>NW_024609835.1:30496143-30798505 GCF_016920785.2 Ixodes scapularis | reverse complement strand
GGGGGGGGGGGGGGGTAGTAAAATGCGTGTGTATATTTTAGCGTCGGAGAGATGTCGGCAAATTCCCCCCCCCTCCTTGGTCATGCCACTGCTCGTCCCGCGGAATTCTTAGTTTGTGTTTCGGTAGTGAACGCTACTGAGTACATTCGTAAAGAATAAGCTGCGCTTGCATATTATTTGCATAATTGAAGAATCATTTCTGCTGCCCTGGATATAAGTTACTGGGTCTTAAAAGTCCGCACTGACTGCTTGGAAGACTCGGTGTTCGTGTCGAAGCTCTGTTGATGAAGGAAACGCCATTTTGTTTGAGTTCTATTATTTTCATGTGTTTGGTTACGTATATACTTTAAATAACGTATTGAGAGGCTCCGAGTGAACAAAGGGGTAGAACATACACATTCAGTGTGCTCTTCCTGCTGGTTAGAAATGTTTCGGGGTGTACGACTCGATCCAGTTTGCACTCACCAGTGTCATTACTGCGTCAAACATTTTCTGTTTCTGTCGGTGACTTTGTCTGTAAACTTGCGACTAAACATTATGTGCTTCATTTGTCGGTAAACTTGAATCGGTGCATCACAAACAATACGCGGTAAGTAGTTGAGAATGCAATATGGCGACGTAAACTGCATGCATAGAAACAGTCCCAGGATTGTATGATGAATACTTATTAGAGAAAATGAGTCCAGAATTTTTGAGAACCCAGTGCTAGTGTTACGTACTATGGGCGTGAGCTTGTTGCTCTTTGGTTTCTAATAAAAACGTCAGTTCAATTCTGTCTGACTTCTTTGAACTTAATGTGGTCAAACGAACATTAGACAGTTATTGCCCCTTTCCAGCCCCTATATATATGTATAGTGGCCTCCGATTTCAACAAAACAGAGTCGAAGGTTCATTTGTTGTTCCTCGTTATAAAATAAAAAGAAAAGAAAAAAAGAAAGTCCGCGATAAGTTACACATCACACCCAAACACGCAATATCTTTGACGATTTTTCTTCATTATTATAACTGTCAACAATGACGTTTCACCCACAGAGAAAAGCAAATTAATCAAAGACAAAGATCAAAGAGCGTGTTGGTGAAAATACCAGAGTCAAAGGAGGAATAAAAACTGTGCTCTCTGTCCTTGTCCCTGAGTGTTTTTACTCTTTCTTTGACTCTGGCAAATTAATCAGTATACTGCTTTGAAACAGCCGTCGTCACGACGGCCCCCTTCGAGTAGTTCTCCTCAAATCAGCGAGGTGGCATTTATAAGCCCGTAGCGCTCAAGTTTTGAGCTACACCCCTGCCGAGCCAAATAGAAAACGTTTGGTTGCCGTTTTGATTAGGTGCTGTTGCGCTACCCCAGGTGGCTCACGGGTACTATTAAAACGTATAAATAATAATAAAAAAAAGAAACAGCCGAAAGGAACGTTTTCTTAACCTTTCGATGGAACGCTAGAGCTGAATTTAATTTGAATTTTTTTCCCATGCGCTCTGTTGGCGCGCCTAGACACACCCTGACAGACGCTTATATTTGAACATGGCTCGTGCAATATCGGACGTTACATCGCCGCCATTAAGCCGCCTCAGACTGCTAATACACGATATAAACACGTCTGCATGTTTCTTCCTTACATGAAAACCCTGTCGCATCGGTCATGCAGAAACTACCCCGCAGACATGTTGGGAGCATGTACGAAGAAAACATGATTCGAACATGCCTGAGGCCGTCTCCGTTAATAATTTTGTCATGATGTGAACAGCGAACACCATTTCTTTTGTGTGATGTATACGCGGTTTCCCTGCGGCTTGACGCGGGGTGCGCCTCGCACACGACCGTAAAGACGCCGTGAAACGCGTCGTCGGTCATTTCCAACTCGCAGTCTGCTCTCGTTTACGACGACTCCGTGTCGGACGGGGTCCACGCGCCGCGCGCGCTATATGGCGCGTCGCGGCAGCGCGCGGACGTGCGCGCACCACGGCACGACCGAGCCGCTCGCGACCTCTCTGACTGAGAGCCATTCGCGCTGCCCCCGTGGCCCGGCCCTGTCGCCGACCGTAAATTTTGACGGGAAGAGCGCTTGCATAAACCCGCCGGAGACCGTTCGTTCGCTCGCGTTCCGTCTTTTTTCCCATCTCTTCCGCCCGCATTGCGTATGGTCTTACTGCGCGGCACGGCAAGGCCCGTCGGCTCGCTCGCGGCGCTGGCTCCTGGCTGCCACGGGCCTTCCTTTTATCGTGGCAATTTCTATTTTTATTATTACTTTTACGGGGGCATTGGGCAAGACCTTTCGGAGGAAGGAACTGCATCCAGCCTTTTTCGCCAAAAAAAGAAAAACAACACACACACACACACACACAAAAACAGCGTAATGTAAATATGTTTTTCTCTTTTTTTTACGGCCTTAAGAATATGGGGTACGTACGCCTTACTGGCCGAGACGACGGGGCTTGGTGTACCCTAGTTGGTGCGGCTCTTACGAGATATATACGTCGTTATTCCGAGTCCTGTGCCGAGTACAGCAAAGAAAAGAAAAAAAGAATCATGGATATGGCGGAGTTTTGAAATTGATGTCCGAGGGAATGGCTGGCTCGTGTCTTGTATTCGTGCCGTTCGTTTGCTCGTATTCGCGCGTAATGCTGCTGTTTGACTCTCGTAGAAAACTTGGAAATGACTTTCTCCGACTTTCGGTGCGATAAAGGGGCAGTCTCCTTCGCCCACTCACGCAGACGCATAGAAAGCCACACTCGCGTTTTAGTGATTCGAGGCGCTTTTTGGCGTCGTGCTCTCGTTAGTTTTGTTGGAGTATATGGTGCATATTTAGAAAATAAGAACGTAGCTAAATGGTTCGTTCGACTGCGTCCTAGATCGTAAATGCTACGCGGCATCCTCTTAGAGCGTAGATAAAGCGAGGAGAACTGTTATGCCCCGTGGAATGAGGCTTGATCCAGTTTGCTGCAAGATGGCTTTGACCGAATTGCGATGATTATTAGATATCTGCCGTATAGGCAAGAACTTCTCACATGTTTTAGAGGCGTTCAGAGCTCTTTCATCCATCTGTATTATGTCGATTTTTTAAAGTTTTTTTATACGTAATGTTTTGTGCGAGAAACTTTTCGAAATTGCTTCTCTTATCCTAAAAAGTGACTTCCTTCGCCAACAGAAGAGCGCACTCCATTCTGAACCAGCTTAAAGCTCGTTTCATTGTATTTCAACGAGAAGATGCTTTAGAAAAAATGGACGCCATTCAGGAGCCGCGGTTCCATTGCTACTACATCATACCAAAGACAGTCTGCCGCCACTATCTACGGCATGTGCCTTCTTTGTACGATGTTGTCAAGTCACATTGGTCATACAAAAACGGTCTGTTGACGTCTTCGAAAGCAAACCTATGTGTGAAGCAAAACATTATTCGGACATACTTTATGCATGTCCGCTGATCATTCTTTCATCTTGTCTGCAGCCAACACTGTGTTGTATGATGTACGGGCAGTGTGACCCGGGCTTAAAGCTTCCATAGCTTAGCCGTGCACTTGCAGTGCGCATTGAGCATATGGCCGCTGCGGGAGCGTTTGGTCGGCTTTTGCACTTTGGACCAGTCATGGAGTCGGCTTTACGCTTCACTTGGTTGGAAGCAACGACGTTACTCAATTAGCCCAGTTACAGAACTGCCCATTGACGCTGCTTGCACAAACAATACCCCCCCCCCTCGCCCCCTTCCCGGGATCACCTTCCGTCGTTCGACGCGCCACCGCTTCTGGGGGACGGCTGCTATTGTAACTACAGTGTATTCCAGGGAATACGTATGTTTCGAAGCACAGCGTCTAGATGGCATTTCACCGTACTCTATGGATTGCGCAGTTTTGAAATGGAAATATAGATGGCGCTTAAAACGACGGGAGGACGACTGAAGTGAGTGAGGGAGCGTGGGGGGGGGGGGGGGGGGGGAGGGGGGGGGGGATATTCCTCCGCGGGAGTTCCACAACTGAGGTAATCTAGTAACTTTGGCTGGAAGTGACAACTGTAAGATGGCAACCGCCAATGTTGTTGTATTGGTTTTTGAAAAGAGTATCCGCTGCCGTATTGTCTCGTCGCTCCATATGGATGTCTGAGTGAGGCGGCCTATTTGCGAATTCGTATAGGCGCGCGTAAAAAACCGATCCGGCGGCCTTCAGTTTTGGGCGTCGCTCCCTGCTGTTGATTCATGCATTTTTGTTTTCAGTCTGAACAAAGAAAAAGATAAAAAAACAAGCGAGTTCGATCAACGGCTGCTCGGTCTTTGAAAGTTTCCGGTAGGGCTATCAGGCGCCTTTTTGCATTTTGCATATGAGGTTCGGGTTTGTAGATACACAAGTACAAAGGAGACGAGAGTTCCCAGGCCGAAAGCTCTATTGTCCGCAGGTTCCGACCCCTTAGGCTCGTTTGCAGAGAATGACAGGCAAGAATACTTTGCTGCCCCAGAATTGTAACTTGATTTTACTTGAGGTATGGAACGGGGAAAGTTTTTTATTCAGACTGATATGATTCAAATGTCCTCTCGCCGAGCAAAATGACGGTATATATATATATATATATATATATATATATATATATATATATATATATATATATATACCGGGTGTTTCTGCGAAGACTTTCAAAAATCCTAAAAATGAAAGCGTCAAAAAAAGAAAAAAACTTTCTTCGGGAACAAACTACCAGCCACGGCGGACGTCAGGGATTGCCGAAAACATAGTAATTAGCCAACTAATTAATTAAGATTTGTTAATTAACTTTTTAATTAGTGGAAATAGACATATGATTCTAATTAGAAAGTTGCTGAGCGTTATCGAAAACCGCAAAATCACTCATTTTCAAAAAGACTTTTGGCGCGTGAGAAGCGTAGTATTGTACTAAAGTTACCACTCGTGGAGCAGGTACAAGGCTGGGGCTACATAAGAGACGGAAAAATCGCGCGGGCGCCTTATCGCAACCGCTAGCTTTGTACCTGCTCAAAGAGCGGTAACTTTAGTGCTTTACTACGCTTCTCACGCGCTCAGTCTTTCTGAAAACGACTGATTTAGTGGTTTTCAATAACGCTCAGCAACTTTCTAATTCGAACCATATGTCTATTTCCCTTAATTAAAAAGTTAATTAACAACTTTTAATTAATTAGCTGGCTAATTAGTATGTTTTTCGCAATCCCTGACGTCCGCCGTGGCTGGTAGTTTGTTCCCGAAGACAGTTTCTTCTTTTTTCAAACGCTCTAAGTTTTAGGATTCCTGAAAGTCTTCGCAAAAACACCCGGTATATATATATATATATATATATATATATATGAGAGAGAGAGAGAGAGAGAGAGAGAGAGAGACTAAGCTAGGTGCCTTTCTAATAAATCCGGTCTAAATCATCTAATACCAATTTTTGGTTCTGAAAGTTTTGTTTTGGGATATTCGATTTGCGCAAATATTTTGTTTACTTTGCGCAGAAATTCAACCTCATAAATCCCAAATTTTTGCAATAACGATAAAAAAAAATTTAAGTGAAAGTTTGTCGAATTTTGGTTTCAAACACTGGCCGTCAGGCAGCTCGTAAGATATATAAATGCTCAAAGGAAACGTCACAAGCGTGAACGGTATTTGCTGACCGCTATAATTAAACTCGCTGCTCATCGCTCATGGTCAAAGTGACCTTCCGCTTTTGGTCTGCCAATCTCGACTGTCTTGATCGTCTAAAAGCTAGTCAATGCCTCATATGATAAGTGCATATCAGCACGAGCTAAGTTTTAATGGCCGGTAAGTGAAATAACACCACCTCCACATGATGCAGTATAAATTACTGCATCTATAGGTTCGAAGTCTCCAGAGTGTGTTCGCTTTGCTGAGTCTGTTGCTCTTGAAGACGGACTGACGGCTAGCTTTCAGCGCGCTTTCACAACCTGCATTCCATGCCATCAAATTTGTTTTCTTCTTTTTTTAATTTGTTTTATACGTGATTTGGGTAGGCTCGTTTTGTGCACGTGTTTTGAACAACGTGCTCATACGACAACGCCAAAGTCTGAAAGAGAAAGTGTTTGACGCTTTTGCGCTACGTGCTCTCCGCAGCATCAAGATCATATGTCGTATTGTATGATATCTGTCGTGCAGGGAGCCTCGAATCGTGGTCTTATATTGCCCGTACTCCGTGTAATCATTGTAATCTCGCTAACCAAAACAAAAGTACACACCAAAGACGCCGAGAGTGTTGGGGACAAGTTACATCAAACTGAAAATTCTTTTTTTTTTTTTCTGTACTTCTCGTCGCTTTCCTTTTATCCCTGTGCCGTCCTCGTTCTTTCGGCTTTTTTCAAGCATATTTCGTCGACAAAACCAGTGCGCTCACTATCTTAAGCCGCATTTACAACTGCTGCTCGGACGTCATACAAACGATGTGGAGTTAGCTGGAGACGTGACGACATTGTTCGAATCATGTTTGCTTCATGCACACGTTCGAACATGTTTGCAAGTAGTGTTTTGCACGATTTAAAAGCAGCGCGACCGCGCCTTTAGGAACGCCGCAGAGCAAACCGAAGCGAGTGTGAAAGAGCGATCGTGTGTTCAAGATGCCTGAGGTCCGGCCAACTGTGGCCGGCGATTGATCGCTCCCCGGTCGTCGCCGCCGCTTCTTTGCACGTCTCGTGTCGTCGTCCCTTCGCGAACTTGATCCAGACCCCCGAGAGGCGGAACGCCCGCGCCACGTCGTTCGCGTCCAATTAAGGCGGACGACGTCTCCCCCGAGCGCTCGGCTTCACCTTGCGACGGACCGCAGTGGAGGCTACGAGCCGTCCCAGCCAATCCGGAGTCATAAAGGCACCACGTGACTACAGACAGACGCCGCACTTCGCTGCGGGCCTCCCGAAGGTTACAAGACGTTCGTGCGCTTATCACGTCATTAATCGTCGTTGCCGTTAAAATATCACCGCATTAATTTGTTTCTAGGTAACAGAAAGTATAAAACAGAGAGAGGACGAAACACAGACGAGTATATTCTTTCAACTCACAACAAAGTTTATTCCCCTTTGTTGTACTAGAAAACTACTAGATGTATGATGAACAGAACAGCGCACACAAAGACAAGGACAGAGAAAAGGAACATGCAGGACACACAAGCGCTGACTCGCAACTGAAATTTATACACAAAAGAAAGAAGAAGAAAACGTTTTGAAAGACACGCAGCGCACGCAGTGCTTATGACACGCGACACAACACCATCTAACTGCAATGTCTTTGCCGCATAGTTCATACCAACTCGCCCAACTTACTACACTTCTACTAGATGTACTAGATAACTTTCTGTTATCTGGTACCAACACGCTCGTTAGGAATATAATTTGTGTCATGTCTGTCTTTTTTTTCTACATCACATAACTCGTACTTGCTTAAAGTGATTTTATTTTTTTTTTGTGTGTGTTTATTAAATTTTTTGTGATCCTTATATCGTATTAAAAGGGGCCGAAACTGCCCAAATTGCCTATGGATCTAGATTAGTTCAAATTGAACCAAACTAACCAAATCGACTCTGGACCCAGTAAACTGCAACACGCGTTGGCTCAGATAAACGATATATACGTTCGATCATGGTAACGAAGACCGCCGGAGTACAGAATCGGTTGAGCGCGAACTACCACCTCGCGGAAATTGACGCCACGTAACTTGAAGTCACATGACGTAGTCACTTCACATGACGACAATTTAGCGAGGAAATTAACGTTCCGTGAAATCACTTACCCGCTACATTTAACGGGGAAATTGGCGTGGCGGTCTTTCATGGCGCTCCTTTGTGAACGGTCCTTCCTGAACGGTCCTTCGTGACGGTACTTCGAAACGGTTTTTCGTGACGGTCCTTTATAACGGTTCTGTCATCACGGCTGTCTTATAGAATTCGGCGGGTAAAACATATTGCGTGTTAAAACAATTGATTGATTGATTGATTCATTCATTCATTGACCCTCAAATGGCATTGAACTGACTCCGATGCCTCGTAGCGTCCAGCGCGGTCCATCGCAAGATGAAATGAATGACAGAGGCCGGCTTCAGTCCGCCGGGACCCCTGTCGCAGCTCGCGGTTGAGTTCCGCGCCCGCGTCACCCCGTGGGCGTCTCCCGGCGGCCGAGGCCTTACGCCCGACGGCGCGAGACGACCCCGCCGGGGTTTCGTGTCGTGGTCGTGCATGCAACGAGCCGGCCGAACGGATCTGGCAAGCGGACCGTGCGGCGGGCGTGGCCGTGCACGCGGCCGTCGCGACGGCTGAGCTGGCCGCTCCTTGACGGGCTGCAGGCGACGCCTGTACCGCGAACGGCTGATGGAAACGCATTCCTGAAACAAAGAAAATAGCGGCAAGTCGTTGCTCGTTACTCAGTGACGGGCGAAGAAGAATGGAGGCTCGGAAGCTACTGCATGTACACTGCCCCGCGAGTCGAGGCGTGTTTGAAACGCCAATCTTTGCTCTTCCTCTAATCAGCTTGAACATTTATAATGACGACTGGCATCATGCCCCGATGGTGGAGCAGATCTACTCGGTGGGTAAAGTGTGTTGTGAATGTGTTTAGGTAGCCGGAAGTTAGTCTGTTTCAGTGGGCGTCAGGTGTCTCGGTTGTACGTGAGCGATAAAATAATAAATGGGGTTGTGTGGATATTCATACAGCGTGTAGTTGGTCAGACATTTTCTTAGCCAGTGCAGTACATTGCGAGCTGCAGGCGCCTGGGTCTTTGACGTCCACCACGTGGTAGTGATGCGCGTTTGTACGGCGGTAAGATGCTTATTCAGAGCGAAAAGGGCAGGGGTGGATATTGAGCACAGGACGTTCTGCGGCGAGTTTCGCTGCACACGCTCGGAGCTGCAGTGTGTTAAACATTCGGCCACCGATCCTCTATACTCGGCGGGTGTCCAGCCCTTTTCCCAACGAAACTCCGTGGCCATCGCACTGGTTTAGCTGATGCGGAAAATAGCGTTCCCAGTGCATCGCGAGATTATCCGGCAGAACATAGAAGCGGGGGCTTCTGAGTGTGCCCCTTCTAAACAATGCCCCTCCGTCTGCATTTTCACAAAGCACCATTTGAGCCGATCATTCTTATACACGGCGGAATATCTCGAAATGATGAGGTCGTAAAAGAAAAAAAAAAATGCGTGTCGACTGTTAAATACAGATTGCACTGTGGTATTGTGACTGCCACTGTGCACGTGGAACCTCTCTGCTGAAGAGAAAGAGAGAGAGAGAGGAAGAAAGAAAGAGAGAGAGGAAATCTTAATTTTCAAACAAACATCTTGTCGGACGCTTGAGTAGATATACCACCACTCTTCCCCAAGCACGTTGTAAAATGGATCTGGAGATACGTGGTGTACGTTTAGCTGTTGCCGAAAACACTACTTTTTCTCGTCTTACACCCTGTGAAAAAGGACATACGTAAGTCGTCCGGTCCAAGAAAAAAACAAAAAAACTCATAGAGGTCCTTACGTCCTTTGCAGAATATATAAACAGCTTATGTTGGAGGCCGCGGCTTGTCAGGCGTTACGTTATACGCGGTCCGTAACGCTGCCTTTAGCTGCGGTGCGCTCTCGCTCGGTGGGGCAGTATTGCGTCAGGCAGAGACTCCCTGGCCCCGAGGCGTTGCGCGAGTGGTCGTGACTTCGTTTGGGCACGATGCGGATTTCACGCCCCGGCGTGTCCTAGGCCGGCGTGTGAGGGCGCGTTGCTCAACTTCTCTGTGCTGCGCGAAATGCTCACGTCTCCGAGACGTCTGCGGAGAGAGAAGCGTCAACAATGACACGCCCTTTTGTTGTTGCGGTTGGGTCTCGAAGAGAAAGTGTCTGGGAAAGGTCTAACCCAGAAGCCCCCAGGTCTAGATGCATAGGCTATCGGCCCTCCATTCTCCGATTGCCTTGCGGGCGTCGGCATTTTGTTGCCTAGTGCACATCGGGCGCAAAGTGCGATATTTACGATTAAACAGAGCGACTTCCCGAGCTTTAGATACGGTGTCAGGCGGCTCCGGCGATGTTGTCTTTTACTGCCGTAAGCCGGTCCAACACTTCTGAAAGACGAGCGAGCGTCTCCTGAGGCTTGAGATAGTCTTCCGATAACCGAAAACAATGATATTAAGCGACAAGATGACTGGTGTGTTGTTAATCAGAAGCGCAGCTGACTTACTGGCTCTAGTCTATGCCACACCACGATGCTGACGGACCGAGCGTCATCAGTATTCTTTTAATGAGTTGAGCCAACGAGAAGGATACTTGGGATTATGCGCCAATGGTGAGTGCGAACGGCAGAAGGGGTGGACGCATTTTGGCGACTGAGACTACTTGATCATTTTGGCACGATCCTGCTCGCATTTCTCATTTGCATAAGCAGAAAATGAAGTATCAATGATTGGCATTCCAAACCCATCATAAGGAAGTATGCATAAAGAAGTGTGGTTGGTGGTTGTGTTGCTGCGGGTTCTCTTCCGCAGTAGCGCGCATGCACGGGCTGTTAATCGTGTTACGTATTAAAGCCTCTTTTTTTTTCCTCTTTTTTTTTCCTGAGGGGGGGGGGGGGGGCGGGGTGATGCGGTAATCATATACATTTGCAAGCTGGCACATATTTCGTTGATAGGCCGTCGGGCGGAAATCGGAAAGTACAAACATTGCTGCCTACTATTTCCGAAGGCGAATCCACAAGATGGACTATGCCCCACGGAAATTTCAATATATGCTCTGGAACAGTCGAACGTATCCATATTTAGGATTTCGGCGCGTAAACTTCCTTGTGTGACGTTCTTTTTAAAAGAAAAAAAAAAGAAAAGAAAAGCTCTGAAAGTATTTTGGTAAATTTTCCTTTTAACCCGGGTTTTTTCTCTCTCTCTCTCATATGCTGTAACTTTTAGCGTTTTCAGCAAACGCAAGGACATAATGGTAAAGCAATATTAGTTGTGGCACTAATTCGGAACTTGTGTTTATATTTCTCTACATGTAAAAATTAAAGTATCTGCGTAGTCTCTTGAATACCGTAGAGAATATGGCAAAAAAAAAAAAAAAATAAGAAGATAATTTTCGCAGATAACCGGGTTGAATTGTGGCGTGGTGCTCGGTCACACAACTAATACAATATAAAAAAGGTCGTCGGCACTGTACACACACTATCTGAAGACTGCGATCATAATGCAATTATTGCAAAGGTACAAGCGGGCTGGAAAGGAATGACGAAAAAGAGAAGGGAAACAAGGAGGACAAACACAAATCTCCAAACACAGCAAGGGGAAGGTGCGCGACTAAAAAAAAATTTGCCTGGTCCTTCTCAGAGTGTAGAGCGCTCCACTAGAAATGGAGAGGTCACTGGTTCGATACCAGGACCAGGTGGATTTTTTTCGGTCGCGCACCAGTCACTTAGTTGTGTTTGGAGATTTGTGTTTCTCTTTTGTCCCCCTTGCTCCCCTTCTCCGGGGGTTGATTTCGCCAACTGAAGGCTGGTTCATACCTCTGCGTGGAGCGCGTGGCGACCGGCGGAACCAGCTTTCAACCCGCTTACGACCGCCATCCCTGCTGTTGCGCTACCTGTCGTTGTGTCGGAGTCGGTCGCAAGTGTGTGAATCAGCCGTGACGTGCGATTCATCCTTATATGACGGCCACTAAAGAAGATACACAGTACGCTGTACGAAACCCAACCCATGTAGATCTCGTCCTTCCGCAGTTATGGCTGCGACACCCTCCAAACCGTGGGACCGATACAAAGCCCTGGTGGCCACGTGGGGGCCACCAGGGCTTTGTTTCGCGCGTTGCATAGAGGGAAAGACAGGAAAATAAATGCTGTCATGAAACGGTGATTTCTAGTTGCAAGCCTGCGAAATTAGAAACCGCGAAGTGCCTGGACTCTTTCCCTTGGCCATCCGACGAAACGTCTGGACCTATTTTACCATTGTTCCCGCTGTACGTTGAATGTTTCTTTTTTATTCCTCGCATTGTCGAGCTCTCGTCGTAGGAAAACGCGTTTTTCAGGGTCACGACTAGACAGCCAAGACCGTCCCAGTGAACTTGACGGAGGTCATAATACTTACGGCTGTTACGTGCCTTCAGATAATAATAAAAAGAAAACAGACGACAGTCGCATCTTTAAAGCGCTGCATTCAGCGCGCGCATAGGAGTGATTATAGTCACGTCGGATATAAATCGCACCATTTTCTTTATAGTCACATTTGCTTGGTCGTCAGTCTAAAACTTCTCCGTGAAAGGCAAATCGCCCGAAGCTAATATGGACTTCAATTTTCCCAGTCGGTCTTCAGCAGTCGTGAATTCTCTGGAGTCTCTGAGCGTGTGTACTGCTCCGGGATGTGTTCGAGACGCCTAAATAGTTGGGCCTGCTTTAGTCGGTCCAGCCAATAAAAAAAAATGGGATCAGTTCAACGCTCGAAAGCAAACGTGGTTTCAGTGGCAGATCGGTTGTTCGCAGGTTTTGTCTCTGAGATGACAGCCTGATGCGATTCTCCCTCTTCCTTGCCTATAGATCTGAATAAGACTATTAATAAATCTTCTGTAGACCGACTCAACTCTCTGACATCAAGTTACCGCGGTGGCGCTGCTATCGGCACTGCGCATGCGCAGAAGCGTCACCTCTCTCGAGTTTGGTTTCTGCGCACGGCTTGTTTGTAAACAGTGTTGTGGCTAATATTCATCGCAGGGGTAGTGTCACCTACTGTCTCGGTCAAGAAACGCGGGGCGTGTCGAGACCCGAGCGTTTTATTATAACTCCGCAGCCAATGGGATTGAGGCAGTAAACATTAACATAATGAGTTTTATTCATTAATTGGATTAAGCCATAATTAACTTCTGAGAGAGCGTATTCGTTTCCAACTACATTCCGAGGCACTTGGAGCGCTATGAACGCCGCAAGCAGAGTTGGTCGAATGTTTGCCTAAGTTCGGATGCAAAATTATGTGGAACTGTTATTGTTGACACACGGATTCCCAGTCCGTAGCATGTTTCGAAGAGCAGGGTTAAGTCTATGGTTTCCCGCTTAGTACTAAAACGATTTTGTTTATACCAACATATTTCCGGCGGTACAATGTATTCATATGGCACCATCAGGACGCGCTGTGTGTGACGGCCACTGGGTCGTTCTCCCTCAGCTCGCTGAGCCAGCAGCCTGTGCGTAAAGAAATCTTTTGTTTGCCAAGAGTGCAAGCTTCGACGGTGCGTAACCAATTCGGTGAAAGCTCGCCGTCGGTGCACGCTCAAGAGCAACGCACGCAGCTATGGAGGCCGCGCTGTACCGACGCAACGAGTGTACAGTGAGAGGACGCCGGTTTATATCCCTTTTCTCCGCACAAATTGCGTCGGCCAATTTGAGCGACCTGCCAGTGTCGTTGATGGCACGCACGTCTCTTGAGGCTGGTTCGTGTCGTGTACCTTTCACCTTTGCCACTCCTTTTTAGCCACGCTCCGCTGCCTTCGGAAACGAGGTCTTCGTTTTGAGAGGCTCTGAAGCGTCTGTTGCGGTGCGTGCATGTGTCTCGCGGTGTGGAGCATTGCCGGTTGTACGTAAGAGAAAACTCGAGCCAAGAGAGTGAGAGAGAGAGAGAGAGGGGGCTGTGTCTGGAGCGAGACAAATCTGCACGCTCTACATAACTCGAAAATGATGCACGACGTGCCGTACGGCGCACGGGCTCTGGGAGTGCGCTGGCTGGCCCGCTTTTGTCATAGCGCTGCCTGGATTCTATGGAGCGGAGCCTTTATATAAGGTGTCTACGACCGCTTTTGGAAAAGTATCGTACTCGTCCTTTCTTCTTTCTCTTGTTGGCGCTCGAGTTTGGAAGGGTAGTGGTTTGGTCTGGGCGCTTCAGACCTTTTTACAAACGGGTTTTGTTCGTAGAAAAAAAAAAGAGAAAAGAAAGGTTCGAGCAATTGTTATTTAGCGAAGGAAAATGATGACCGATATAAATGTCGAGCGAAGGATCTCAAAACTTCGGCTAAACATATAGCATCAATCGTCCAAATAGTCGGTATTTACTGGCGGCTATAGTTGAGTCGGTTGCATTCTGAGCGCGTTCTGGCGAGGAGCTCCTGCAACGCTTCCGCAACGTCCAATCGTCACTATCAAGACTACCGTTCTTGGCGGGCGATATGTATGACAGCTAGTTCCGAGCCGGCGCACTGAACGAGCTGAAATTTGGCGTCCAATATCCAGCAATGGTTCCGCGCTAGTGAATCGCTGTTCACCGGAATCTTACAGCGTCGGACGTCCAAAGGGGCTAGAGCGCATTGCGACAACAGAAAACACCGATTTCAGACATCTCGCCTTGTTATTGCCAGGTCCCGCTAGAGTGACGAACGTGAACAACCGACACCGGCAAACCACATGCTTGTCCAGTGTGCTCGCAGAGGCGTCTTTGGCAGGCTGGAAATCGCTGGTTCTGACATCATGGGCACCGAGAGACTACAAGCCTGTGAAAGGTGCCTTCCTCTCCATGCTGCACGTCTCTGGGGCTTGTGATTGTCGGTTATTTCTTGTTCGCTGGTCTCAGCAACCAGAACGAAAAGAGAATTTTTGTGACAAGAACCCGATATTATTTTTACCGGCCAACAAAAGTCGGTGTTTTTCCTGCTTCTGGGACCAAGCCACGAGAGCCTCTACTCTCGAGGACATACAAAGTCACCGGTGTTCGTACAGAGTATACCTCCTAGCTGCAAATCGCTTCATCGCGAACTGAACTAATCGCCAGCACACGACCGATTAGGCACGGCAATCGATCACCACCTTCTCACTCAGCTGGACTACTCTGTCCACTCGACCCTACGGACGTTAATGCCAATAAACGTTTTGACTTCGACCTCATTTCTTCCGTTGACGAAGAGACATCGGACTAATCGTACATCGAAAACGCGGTGCCGCGCGTCTGCCCCCTGGTGTCCCCAGGTAGTTCACGGTAGCCCGAACAGCAATCAAAACGGTATAATTGACTGCATCGACTTTATTAATCTCCAGGACTGTTTCTGTTTTTGTCGTTCAAGGCCACTCCTGGCGTTTGAAGCGAGACCAGTACCCATAGCAAGGGCCGCGTGCGTAAGGTGTAGTTGCATTATCAGGAACGCGTACACGCGTTTCTGATAGTGCGTGTAATCTCAAACTAAACGAGCCATGAAACGCTTTTCCAACTTTCGCTAAATGCTACTTAGAATCACCCCCTAACATTATTAGCTGAATTAACTGTCCTTAGTTTTTCTTTCATAGGCAATTGCAGTCTCCAGAAAAAATTCGAGAAATATGAGCATCGTTCATACCCTCGATTCGGAGCCAGAACAAGCGACCACGGGGCCTGTTGCTTATCCTATGCCGCCAACGTTGGAGTTTGTAAAGTATAGAAAGCATGTGCTGAGGTTCGAGAATTGTTAGAGTTTGGCTATTCACATCACCGCGCTGGTTGGACACGAGTCACTACCCGAGTGTCCGCCGAGGAATTGATTGTTACGAGCCGAAGTCAAGTGCTCACGCAGTTGTCGTGTTCAATCAATGAGCCGTGCTCGACTGTCGTCAGGCGGTAGTTTCGACCGCACAATGACTTCATCAAGCTTTGCGGAGGCAAGACTGAAAAAAAAAAGTCCCTTTTTATCCTCGCAATTTCACCTCGACAAAGGAGCTTCTGAATCAGTGGTGGTCTGTGCGAGCGTAGTTGGGCCAGACTAGGACCAGCACGCCTCTGCAAACGTATGAACATTCCATCCCGATATATCGTTTCATGACCCCTTTAAACGTTCAGGCGGAGCGCGCTCACAGCGCTTGATTGGTCTAGCCGACAATAGCCGACGCAGATAAAGATGACAAACGACTTATCGTCGTGCGTTTATCGCAGCTTGATTGTCTGTATTGGTTCTAAGCGACGGCTTTGCTTTTGTTAAATGTGGAACGAAGTAACGAGTCGTTAATGCATTACTTTTGCATGATGAACTCGAAACAGCAATCATCGATCTCGATTAATCAGTGCAATCGATAGAAAGGGCGAGTAGTGGAAAAACAAACAAGAGACGACGTTTTCGGTTGTGCCACTGGGACATCATGGCGATGAGTGCTCGATGCCAGTCGGGCTCCTCATTTAATGATCGAAGTAATGACAGTCCAAGATATGCTGTCTTTTTATGCGCATTAAGAGGCGGTATAGATGTAGGAGCTTCTGGCAGCATAAACGTAGGCGCAACTGCACGGCTATATACGTGAACATTAAGGCGACAAGCGACACTGCCAGGGTTTGGGTGGATTGCGCGGATGAGAGACACTAGAGTCGCTGACAGCTGAAGAAACAAAGGGCGTGGCCTACTATGTTTCTTGCTTCGTGATTGGCTCTTGGCCATGCTTATCGTCCGACGCCACAATCTGATTGGCTGAAGAGCGATAATGAGATGCTGGGTATACTTTCCACGTTCGGCGTTTCTCAGGTTGTCGGTGACTTTACGGAGATATTAGAATTCTATGGGGATCACGCAAACGGCGGGAGTCTATTACCTTGCCGCTTATAGCCAAAGGACGTGCGACCCTTTATTTTCTGATGTTATTAAATTATTAATCGACGTAATAAAAGTTCAGGCATGGCCGGTTGCGCTCCAGAGCACACCGTCTTCTAATGGCCGTTTCGCCGTGGACGCGTCATTGGGTTATTATATCCAGCAACTGGGAATGCATGCGCCTGTCGCTAATGCGCCGTTCGACAGCTCTCCCGTCGTTCACACGGAGTCGGAGTCCGTTTATGGCTGTGCTCTCGTCGATGCGCTCGGACAGCGATTCGGGCGTTTTACGCTAACGCTATATTTTTTTCTTGAGCGTAGGAGGGAGGGCTAAACGTTACGCCTGCTTGGTTGAAATGGTACATCGGGCCACGCGGGAATAATCGTAGCGGTGCGCTCGTTCGTTCACTGTCGGCGTCGCGGGCGTCGCAGTTTGGACGCCGAGCATTCTATTTCCGCTTGGCGTATCTTATTGTGCTGCAATTATGCGTCATTATATAATAGGAACTGGGTGCTTTATGCGATCGTTCGTCAGTATACACTGGCGGTTGGGTATGCGTCGAGAAACTGAGGGAGGGGAGGACAGGAGAACGCGTGGGGATGTCAAGATCGCCGAGCTCTAGTTGGAATGATTAGTGGGTAGACGTAAAGCTAGTTTATCTCCACTCACTCTTCGAACGCGTTCAAAAGTGAGCGCGGAACGCTGGAGGCTGGCGTTTGGCAATCGAACGCGTTTGAAGTGGTGAGTAGGGTCAAAAGCAGCTAGCTTGACGGGTACCCCATTCCAATCAGAGCTCGGCGTTTTAAGTTCTAACATCACCCCCCCCCCCCCCCCCCCCCCTCAATTTCTCGTCGCGTGGAGTGCTGGCATAAATGGTCACTGGGCGAAACCGTCCCTGTCCTCAGACTGTTCCATTATGTGACTGACGGAGTTTCTGTCCACTGTCAGGCTGCAGAACGAGGTGCAGCGGAACTATAAGCCAATGCATATGGCAGCTGCTGCCAGAGTACAACGCCTACGCTTTTCCCCGCTCTGCCTCTCACCGAGATTGGTTTAGCGCGGCACCATAGCAACCGTCTGAGTTGGGTCGACACTATCGGGTGGACATGGCGGTCTTAGACATGTTGTACCATTGCCAGCTCAACGCACAGCGCTCGGGTTTCAGTTGGCAGCCATCGTACTCACAATGGTTTGCCCCGACTATTATTCGCTACGTTTGAAACCTGCGGCGGTGGATTGGCCTGAGGAAGCTTCCAGAAGCTTGACCTTCTGTAGCGACGGAAGGACTGCGGTGCTGATGAACGTTGATAAACGCGCAATATTTGGTTCACGTGATAGCGTAGGTTGCGTTCAGAGCGACCTGGGAAACACGCTTATACGACAGTAACACTATAGAGTCACCGGAACAACTGTTCAATTGCGCCGACCGCTGACATGTATGCACGGAAGCCAGAAGGAGCGAGCGGAAATCGTGAGAGGAACTCTTTCGTTGAGTTCAGTGTTTTCCCACTAGGCGTGCCGTCCGTTTAGCTGGAGTCCCGAATAGCAACCGAGAGCCAGACAAGACCGAAGATTGCCGAAGTAGCGTTCGAATATTGGCGACCGCTGCCCGCGTTTGCTTCTTCCGCTCCTCGAGTAGCACGAAATGCAAAGTGTCAGTGCGCTTCGCTTCGTGCGTTGACCATTCAGTGAGTGAGGCGCTCAAAACTTCAGATATGTCCGTGCCGCTACACTTGTACCTGGCTTCTACTCTCGATAGAATTTCTGAATACTAATAAGGAGTGAGTAAACATTTTGCGCAAACATGAAGGGCGAACACGAAGGAGTGGACAAGCGCATGCGCTTGTCATTGTCCACTCTTTCGTGTTCGTCCGCTGTGTTTGCTCATACAAGTTTACTCAGTGCCATGAAACAACTAGCCCAACAACTATTGCTAATAGTGAGGCCGACAGTCGCAGCTAGCAGCTCGGTTACTATGGTAACCTCCTGGCCCAAAAATCATATCACTATGTCTCTTCTGACGTTGTGGGTCTAGGTATTTTTGCGTGGCGGCTGTATATATGGCAGCTAAAGCTGCCATATATACAGTGGGTCTAAGCGGAACGGACGTCGTATCGACCTCTGCTGCTGTACTACCGACACGATCACAACGAGCGACAGCATGACACTGCAGTTTTGATTAACGAGGCTGAAGTCGATGCAACATAACGATGATGTAGCAAGTTTCCAAAAGTGGGAAGCGCGTGATACATACGTAAACGATGGTGATGCTGCGTGGTGCCACCTCTGTTTCTAATGAGAAAATCGCTCGATGACGTTTCACAAACCAGAGCACTAAAGCCCGTATCCCACTAGAGCGACATACAGAAACAAAAGACAACGACAAGCCTCAAACCAGAGTATTTCGCGATATGAGTGGCTTTGTAGAATAAGAGGCTATGCTCAAACAGGAACATCATGCACGCGAGGGTAGCTTTGGCAGGCTTGGAATTGCTCGTGCTTACTTCACGAGCACCAAACGACTAAACGCCTGCCAAGGGTACCATCGCGAGCATGCTGCATGGGTTTGAGGCTTGTCGCTGTCTTTTGTCTCTGTCTGTCGCTCTAGTGGGACACGAGCATAATACTTTGCATTACCAAGAAAACTTTTACCACCTGTTAAGCTGGGGTCACACAGCTTATACATAATACAAGAGACAGTCTGCGTAGAGAGTAGAATGAGAGGCACCGCGGAGATCCGTGCTTCGAATGCCACATGACAATGTGAGTTCAAGGAGAAGCTTGGCACGCGGCATTCGAACCCCATATATTGCGGCGAGTAGTGTTGGCAGACTGTCTTTTGTATGATGTATGAACAGTGCGACCCCGGCTTTAAGTTGGGGTCAATTTTGGTATTCCCTAACGGGTCATGATAAATTGTGCTTGGATGTAATATGTTTATTTTTGTGTCGACCATTCTATTTGAAGGAGCGGCTGGCGAGGCAGGGAGACCTGTCGTGGCATCCCTGTCTGACCAGCCTGGGAGAGGGGTGCACCGCGTACCGTTTGTTCTCTGCAGACTCGGCGGTTCGGGGGGCTTCTGTCCCCACGGGGGTTCCGCCGATTTGTGTGTTTGCTTTCGGTTACGGGAACGGTTGCGTTTCTGCGCGATCCTCGAGGCCTATCAGGTTTCGGTTGGCAAGACCCGGCTATGCAGTGGACTCTACAAGTGTACTCTGTCCTGTCAGCCGAAGTCGCGTGGCGAGATTGACAACAATTGGTCAACCCCTACTTGAGGGCGAGGAGGTTGGTGCATCTGCTTTCAAAAGTTCATGTCCGGGCCACGGAGGAGAGTTTTTTGGATTCGGATTGGAAGGAGAGCATCGGGTGACCCGGTCGACTTTTTGTATCATTCATCGATATATCTTCGTAAATACAGTTGCATATAAAGGACGTTTTGGCCTTTCGACGAATTTTTCTTGACCTCGTCGCAATGGGCTCACTGCAACGAAAAGAAAGAACTGATAAAGAAGATTTACATATCCGGCTTTACAGCCGTTTCTTTTTTTTGTATCCTTGTTCATGCGAAGCGCAACATTCAGTGCCTAGTTTTATTTTTTTGTCTCCGCGTACTTAAAAGCCTGGCGACCGTAACTGCGTCCCGTGACCACAGTATCGGAACGAATCCTTCGTAAAAATCGGCGACAGCGACGTCTCTTTTCCTGCACTCGGTTCCCTTCTGGACGCCATCATTTCATTGCCCGGTGCAGTGCAAGCGCAATCGGCGATGAGTCAGAAATGCGACTTCCCGAACTTTAAGGTCTGTTCACACGATGCATCTTTTAGGCGCGCAACAGTTTCGCGACACTCCAGTTTCGCGAAATGTGCTCGTTCACACGTACCGCTTCATGTGCAACAACGATAACGTTCAGACTCGCGAAAATAGTTTGGGTGTTGACCATAAAGTGGCGCTTCAGTTGAAAGCCAACATCATCATCATTACCATTAGCCATTCAGCGTCGTGTTCTCCATCTCCCGCCACATTCTAAAAACCGCCAGCATCGCCGGCAGCTCCGCCGCCGCTGGTTCGAACACTCCTCCGTCACCGCACCGTCCCGTTTTCGGCACGGAGCCCACGGCGCTTTCGCCGGGACGGGGCGAGACGCCGGCTGTGTGAATGGGGCCTAATTGTCTTCGTCCATCGCTGGATTTTTTTCCGATATGCTATTCCCTTTTCCTTCAGTGGTGCTTGACGTGCTTGCGGAAGCGCCGGCAATATCCATCGTTCGTGGTTTCGGTTTTTTTTCAGATTTGGCTCGGCTACAACACCGGCAGTGAAGTGGTCTTTGCAAACAGCTCGCTCCCCCCTCAAAGGCCACGTAAGAGCGTTTCTGAGCGGCCATTGGCGGCGCCCTCAGAGTGATTGACAGGACTCGGCAAAGTTTCAGCAAAAGCTCGCTCCAGAAGCGAGGTGTGCGCGCAACCTTTTTTAGATGCGCGCGTCCTTTTTGGACTCGTTCAGACGGCGCAACCATTTCGCGAAACTACGTTTCGCGACACTAGATGCGCGAGAAAAATGCATCGTGTGAACGGGCCTTTAGGTATCGTGCCAGGAAGCTCCGGCGATGTATCGTTTTCTTTGTTCTCGGTCGCGGAATTTTCGAACATCTATGGAAGGTGTAAACTTGCGTCCTGCGATTGCGGATAACGCTCCAGGTAACTGGCAACGACGACTACTGGCAAACACGGTGGCGTAAACGCAGCTAATTCAGTGTCTCTAGTCTTACCCTACGATGGACTGCAACAAATGCTACGGGTCGGCCGTTCCAATCCCGATCCAGCTAGAAACCACGTCTGGGTGCACCGGTGCTTCCGTCGGAGCAATATACCACGTGGTACCCAAGTAGGTCGTGATTGTGCGAGCTGGTCCGTACCTTTGGCTGCAGTCCATCGCAGCGTGAGACGATATATGGTAACCTGACCTCGGTCTCTTTCACCTTACGAGGACCTTGGTGGACGCTACCTTCGAGCCATCGAAGCCAGTCCATTACTGTAGCAGCGAAGTAGAAATTTGGGCTAGTTGGTTCATGATCAGTATGTACAGCGCCAAAAAACGACAGGACAACGAGGAGAGCAAACAGGACGAGGCGCTCCTGTTTACTCTCAGCGTCACGTGGCCTTCCAAAAAGGCGCAGTGACGCGTGTGGAGCGCAGTCACGTGTCAGGTTCACGGCGCTGGAATGGCCAGGATGCCTCGTACCGTCCGCTGCGGTTCATCGTAGGGTGAACCGTACTTTATCACCCCCTTCCTCTCCTCCCAATCTGCGGTTCCTGCGCGGACCCGATAGAGACGCGTTCGCTCACGGCAGCGCCCGGCTGCCCCGCCACAGGATGGCGTCGTGAGCGGAAGCGTCGCTCCATTTGTCTTGGGCTGGATGGCGGCTGATTCGGTCCCGATGACTTCCGCTTCCGGTGCGCCCCCTGGCGGCGGGATCCGCCGGCATACGGCGGCCGTTTGTTGCCGGGGCATCCCAAATATTTTAGACGGGAAGTGCGCTGATAACTCACTCTTTGTGAAAGCAGCGCACCTGCGACCCCGCGAGGTACACGCGAGCGCGCCTCCACTCTCTGCTTTTCCCGCTCACTCTCCGCCTTGGCTGGACGCCTTGTGTGCGTGCGGAGTCTGCTTAATGATCGCGTCGGTTATTGGCGACGTGAGCGATCGAAAGTTTCGCTGTGGTCTGCCCACCGCAATTGGCCGAATGCTGACTATGACGTCAACAAAGGATTTCTTATCGACGGAAATAAGAGGAATGTAAGAACTTCAATTTTGACGGTGCTGGCAGTGTTGCTTTGAGACCGCTATGATTTCAGGCTTCCAGAATGCTCATTACGAACACCATCGAGCTTGTTGTTCACAAGGTAATGACGTCACGAAAGGTAACCCAACGAGGGCGCCACCGAAACATCTCGACGCTTATGCGGTGTCGCCTCTTAGCAGTCAACAGATTCACTCAAGTGGGGCAATAGGAGCGAAGTGTTTTTGGACCTTGCCGAACCTTATTGTCGGTTTCCTTGTGCTCGTTGTTGGCAAAGGGTCGAGCGTTCTTCGATCTCGAGTAGCGCCGTGCTGCCATTTTTTGTACGTCACAAGTGCGCCGCCCAACTTGTTTTCCGCATTACTCTATAATGAGAGGATGGTGCAATGGGCGGCGGGCTAGAGGCTCCAATAAATCAGGCTCTTTCCGTCGAATTTTATCGCTCGCCGAACAGCAATTCCCAAAACGGTTTTCCACAAATTGCCCCAAGAAAGCAAGCAACCACAATTAAAAGAAAAGTACTCGTAGCGCCGACTTCGAAACGCGAAGTAATATTTGCCCCCAAAAAAACAGCGCACATCTTGTTTTAAATTTTAGTGACGAAAGAAAAGAGGAAAAAAAAACCTAAAATTTGTTTGTTGTTATAAACATACATCGTTTTAGAAATCAGAAAAGTTGTTTTGTAACCCGCACTTAACAGGTTACTAGTTTTTGCGCATAAATCAGTATTTTTAATGGAATGCAACGCACTTGTCTGAGGTAGTATATTTTAAAAATTATAAGCATGAACTATGGTTGGCACAGGTTAAGACAAACGCACTGGCGATCTCTCAAGTCGACGTGTGCGCAGGTGCAACCAAACTCCGGTATTTAGTCAAACAGCACAGTTAATAACACTTTTTACCCGCGGGCACCGGTGTTCCTATAACTAGGGTGCACTGTATTGCACTTCATTCGCGGCTCTTTTTTTGTTTTCGCTGGAATGGTCGATTTTTGCGCGGTTTGATTTTGATTTCGTCGGAAGTGTATTTCCAGATGGGCGTATTTTTATTTATTGCCTTCGGGGGTTCGAGGCAGCGCAAAAGAGAAATGGCGGTGGCCGAAAGCGAGCGGACGGAGGTAACAGATCTCCGAGACAAATTGTGCGCAGCGAAGGAAAGGACGAGTTTCAGAAGAGCTCTTGTTGGCGGTTCGTGTTTGAAGCATTTGTTTTTAATTTTTTTTCTCTATTTGAGGAAACGCTTTTTTAGGACATTTTTCTTCTTTATGGACGCAGACGGGCAGTCCCTTCTCTCACCGCAAGCTCAGGAAACGCACGATTTGGTTTCGATTGTCTCGGGACAGTACCGCCTTTGTGTGGCATTCGGACTGGGCGTTCTTTCATCTGTCTGCCCTTTGTTGCGCATTTTTCAGCTCCTTTCTTTCTCAGTCATTCTTTAATGTTTGGTCGTCTTTTATCTACTCTGTTTCGTTGTCTTTTTTTGTTTTTTTGTTTTTCTTTCTGTCCTTCCGGAGGCCGTACGTAGCGCCGGTGAGACATCCGTGGCTTGCATTGACGTCACACAAACGGCCATTGTAATGTCCCTGCCGTTGAGAGTGAATACTCTACGACAGACATTTCGGCACCACAGACTTCGTTGTTCTCGACATGAGCAGGTAAGAATGACCACCGGAACGGTGTGATGACGCATCGCGCGAGCCTTTCTCCTTCTCCTCCTTCCTTGACTGTCACTTTGTTTCCGCGTCCCCGGTGCAACTTTCATCCCCCGTCTCACCATCTCGGGGGCCTGTGTTCCTTTCGTTTGACATTTCGTTCGGCACCTTCGCTCGGATAACTTGGCAACGAACCTCATCGTTGTACATGCCACGACTGTGCACGCTTTGACGCGTCCGCAGATCTGACACTTTCATTGTCTGGCCTCCTTTCCGCCTCCTTTCCCATCCCACGCTCCCCCTCCCCCGCGTTCTCGCATTTTCCGTCACTCATTTTATCTTTAAGCTGTCACCGAGGTATTCCTTCTTTTCGCTCGCGATAAAGTGAACTCGGCGCCGTTTTGAAATATTTGTCTTGTAGGACTCACCAGTGTGCGGCGTCACAGTGAACGGCGTATAAACGCTTAATTGTGTCTTCCCATCGTTTCTCACGGGTGTTGAAATTAGGCCATGCTGACAAAGCAGGCGAAGACAAGGCGATCTACGTCACTGTTTTCGGAACATAGCTAAGATGTCGATGGCCGTTTGTTGCGTTTTGGGCCCTATAACACCGCTGTCACACTGTTCGTACATAATAAAAAAAAAAGCAAAAAAAAAAAAAAAAAGCACGGTGATTGTTGCAGACATAACGACAGAATTATCTGCGAACACGGCTCAGGCACGTTTGCTTCGTACATACGTATGCTTGGAACATGTCTGCCGACAGTTTTTACGACCCATGACACCGGATTGTCAAGCAAGGAAGAAACGCGCTTCAGAGAGCCACTGCAGACTGTCTTTTGTACGATGTATTATCGTCTATCGCGATGCCCACCAGTTGCACGCGCGCGCATACTCGCGCTTCTGAATCGCCCCCTTCGTACTCGCGGGCGAGGAATGCAAGCTGCACTTCTCTCGCGGGTCCGAGTGTGGCGCGGAGCCGGGCGCCGCTTGGCCCTCAAGCGTGCGGAAAGCGGGCTGAAGGCGGTGGGGAGAGGGGTGAATGCACCGTCTGGAAGTGTCGACAGGTCGCCGTTGCCGGCACCGCTCGCACGGTCGTGCGTGCGAGATTACGGGTCAAAGGAGTTTGTGAACTATGGTTGAGGCGCGCCAAGAAAGAGAGAGCTCGAGAAAAATGTTCAGTTTGGAGGAAAAAACAAAAAGCGACAGGAGAACGTCTTAGTTCTGCATTCTTGGAGGTTTGAGTGGACGCAAATGCAACAAAGTCGAGAATTGGGCCAGTTGGTAAATCTGTGAACACCGATGAACGAACACAAGAAGCGCCGCAGCTGCAATACCCCTACATTAGGCAAAATACGCGTTGCCATCGCTGCAGACACGATGACAGATTGCGAACTCTTCAAAACCTCATCGAGCAACATTGGCGGTCGCCGTTTCTTGGGTACGACGCGTGCGATTGGATCTGAATCCTCGCCGAACGCTGACGTGGCTCTCTTGTCCAACCAGAGTGGCGGACTCGGACAATTCGCGCAGCCGCTCCTATACACTCCGTGCGGGAACTATAGGGGGCGCTTTGAAAAACGCGCGCAGCGCCGCTAGCGGGAGCTGGTGTTCGACTGCGAGGCGCGTTCAGCAGCCTGCGGCGCCTTTTCGCATGCCATGCTGTGGCGGCGGAAGCGCGCACGGACGAAACTTTTGCTTTTTGAACCGATACGTTGAGGTTGACGTTATTTGAGTGCTGGGGCAGACCTAAGAAGGGCTTTTAGCTGTTCTCCACTTCTTATACGTTGAGTTTGAGTCGTTATTAGGGGTAATTTCTCTAGTTGCGGCCAAAAAAGGAGTTGGAGCGATTTTCCGAAAAACAAAACGGCCGCCACCATACTTGCTCTGAGTGGGAAATTTATTTCGCTCGTCGCTGTAAACGTAGGACTGCTGGAACAATGATATTGGAGGCGAGTGAGATGTTCACTAAGTTTGTGCACGAAGTGTGCCAAGTTTCATTAAAGCGCGAAACACATGTACGACGAAACCGTCCGATCCGACGTCCGACCACGTAATACGACGGTCGGAGGCGAGGGTTTTCAACACTCTCCGACGCTACGAAAACCCTTGCCCCCGAAGGTCATTCCGGCGGTCCGCACGTCGGATCGGACGGTTTCGTCGTACATGTTTTTCGTGCTTAATGTGAAAGTTGTGTTTTTAACAAATAAAGAAATAAAGATGTACGGGATATCCAATATTGGACCCAAAATGTTGTGTTATAGCCGGCTGTGCAAAGTGCAGATTTGGGTACACAGGTGCTTGGACTTGACAGTAACATGACACAACACTTAGTATACAAAAAAAAAAAAAAAGGTGGCATAGGGAAACCAGGTGAAAATTTGGTTTGGGCGGCGTAACTCAAAGGGAACCGGTTTTAACCATGAAAAGGCTGTCAAGAGAATACCACTGGTGGGGGAAGGTGGAGACTTTAGACGTAGAAACGGACTAGCGAACTGTACTTCCAATTGAAACAACTTTACGAAAGGTGGTTCCAAAGCCGAGAAAACAAAGTTGCCGGCCAACACACGGTTTGGCCGCCAAGGGCTTTTTCGGTCAGCTGTTGTGTAATAACCTGTTGTGCGAGGTGCTGATTTTCGGCGCACAGGTACTTTGACATGACCGTCACTTGGCACAACACTTGTTATAACAAAACGATTTGGCATTGCGAAACCAGGTGGAAATTTAGTTTGGGCGGCGTATCTAAAGGGGAACTGGCTTTGACTGTCAAAGGCTGTCAGATAATACCACTCATCGTGGGAGGTGCACACTTTACAGGTAGGAAGGGACCAGTGGACGGTACTTCCAGTTCGAACCACTGTGCGATAGGTGGCTCTAAAGCCGAGAAAAAAAAATTGTTGTCTACAGAACTCGGGGTGTCAGCGTTTCCACATCCAAAAGGAGGCTGATCAAGAAAGAAAGCACACCACATAAACTTCCATACTCAAACGTCGATTCTCCAGTGATTCCGAGTCTCATTGTTGTTTTCTTTAGATTTATATTTGTCACTTTTTTTACCGTTCGAATCTTTCTTCATGAAGTACAGATTGCGTGCCATACTTGTCCGGAAATATCGACACGTACGATGGGGACGAAACTTCTTTGGAGGGCATTCCTCCAACGAAATTGGCACTGCATACCCGCGAGTGTGGGATGGCATTTCAGTTCGTCCCATCGGCGCTGACATATGTAGGCGTTACTGGTACGAAAACAAACGCAGAGCGCAAAGCGGCAGTGTAGAATATGTCAGCCGTGCCGACACAGTGGCAGACATGATCGGGAGACCAAATTTCTCGCGTCGTATGGCACGGCTCCATCGTTGTCGCTGTCCCACAAAACATCGGCGAGGTGAAAAACTTTGAAACTTTGTCTCCACGAGATACGACGCATAACTATTGAAGCACTTAATGACGCAGCACAGGCAGCACTTCATGCTGTGAAGTTGAACCTAGCGCAACCGCGCCACTCCGACTTCCATGCGTACCAACGTACGCGGCGTGGTTTCGGTTTCGTTTTCTCGGGGGCTCTCACTGCCTACCTTCCGTACCGGCCGCGCGGCGGCGCGCCAGTCGCGTCGCACGGAGTGTATACACCAACTCATGTTTACAAACAAACCGGAGCGCCCCTAGCGGACGCCACCGGCGCCGCGCATGCGCAGTGGATGGTGGGCAAGAAGCCCGCCGTCGCCCATAAACAAACCATTGAATTGCGTTGTTGTCGGCGTCGGTGGGAGACCCCGTGCTCTTTTTTGCGTTGGAATTGTTGATTCTACGTCCTCCTAACAATGTCTGACTACTTGTGCGGCTTCAGCAAAACTAACGAGGCAAAACTTTGCGTGAATAATGTGACGTGCGGCGATTCATTTCACGTGGACGCCGCAGAATGGGCGCTAAAGCCTGACTCCCAAGATGAGATTCTGCTCGCTATTTTTAGTCGCGACGTCGCTCGGACTACAAAAGCGTGGACCGTAGCTGAGATGGTGGACGTCGATATTGAAAACCGCAAGTAGAATCGGGCATTACAAGTCGGTGATGGCCACTGGTGATCAACATCTTCTTGCATCTGTTTACACTTAGCCTACTTACCCCAACCAACCTTCAAAAGTGTTTTGGGGCCTGCACTTAGTTCTTTCACAACGTTTGGTTTCACAACGTTTGGTTTCACAACGTTTGGTTTACGGGCCGCTGTCGTTTGAACGAGCTGACGACAAAAAGCAGCCAAGTTTGAAAGAGCAGACGACAGTTCGACGACAGTCCCGCGTCAACAAACCATTCGAATGTCACGTTGTCGGCGTTTGTGTGAGTCTGCATACTCTTTTTCGGGTTGGAATTGTCGATTCTGCGTCGTCATCGCAATGTCTTTCTTACCACTTTAATCGCCTGAGAGAAATTATCAATTCTCGTTACGCCGCTAAACTTTCCGTAAATAATTTGACGTGCGGCGATTCATTCGCGTGAGCACCGCAGAATGGACGCCAAAACCATGATGAGATTCTTCTAGCTATTTTCGGACGCGACGTCGCTCGTGCTGCAAAAGTTTAGAAGGTAGCGACGATGATCGACGTCGATATTGAAAATCGGAAGCGGGAACAGACCAAGCGTAACAAGTCGGTGATGGCCACCGGTACCAATGATCAACATCTTGTATCTACTGTTTACATCGAGCCTACTTAAGTCTTTTGAGGCCTGCAATTACTTCTTATAGCAATTACCGGGTCAACGTTTGGTCTACGGGCCGCTTTTGTTTGAACGAGCAGACGACAAAAAACAGACAAGTTTGAAAAAGCAGACGAAAGTTTGAACGATCAGGCGGCCGTGTGAATTTGAAGACGCACTGAACCCGTGGGTGGTCCGGACAACTTGGCGGTTTTTTCTCGTTCATATGGAACAAAGCAAATACATCTGGCGACCACAAAGTGTTGCCCCACACGCAATCGTAGTTTGACAGCGTCTGGTTTGCCCTTTTCACGGCTACAATTCACGTTCTCGGACGAACGGAGGGGGCAAAAACACATGAAAACTGATCTTCAAACCTTTCCAGGCTCTCTTGGTACAGCCCCCGTCACAGCATTTTGACGAGAAGGCAGGTTTTTTGTCTCGTTTTTTCCGAAAGAACACAGGAATGCATGTCTGGAACGGCGACTTCTGCCCACCGCTCCAGACCGGAAGTGCGTCCGGCGCGCCACCACCGCGACGTGACGTAGGAGAGTTGAGTTGGTGTATAGATGGCGCGCACTTCTGAAAATGGTCTATTGTTTGCGGACACACCGCAAGCAACTTCGAAGAATGTCTGCTTCATACATATGTAAGCTTCAAATATGCCCGCAGGTAATTTTTTTTTTTTTTTATCGCCGTTATGACAGGATCTTTATACATGAAAGAAACGCGCATTTGTACGATGTATTGGTAGTCCGATCACGGCTTAAGGAAAGGTGCGCACAAACCACAACAGAGGCAGATTGAAATGCGCGCCGTCCACTAGCCGTTATTCCATGCATCCGACGCCGCCATATTTTAGCGGCGCAATGGTGGCACGTAGAGCGAGCTAGAATGGGGAAGGCTTGTGAAAACCCGAAGTTCCCACGAAAGCCCGAGCCTGCAGCGCGCGTGGAAAAAATAAAAGCGGCATCGTTCTCGTCGGTTGTATGTGGACTCCTTTACATAAATCCTTGTTTGGACAGTGCTGATTTAAGCATGAAGCATTCCGGTAAGCGGATACAAAATAAAACTAAAAGGCGGCTTTTCGCGACGACGATTTTGCGCCGTAAGCTTGTTCAACGCAAACAAAGTCGAATAGGGAGCTGTAACTGTCCCCTTCTTTACCTCTGTGTGCTGAATTTTGGGATACCATCGAGCTAACGTCTGATTGCAACGACTGCGCCGAAGCTGGCGAGACTGTCGCTTTGTATAGGTAACGTGTTTTCACCGACACACCAAGCACCTGAGTGAACTGTCCGAGTTCGTAACGCCCCTTCCGTCTGAGTACGTTGTGGTTTTAGCAAGCACTGGAGAAGAGCGGCCTCATCGCCATTGTTCCCTGTTATTCGAATCGCAGGGGCCGCAGCCCGCATGTCCTGGGGCTCGCGTCAGTTCCAATACTATTTACATGTTGGAAACTGGCCGCAATACATAACCTCCACTAACGTGCCCTAATGGGTCTTCTGAAAATGGTATATTTGGGTATCGAAAAGGCTATGTGGAGACTGGCACGCGTACAATGGCAGTGTATGAAGCAGCATGATGGGTTACTGTGTGCTTGTGTGTTGTAAACTGTAGATGGCGTTGTTCTTAGAGCGTGAAATATATTACGGTGTGACACTGAGGGAGAGGAAGAGTTGAGGTCGTGCAGTGGCGTCAGAGCTCTCAGCTCTGATTGGAACAATTAGTTGGTAGATGTAAAGGCTAGGTGCCCCTGTGCCCACATGTACTCATCCTTCCAATCAGAGCTTAGCGCTCCGGCATCACCGCACGTGCTGATCTGCTCCTTTCAGTTTCTCGTCCTATTGTTTTGCACACGTTCAGTTTTATTTGGGTACAAGCAGAGGCCATTCACGGGTTTTCTTTGTCAGTTTAGCGTTTGGCGCTCAGATGAGCCGCGGTAATTAATACGGCATCCCATTCCTTCTTATTTAATTTAACGCCGGGGGTTTCCATTTTTTTTTTTTCAGTTTCCCGCGCATTCGATGATTCTCATGAGCTTCTATTTAATGGCTTGACTTTGTTAACGCGCTTTCCATTAAACCGTCTCATTAAAGCTTTCTTCGGGTCTGCTCTCTCGGATGCATTTCTTCGCAAGTTAACTTCTGATCACAAAAAAAGAACGACGAAAGTTACCTTTTTCTCTTTTTTTCTTCTTCTGTTGAACGGATCAAATCACCGACATCCTATCACGAGATAAGCACCACGCGAGCATCCAGGGATTCAATTTAGGTTCTTTTTTCAATAAAGAAGAAGACACACAACGCGGATGTTAAAGAGCTTCGGGGACTGCGTCCCTCATCCCCATTAAAGCGGAAGAAGGAAGTAAGTCGAGTGAACATTATCGGCGCGATGGGCTTCGAGCAGCACTCCCCAAAATCTTCCGACATTTTGTATCTCGTTTCTCCCTAATATTTTCTCTCTTTCCTCCTTCTCTTCCCGAGGAAAGTTAATCTCGCGTTCATCAAAGGGCCCAATGAACCGAGACCCACTCCCGCTTGCTCTTCCGCGGCGATAATCTCGGACCGGTAGGGCCGCTACCGCCGGGCCTAATTGCCCGTGATGGCGTTCCAGGACGGCAGACATGCAACCGACGTTCGGCGGTAACCACCCGCTCCCTCCCCTCTCTTCTCCCTCCTTCCGTGTTTTTCTCTCTTTCTGCGTTCAGTTTTGTTTGCGCGGCAGCTTTCGTTTCCAGCTACGCGCGCGGAGAAAGGTGAGGCCAGTTTTTCCGTGTACTCTCTAAAGCCGCGTCTGCACTGTGCTAATACATCATACAGAAAACAGCCTGCAGACATGTTTGTAGCATGCATGAAGCAAACGTGCTTGAAACATGCTTGAGAAATGTCCCCAGATGATTCTGTCATCATGGCTGCCGCCGGCACCGTGTCCCGCCTTGTATGATGCAGGGGCAATGCGACTCGGGCTAAATGGGAGAGGATAGCAGATCCTCTTTCGGTACGGTACGATATTGGCATCGGGAACTCATCCTGTTCACTTCAAGCATTGCGGTTTGGGTTTGCGGCGTTATTGGGTCTTCATAAACGAGATATTTGTATTCTTGAAGATTTCGTGGACAGAAGGACGAGCGTCGCTGCTTATCTTTGGTGAGTCCGAGAAAGGACACCCTGTTGTACGTTTTCCCCTATTGTGGCCGAGGACGGGGTTTACGAGTGAGGAACGATGGAAAACACGCCTCAAATTGAAAAGTGCCCGGGTGTATGTTGCACTCAGAACACCGATTTTCCGGCTTTCTTTAGTCGGTGCACGCAACGAGAGAGGCAATCGGTACCATGCTTCGATTCTAATGCGTTTTCACAGTCATTAGATAAGCTATTAACGACGTGCGGGACCAAGAGCGTCGCTGCGGTCAGCTTTCAACGATTGACCAAACCACGAGTGCAAGAACATTGTCGGACTGTCAACTTCGACGGTGTTAGTTTCGGAATGGGATGGCTCCTAGCTTCCAGTGTGCTTTTTAAACAAACTTGTCGTCCCAACTGATGGTAAGTAGCCAGGGTAACAATTTGGGACGAAATGGCGAGGCCAGTTCCACTCGTGACGTCATGGATGGAAACTCAAAGAGGGCGCCATTGGTGTTCCGAGTGCATCGGGGCGAAGCATCCACACAGGGACGTCTTGGAGTGTGCGCGTAAACGCGTTGCGGCTTGCACGTATGTGCTTATGGATGTGCCTGGTCTGGTTATGTCCGTCAAATTTTATTGCCAGCTCTTTATCTACGTTCACTTTAGGCGCGCCAATGGACAAAGATAACCTAAGTGCGCCAAACTCAGCAGTTTTCCAAGTTGATATGGGACTCCCACTCTTTATCGCCGTTCTCATCGATAGCGAAAAGAAGACGATACATGAAACTCAGTTTATTTTTCCCCAACCTGTCTCACACCGGCCCCTCTTTCTGCGCATTTAGGCGTAGTACGGATGAGTTTTGCACGTGCGGTTTTTTTTCTGGTGCGATTATTGATCGTCGAGCCGAACTAAGGTGTTGTTTGCAACTCCGGAACTAATATTTTACGATTCACCGGTGACGAGAAGCCTTCCGTCCAGCTGACCCGCCACTTCCACCACGGAACTTCCACGCCCCCTGTTGTGTTATGTATGCGCCAACATGACTCCACGACGGCAAGCCCGGAAAGCGGTAGAGCACAGGCTTGACTTTACTCACCAAATCCCCGGCATAGCGGCAAATGGCGCTGCCAGTTAGTTGCGAGCATATGACATGTTGCTCTTGCGTTCTGAAGTTCCTGAGTGCGATAACATTTGCGTCTGTCCTGGCGTGAACTCTGCAGTGGAACAGTGCAGCGGCGTAGGTGGGCAGTGGCCTGCAAACTATCCATCCTACACTATCATATGCTTCCGCACGTGCGCCTCTGCATAAAGAAATTGCAACGCCACCACTTTTGAACAGTGAACTGATAGAGGTGAAGCCTTTTATTATGTTGCGGAAGGAAGTGCGAGTCGTATTTTGTGAAATTGTGTTCGTTAGTCTCGACGCTTCACCGGGAACTTTTGTTTGTTCTTGCGTTTTTATGTTTCATTTTAAATTATCTTGCTTTTCCGACTATTTTTTTTTTTCCTTTTTCATTCTTCGAAGGTATTGGTCTCGAAGTGAATTGTTTTCCTGGTCCGAGAAGCGTTTCGGTTTCGGTTGCTGGTTTAGAAAATGTGTGAATGTGATGGCTGGAAGAGAGATAGCCCGAATCGACCGCAAAAATTGGGTTCTAAAAAGTAACACACACACACACACACACACACACACACACACACACACACACACACACACACACACACACAAAAAAAAAAAAAACAAAAAAAAAAAACAGTATTCTTGCGATACTTTGTGTTTCTTGTAGCGAGCAGGAAAATACGTCTCATTGTCTTTTCTATGTCCCCTTGTTTCCGATCTTCTATCTCCGCTTTACACAGTAGCGATAACGCATCCCCGTACTCGAAGATGCCTTTGACCTGTGTCTTTTAGTTTATACAGGCACAGAAACAAATGTAAGAATGTGAAGTGTAAAATGTAAGGATGTGACTCTAACGGCGTACTCAAAAAATGACAGAAAGTAAAAAGCTAGTACGCAATAAAGCACGCAATGTTTTTTTTTTTTTTTTTTTTATGATAGAAGAACATATGCTATATCTGCTCTACATGGTGACAAGTGTTCTCGAGAATGGGTACAAGAGTAACAATCATCGCATATTACAGATTTTGCAAATATAATTCATAATGTTGGCAGGCATAAAGTAAAAAAAAAAATTACATTAAAAAAAAAGGAAGGAACAATTAAACCAATAAGAATAAAACGAGTGAAGAAAAAACGATTATCAGAGACGAAGGATTTTTAATATTTCTAATAAATCGTGCAAAAGAGAGAATTCGGCATAGAACACTTCTCGCCGCAAATAAATTGGGGCTCTTCTTCCGTCTGCTTTTCTCCCTCTTTCTCTCTTTTTAGTTCTCCATAAGAACCGGTTCAATATACATCAGCTGGAACGGAAACCAGTTACACAATTCCACTGACCCTCTTCTCTTCGCCGTCCTCTTCGTCAAGATGTAACGGGGACGTTTGCACCGCGTGAGATCGAAACGCAAAATCGTCTCGCGAGTATCTGATATACGCTACCGCTTCACGCAGACGCGTTACCGCCAGACGCTGAAACCGACAAAAAAAAATTTAATCGCACGCGCACTTTATCGCCGACTCGGCCCAGTTTGTCGTTTGAATATGGGCGACGGGCGTCACGTATACGACGCAAGACAAAGAAGGAAGGAAACCAAGGTTTTTATGCGAAAGTCTGCTCGGCGTCGCAAGCCCAGCAACACTGGCAGTGCTCGCACTGCATGCGCTGCGTCGCGTCGCCGTCGTACCGGCGGGGGAAAAGCGGCGTGTTGTCGGCAGTTCGCTGCGGCTGCGCCGATCAAGCGACCGGGGAGACGTATTTTTATCTTGGGGGGACTACTTGGCGGGGCTGCTCTGCCGCCGATCCTTTGATCGATGGAGCCTGGATGTTCTGGTAGAAAACAGTCGAACGCGCTGCTTATCGCGAAGGTGCTTTTTGGCTCGTGGGGATTTGGTACAAGACGTCTGGTCTGGTCTGCGCCTTTTTTTTTTTTTCGTTTTTTTTTTCTCGTTTTAGGGCACACGAAGAAGGGAGATCAGACGGGATAAGGGGAAGTTCTCTAAGTGGTGAAACGCCAGACGAATACAGATTATTATTTGTTTTTTTAAAGCTGAAACCTATTACGTGAAAAAAGAAAAGAGAAAGTAGGAAAATTGGACGGAAACCACCGCATGGTGCGAAAATTGTTGTCAAAATAGTTTCTAGAAACGAGTCTCACTGGGGAATTTACCGCACAGATATTGATTGCTTCACGCTTTCCAACAAAAATATACCCGCAACTCCCGGGCAAAAAAAATATTTTTTTTATTGTTATTATTATTATTTCTTTTTTTTTTTTTTTGAACATAGAGCGTAGTGTGCAACGATATTTGCGCGCTTGCAATTCCGTCTAAGTTTTTGGGTTTTGTTTTGACAGAGATCTGATTCAGCCTTTTGTCTCGCTTATTAACAAGAAGCCAAACCGAGGGTACACTTCGCAGTGTTGTGTGAACTCCGCATAGATAACGCTTCTTGTCCATTCAAAACTTCATTGCACGTTGATTGAGGTTAAAGTATAGGCCAGCTGGTATAAAAAAAACATTAAAAATAACAACAGTGCAAACACAAAGACAAAGAATTTTTTTCCCGTTCTGTGCACGATCTGTATGGACTTCAAATAACAGATTCAATCGTGTGGATATGTTTCTCAGTCTATTCATTGTTTTCTAGAGGCCATGCGACTATTCTTCACTACTCGCATCGCAGCTAGGCGAGGACCAAATATACACACGCACTAACGGTATAGGACGTAGCCAAGGTTGCAGAGGCACCAACTCTTAGCTTTAGAAGCTGCTTCCAGCGCAAACCTGAACCCGCGTCTTCCGTGACTCTGATTGGCACTCCAGAAACATTATCTGCCTAAACTTATAGATTTCTGGACTACTTAAATGTTTTATGACCATCACAAAAAAAAAAAAAAAAATGCAAAATAGGCGGGACCATATCGGAGAAACACGCCGGACAGGATTAGCGCCTGCCCTGCGTGTTTCTCCAACTTTGCCGAGTCTGTTTCGCGCTCTCTATGTCACGGATATAATTTTCTGTGTTCCCAGCAAATGTACAACTTCGAGTAGCTTCACTTCATACCGTAGTACAGTGTACTCGAGTCGGTCAAACTTCGCAGGTACCATTATTAAGGCATCCTTTAGCCGCAGTCGCATCTGCTCGTCCATCAAACAAGGTCACGGCGTCCCCTGAAATATGATGACAAAATTATCTGCGGATACACATCGAGAATGTTCGAAGCATCTTTGCTTCATCATATGTGTCCTTGACATGTCCGCAGACTGTTTAAGTATGACCACTGTAACATGGCCGTCATAGAAGGAAGAAACAAAGTTCATACAGTGAATGTATACTGTCTTTTTTATGAAGTAATAGCAGTGTGTCCACGGCTTCCCGCTTCTCCCCCCCCCCCCCCCCCCCCCCAAAAAAAAAAAAAAAGGAAAAAAAGAGGAATTAGCGACGGTGAGGGTCTTCGGTGCTAAAGTCACTGCATGGAAAAGTAGCGCCATTGCCTTCCTCGTGTGTCAGGAGGACACACAATGATGCCAACATACAGACGAGCAAAAACCTCGCAAGGCGATTGGCTGGTCGGTCTTTGTCGCCATAGCAGTCGCCATTTTGGCCCTTTCGAATCTTCGAAGCTTCAAAAGGGTCGTTCTAAACCAGTCGTGCCGAAATCGCCATGAAGCGTCTTCGTACTCAGAGTTCCTCGCCAATGTAAGCGCTGTGTACGCAGCGTTCCTCGCCAATGTAAGTACTGTGTACGCAGTAAATTTATCAAGGTGCTTATTTCCACATATTTTTTTAAAGATATAAGGAGGGCAAGTCGTCTGCTTCTTGGGCTTCTTGCTCAGGGCTTGCTGTGACGTCAGAACGATGGCGAGTTTTGATTGGATCTGATTGGGATGGTAGTGGGTAGTAGTGGGTAGGCCCCAATGCTATAGATGTCTTGGGGCCTACTCACTATTTTTTTTTTTTTTCAAACAGCCAATAAGAACGTGGCGTTCTGACATCATCGCAAGTCTTGTGAAAGAAGCAGACGAACTTGCGCTCCGCATATCTCTTGTTACCTGTTTCAAGACGGGAAAATTATGTTTCGATGCCTCCAAGCAGCGATACCGGATCGGGTGTCTGTACGAAAATGTGCCCTTGTTTCGCCGGTTCGTGGATAGCAAAGTCTCGGTATACAAGAAACGTTTTTATAAAGCTAGCCGGCACCAGCGCATTTAGATAGGCTCACAAAGAACGGAGAGGTCAACGAGAAACTGCTCATTCAAGAAGCTAAAATGGCGACCAAACTGGGAGCCTGGCGCTATTTACTCAGGAATTTGAACTTTTGCGTTTTTCTTAGCGTTTTCCTCGTGAGTATTTAGGTGGAGCCGCAAAGAAGATCGAGTAATTATGTTCCATTTCTGGATGGACATAATGAGTCTTGAAATATGGCTCTTATGCATGTTTGTAACGCCAAAAGTGTAGAACGTGTTAAATTATCATTAAAAAAACTAATGCAAAAGTAATTCTTACGTTACTTTTTAACGGTAACGTTAACGCGTTCCTTTTATTTGCAACTAACGAGTAACATATTCGGTACTTTTTTTCGGTAAAGCCTACGCCACTGCTCAGGAACCACGAGCGGCTCAGACCGGGCCTGCGTCTGTTGTCCGTGCGGGTGAGCGACGCAGACGGGGGCGAGATTTGGTGGGGTCGTGGACTGGAGCTTCCTCGCTTGACCAGATGATGGAATTCTCGCGTGCCGAGGAACGATTTGGAAACCGAACTTCCACTCACTCACCCGGAGAGTCCTCGTCTGCGGGGGAGAGCGACCACCTCTGTCCGCTCTTTGTCTTTAAAACTTTCCTTTATTACCCATGCGACCGGTGTTTTTTCGGTGTGCTCTTCATATATGCATGAAGGAGAAGGTTGCATTTTCTAAAGAGTAAGCTATGTTGTATTTCATTGTAATTCATTGCCGATTCATCGCACTTCATTGGGTCCTTTCGTTTCGAATCGATCTTCCAATGTGCTCTGGTGCAGTGTGCGCCAATCCTGGAGATTCAGGTGTGGTCTGCATTCCTTCATTGACAACAGGGCGTCTGAACTCACCAAACACAAAAGTTGGGGCCGAAGTTAACAGAGCGCACCGTTTGGCCTATCACGACGATGACTCCGCGCTTTTCTTTGGCGACGTCCAGTCGGCGCGCTTTGCGAAGTTTCGGCTCCAACTTTGTGTTTCACGGGTTTAGGACCCCAGGTAAGTTTAGTAGTGAATTTAACAACGCTTAGAGTTAATTAAAAAAAAAAAAAGGTATGCGCAACAGTGTTTGTGTTCTGTGGCGGATGCGATAGGTTAAATACACGTGCTAGCTTAGTTTGAAACTTTCCGTTTTCTGGAATAATTTAAGACGAAATATATAACGAGACAATAATGCCCCCCCCCCCCCCCCCCCCCGCCTCGTTTAGTTATTCCTGTGCGGAGCATTCTGTACTTTCTGTATTAGTGTGCCAAGGCTTCACCCAGTTAATTTACCAAGAGAGTCGTGTCTTTGATACGGAGAAAAAAGTAAGCTAGGCCCGAAGGCGGAGAACAAGCGCAGAGGAACGTGTCTTCAAAGACACCGGAACTCGCGTCAGTTGTTCCGCTCTCGGCGACAAAGCATTGCTGTTTTCCTTGTATCAACGTATTTTCGATGCTTCCATCTCAAGGATTCCATCTATCTTTCGTAACGAAGGCGCACCTCAGACGTCTCATTACTTTGAGAATATTCTGAGCGCTATGCCGCCATCGCACGTGCACATGACTGATGAAAAGAAAGAAAACACAAGAGAGAGAGAGTGAGTGAGTGAGATAGAGGGATAGAACCAAGCGCTGGAGGTAGCTGCCTCTCAACTGGCAAATTTCTTTAAATAAATAACCCGCTTTTTGTTTTTTCTGATAAGCGAACTTGGTTTATTGTGTTTACATTTAAGAATACAACAACCCGAGAGCAAGCCTGTACTCAAATGAACTGCATGTTTTAAACACCTCGTCAACTTCTTGTTTTTTTATTGCATCTAAAAAAAAATTAAACTTTTGGAGAGACGCCGGTGCTCAGTCTTTTGGACGCTTTTATTTTTATTTTAATGATCAGACAGCGTAATCCTCTCTTAGAAGAACCTAAAACGGTGCACGCAAATTTAATCAATAAATAAATAAACAAAAATAAGAGCATAAGCAAGAATAAGAGCAAGAACGAGACACGCTCGATTTACCGGCAGCCGAGGCATACTTCCGGATTTTCGTTTCCTATTTTTTTATTCTTTCAAAGTTTAGCCACGGAGGGTTCGATTGAACCGGCCGCGGTTTTGCGCCGTTGAGACTCGGCAGCCGCGCGCGCTCTGTTCGATTTCCATTGGGCAGACGAAGCGTGTTCGGTGTTTGGGATTTCCCAGTATGCCCCGACCGAAGACTTTCCCCGTTATTCAGCTCACCGGGGGTTGCTGTCTGTTTGGCCGCATTGTATCGCTAGTCGAAACAGGCTGGTTGCTGTACGTGAAGATCTGGCGCTGGTGCTGTCCACCGCAGACGGCTCGACGTCCTCCCGCTTTCAACCGCGCATTAGCCGCGGCTGGGATCTGTACACACGTTGTAACCGAAAGAAATCGGTGACGCGCCCCGTGGCCGTGTTTGTGACTCTGTGTGTTGGTGCCTATTTCCCTCTGCTCCGTGTTACCTTTGGGTCTGTGCATGTACGGGTATTTATGGGTGTCCGTCTCTGACGGGCATGCGTGTCTTTACGTATCGTATACGCGTGTTTTTGTGCGCACGTGTGCATCTACGCACGTGTATATCCGCCTTTGTGTTTGCACATATGTCTCCATGTATGTACGTGCGTTTGTGTATGCATCTACATTTGCGCGGATATCTGTGTGCACGCGTGTCTATATGTGTCTGTGTGTGCGTGCATGACTATGCGTGTATGTATCTGTGGTTGTGTGTGCACATATGTCTATGCGTATGTAGGAATGCCCGCGCATGTTTGTGTGTGGGGGTATGGGTATGGGTGGGCGTACGCGTATCTAGTGCATGTGTTCGCGAGTTGGTGGCCACTGTGAAGTTAACGTGTATATTTTGCGGCTCTTGGACCGGAAATGAGGCCACCTGGTTTGGACGAGCGCGCTCGCGTGTGACGCCGACTTTACAGCCTCTACTTTTTTTTTTTTTTTTTGCTTTTCTGGGCGCCAGTTTAGAAAGGGAACAAAAAGATATAACTTTCTTTTAGAGGGTTCATTCTAAACAAATTGCTGACCTAAATAAAGCTTCTACTTTTTTTTTGTTTGCTAAAGTTTTAGTGCCACATGCCTACCAATTTATACAGCTACGAGTTTTCTTATTGTCAAAGTGAAATGTAGAACGCCAATTTATAATAATAAAAAATAATATCTTTATTTCCCATTTACAATGGTGAAGACCGATAAAAAAGCCGCACGAAACTGGCTTGAGGAGTTTTCGGCCCCCGAATTGCATTCTACTGCAGTGGCAGGGCGAGAAAAAACTAAAAAAAAAAACACACACACGTACACCAAAAACATTAGTCGTCCACAACAAAATGGCACATCGACGCACGCGACTATTTCATGTTAATGGTATCTACGTGAACGTCATTGTAAATAAAACAATTAAGCACTTTAGGTAATCTGTAGGATGACATTTCTTTTCCTAGGTTTAATCGACAAGTAGGTATATTCCAGTATGTATTCTGGGTTTCAAAATTGATAATTGGGAACGCGTTCGTTTAAACCAGATATTTAAATTATGTAAGTACGGTTACTGAACAATTCATGTTCATACTTTGTAGAAAGCCTATAATTATGCATAATGTAGATACTTAATATTTTATACATTCTGAACTGGTTGTCCGTATGCGAGCAGGATGGCACATTAGCAATTGTACGTAACATTCGCTTTTGGAGTAAGTGTATCGTCTTACGATTTGTTGCTGTGGTAGTACCCCAAACCAGGTGGCAGTAATTTAAATGAGCAAAAATATAGATTTTCACAATAATGATTTAACTGACCTCGGAAATATATATCGATTCCGATATACCAGACCTACAACCTTTGCTAATTTATTTTTTAAATACTCAATATGATGGTCTCACACCTCATGGGTGACATGTTTTGTGAAAACACAACGACAAGCGTTTTGAATGAGTCAACCAATTCAATATTTACTGAGTTAATATAAATGTGTCTTAATGGAGAAATAACTTTATTTTTTGGCCTAAACATTATGACTTTTGTTTTATAGGTATTTTTAAAGCGTTTTTATCGGTCCATACTCCTAATTTATCTAGTACTGTGTTGGTCATAGATATAAGTTAATGTGCCTTATCAGGAGTAAAAAGAAGCATCGCCTCCTCAGCATACATAACAAATTTAGTTGTCTGGTCAGTGCTCACAATATCATTCGCATAAACGTTAAAATGAAAAGGTGCTAAAATACTGCCTTGAGGTACACTCAATATTACCAATTTGATTGTGGAAATGAAATCATTATAACAAACGTATTGTTTACGGTCTCCAAGCTAGGATTGAAAAATAATTAAAGCTTGTCCGCGAATTCTATAATATTCCAGCTTTTTCAATAATAGTTCATGGTTTAAATAATCAAAAGCCTAAGTAAAGTCTACGTAAGTACCAAGCACTAGTTTTCGTCTCTCGAGATTTCTTAAAATAAATTCTTTCTGTTCAAGTAAGTCAAGTTCAGTTGAATTATGCTTTCTAAATCCAAACTGGCGTTTTGTAAATAGCTTATGTTTGTCAAAAAAAAAAGTTAGACATGCGGGTATGAATAATTCGTTTTCAAGTCCCTCTGAAAAGACTGGCTGTATTGACACAGGTCTATAGTTATTAATGTCATTCAGGTGGATGACCTCGTTTTACTCGGACACCATTAGCTTAGAGTGTTACGAAGGTGTCACCATTTTTTCCTAATAATCGCGCTTCTAAGACGTCGCTTGTGCACCACTTTGTGAAGGAGAGTACCTGCATAAAAATTGCTTCTTCGTAAAACCAGCGTTTCGTCTCGCCGATTGCCAACTTCACATTTTCACACGCACGAAATTCGACTCTCCGCCTACTACAGTTCTCGACACTGAACATGAAAAGAGAATGATCTTTCCAGAATGTCACTTATCTTTAGGCTTCATTCGTGCCCTCAAGTCGGCACACCCTTGATAAACGACAATATCTCACCCGTACAGAGGGAAAGGTGCACGTGCATTTTCCTTACAACACAGGACGGACGTCATCGGGTTTACATATCACGCTATGAATAGGATTAACTTGCATACCTGCTCACTCGCACGCACGCACACAAAAGAAAGAACTACCGTAATATCACGAGAGGTGCCCCACCCCCGAAAGATAGCCCACCCCTATCTTTGACATGACATATTTTTTTCCCGAAACACACAATGCAGGGCTCTGGCCAATGGTGACCTCGACAAAACTGTGTAACTTAACCTCGGCAGGAAATGAGCGAACATTGCTGACTGGGAAAGACAGTCGTCTTTGGTTCATCGCCCCTTTCTGCGATCACTAGTTTTCAGCGTCACAAAATCTAGAACTAGCATTTTTCAACATTTGTTTTTATGGGACACCGAAAATCAGCTTACCTCTTATTTCCATTCGATTTTCTATCGATTTTACGTGGGCTTTCTCTCGTGATATTACGGTATTAGCTTGTGTCGAACTGCATTCTTCCCAGTCCGTTTGCATGTAAGCGATTCTTCTTCAGCGTCGTTCTTGGTATTGGCAGCGAGGACTTACATACACATTTGCGTACTTTGCGTAAGAAAAGAAATTCTGAAGGTGTATATCTGTCTGTGGGGAGCGGGGGGGGGGGGGGGGGGGAGTAGAGAGAGAGAGAGAGGTCTAATTCAACTCGAGAGTATGTAGGGAGCTGTTTTGGTTTTGGGTGTAAAAGTGCAGAACTCACTTTTACTACGCGTTATGATACCGCGGTATAGAGTGCTAAATACACGAGCAGGAGACGCGTTCCAATTTCCAGGCACCGTAGTCTAGGCACTGTTCGCGTGTGGTAAGAGCACCTGCCCAAGTGTGGCTTGCCATCACACGGCGATATCCGGTGCTTCGCCGGGGAAAAATAAACGCCAGGCGGGCTCGTCCGCTGCTCTCATATACTTAATAGCGATCTGGATGGCTCATGATAGGAAGTAGACGTGGTAATCAATTTTGGTTCATCAGTATTCAGGTTTCCATGCTACAGAATGCGGACGCGTTTACAGTGGGCCTATTGTGCGCCCTTGTCTCCTAATAGATGCGGCTCCAATTCACGAATCTTCTTAATTATGCAGATGATTGCGTATTTGCCAGGTCCTCTGTTTGCGTATGTGGGCGCGTCTGCGTGTGGGTGCCTGGTGTTTGTGCAGGAGGGAGGTGACGAAGCGCCCCGTCATTCTTTCCGGGTCCTGTTTGTTCGAGCCCGCCTGATCTGATTAGCGGCGCTTGGGATCCTCTGAAGACTCGGGCGCGATATGCCGCCGAGGAAGATTTGATTTCCGACTCGCTTTCGGGACACTGGCGCTTTGCGGACCAGGAGGATGCAGATTCGGCTCGCGGCTAACCGTTGGAAGCGTGGGAGGTTCCTTAGGGGGGCGGATTTGTGGATAAGGGGAGGGGGGGACGGACAAGGAGGGACGGCGTTCGCAGAGATATTACGCGTCACGTGGGAATGTGACGTGATGGATGAGATAATATTTACCATTCCACCCGCAAACTAAACCTTTCTCCCTAAAAAGAGCCTGGTGTATGTCCTTTTTCCATATAAGCAATTTTTTTCATCGGGGGCTTGGGGTGCTTTGCACCTTTGAAGCGTTGCACAATATCTATGCAAAAAAATGTGCGTAGTGTCACGGGGATGCACCCTTTTCGTTCTTCCAATTCAAGTTTGGTAGCGTTTGTATCTTCTTTCCTCGCGCTTGTGGTGAATCGGGTTTTGATATGCTATCACCGAGTGGTTCGTAACTGCCTTTCCAGCATGACTGTGGTAATGGCGCCAATTTGGAAGTTGCATTCTACATATTCTAAAATATGCTCATGCCAAATTTTATTGCAATAGGACAATATTAAAAACAGTAATTATTGCGCACAAGCTATGAAGATGACCCAAAAGTACATTAAAAGAAAAACTCGTTCGAATGTTACCGTAGATGTGTAACTATACTCTTTCGCGGAACGGAAAATATTATTCTGTAATTAAATTTCCATGAGTGGTTCAAGCCTCAGAGGACTGCGATGAAGAGGAGACGGCTAAGACTACTTGTCTACATAAATATGATCGGCGGGCAACGTCACAAGTTAAAGAACCACGTAGAAAAAAAAAAAAGGCCCAAATTCATGCCGTTCTGGATTGTTTAGAGGTCTTCAAAGGCGTATGTCACTAATTTCGCGATCATAACCGTCACTAGTTATTTGTATATATCAAACAAAAACAAACAAAAAAAATAAATCACTATAAAACACAAAATCCCAGTTTTTGCGAATTTTTTCGACATGGATCTTCCTTTAAGTTGTAACGTCGTTGAGCTGCTTCACAAAGGAAAGGAAGCAGCTCACGACTCTTTTTTGATAGACAACTGACGTGACTGTGCAGGTTTGGGGAAGAAATTGGCGCGTATAATCGCGGCAAATGAAATGAACGTGGTCACGCTCTTCCTGGAAAGTGCACTTCGTCACGGTTGTTGGTTTTCCTTACTTTTAAAAGCAGATATTACATGATTCCCCAAAGGTACTTAGGTGGCAGCATGGCCGAAAAACGAAAGTTACCAAAGCGACGCCGGTCTTCTGTCAGACCGTTTGGTTTTGATGCATTTGAAAAGGAGGTAAACGCACACGCATTTACCCTTTTTTCCTCTACCGATGTAGTCCCCTAAAGTGGAATCTACAATATTTTCTTTACACTATCTACAAATTGTTACAATGGCGCGTTACAATTTGGATTGTGTCCGTTTCACCAAATGACACCTGATCAGCCGACCAGCCCGCGCCGAACCTGGCGCTGCGCGGTGAGCGCTCGACAGATCGCGACTTGATTCGGCGATCCTAAAGGTCATTCGATGGAAATTATATTACGTTTTACCGTGTGACGTGGGTATTACGGAAAGATTTTGCGGAAACGGGGCATAGGTAAGTAACGAGATAAAACTTACACGAGCGAGTTCGTTGACCCTTAAAAGACGGTAATATTCAGACTGAATGGGAGAAGAGCATGTTTACATTATGCGCCATTGTTTTCAAAAATGCGTAACTTTCTTCCCAAGCCTCCCACCCGACCCTAACGTTTTCGGTTACTGTAGGAAAGAGCCGACTTCGAAAGCCGTCTCTTCTCTCACACGCACGCACGCACGCACGCACGCACGCACGCCCGAACGCACGCACGCACGCACGCACGCACGCACGCACGCACTCACTCACTCACTCACTCACTCACTCACGCACTCACGCACTCACGCGCTCACGCACTCACGCACTCACTCACGCACTCACGCACGCACTCACGCACGCACTCACGCGCGCACGCGCGCACACGCGCACACGCGCACACGCGCACACGTGTGGGTACGTGTGTGTGTGTGTGTGTGTGTGTGTATGGGTGTGGGTGGGTGTGTTTGTGTTTTGATGACATCTTCGCGGCGAAACACAACCGGCATTTCTGAGTTTTAAGTTTCTGCGATTCTTTTTTTTCTCTCCAGAAGTGTATATGCTACCGTAGGAACTTTAGAGGGGTAAATACCAAAGAGAAAGCCTGTTTTTGGAGTTTTCTTTTTTATAAATTCCCGTGATCCGGAAAATCGTGAAAACTCGACAGCATTCGGAAATGACCGGACCATTTTCTCTAATGACCAAACACCGCCCCAAGAATGTCCGCTGAAAATTTGATCGCGAACTCCTCGGTGATGTCCTTCTTGTGTGCTTTGCTCACGTGTGCTTACACGGGTCGGGAGAAATTGCGACCCCGAAATCGAAACTGGAGTTACTTCGGGCATTATCTTGCCGACCGTCTTCATCATTAAACTGACTCTACGCGCAATCGCACGCTACGTGATGCCGGTTACGTATACACAAACTTTGTACATCAGTTGGTCTCTCTACATTTAACTGGTGAACCGCTATTCTTTATCTTAACTAAAAGCCACGATATGAGCTACTGCTAGAGCATGGGCACTCCGTTCTGCGATTTTCTCGTGGACGCCCGCGTCTTGGTGCTCACTGCTCAGTGCAGAACGGGAACGATTGGCGATGGTTGCGATCCAAAAAATGGGAATTTTCAGAACTTCAGATACCGCGTTTCAGCAAGGTCAGGCGATAGCGTCTAGCTCTGTCACGGAACGTTTGAACAGTTTTGGAGGACGGCAGAGCTTTTGCTGGTATTTCAGACAAAGTTTCAGATAACTGGCAACAATGATCTTAAGTGCCAAGATGATTGAACTGTTGTTACTCTGAAAATGTACCTTATTTAGTGACCCTACTCCGAACTGCCCTCTATCTACGCCAACCGCTTTCTTGGTTGTGTTTATTTCTTAATATGCACACGTATGCATTTAATATACGTATATACACTGAGCTCTCTCTGTAGCCAAAGCACTTTGGCAATAGTCGCTCCAATTTGTAGTAAGCCGCAAACTCTTTCACTGCTCAGTTTTAAAAGGAGATTACGAGGTATTTATCTTGATGACTAGGAGAAATTAAAAGGTGGCACACCTAGCAAAACGAAAAGCGTAGCGCAGCCATGTTCCAACTGAATTTGATGAGTTCACCACTAGAGGCGTGGCTCACCGAGAAACGAAAACCGGCACTTGCCAGCAGGCATGTAGAGTGGAAAGGGTTCTGCGTTGCTCGTGCCACACCCGCTCATTCTCCTAGATTTACCGTTCTCCGCCAACAGGTGAGGTCAGTTAAGGTCACGTACAATCTTCCTAAAAAAGAGCCTGTCGACTGGTGTTCGGGTAAATTGTCCTACAAAATGTATGGATTTTCATCTCAAAGGACACTGGGTGTCGTTTCAGAGGCAAGTAAGTGTTAGCTGTAAAGATACATGGATGGCGTGAAGATATACTTCGTTTCACCTTATGCTCTACCGCAGCGAGAGCTAGAAGCGCGAGCTATTAGCGTTGGCAGCTGCCCTTGACGCACGAGAGCTTGCGCCGCCGAGATGTGCCCTAGAGCAAGGAGCTCGCGCTTGTAGCCTTTCCTACGGTACAACACAAGGTGAAACAGAGTATAGTAAATGAATTGTTGTCGTACTGTTTCGTTGCGTCTGCATGCACAAAGTCGTGCTTCTGAAGTTATTTCAAGCCGCCGCCATAGTACCGCTCATTGATCATACAGAAGACAGAAAAAACAACATGTCTGCAGCGAGCCTCTTGCTGCAGACGTGTTGAGAGAATCTTCTGCGGACCACCTCAAGCGTGTTCGAGGCACGTATTTCTTCATGCATATGTACGCTTTGAACTTGTCTGCGGACAGTATTTGTACGGCCAGTGTGACAGGCCCGCTAGACAAGGAAGAAACACGCCTCAGACGGAGTGTGCTGCGCCTCTTATATGATGTATTCGCAGTATGACCCAGGCTCTATGGCGGTGGCTCAGACTCTTAAGCCCGCTTTACATGATGCGATTTTTCTTCCGATTTCGCAGGTGTGTCGGTGAACCCCATAACCTGCTTAGCGCTTTTATTATTATTCTTCTTCTTTTCTTGTCGCACGATTGACATGCAATTTCGAAACAGCGAGCAAGATCGCTCCATGTCAAGTGGGCCTTTAAGCGGATCTTACGCAATTAGGTTTTGTCCTACGAATGAACTTCTGCGCACGGGTACTGGCCCACCGCTCCCGTGAACAAGAACTCCCGTTTGCGAACGGTTAGTCGGTGCAGGGCCGGCGTCAACGTCTGCCCCGAGAAGATCGCTCGATTTTGCGTGGGTTCGCCAGCCCTAATTTGTTATTCGTGCTGGACCCGGTGCCGCCTCCGAATGGAGACCACGGAGCGGACATTGGCGAGTAAACACGCGTCTGCTAAGTGAATAGGCAAGCTCGCATGCACTCGGGGAAGCTCGGACGGCGGGAGCGCTTTGCCCGCTCTGTGGGCCCACTCTGTCGGAGAACCCCGCCCCGCGAGTGGATCGGGGAGCATCGATTCCGGGCCCCGCCGTGGGGCTCGGACACTGGGCGCGCTTCTCGAGTGCGCCCTTGGGATTAATGCGATGAGCGTTCGGAGGGGAGCGTTTTAGATGGATCGTTGCGGCCCTCGAGCCCCTAGGCTGGCTACGGCCGCTGCTTCGGCTCTGTCTACGGCTGCGGCGGGACAAGTGTGGCCTGGTGGGCTCGCTTTCACGGCAACTCCAGACAAAGCCTCTAATCCTATGGCGTTCACTGCTCTCTAGTTACCCCCCCCCCCCCCCCCTCCCGCCTCCCCCCAGAAAAAAGAAAACAAAAGACAATTATTTTTGTTGGTGTGTCTAAATAATGGAACTTACACGTGGCAAAATACGGTGGTTTAATCTATGGGAGAGTCGTCGTTGCCTGGAGCGGACTGGAAACCTTGAGGGCTGTTGACAGAAGCCTGTCTAGAGTTCTAAGTGGTGGCGTGCGAAGTCTGTACAGCGCTACTTCAGAGGATTGCCCGTACCACGCTTTCCGAGGTTGACATTTGCCTGAAACGCAGGTTCCGAGCAAAACGTTCAAGCCGAGTTTACGCTGGATGCCTTTTTGCTGGATGCCGTTCCTGTTTTGAACGAGTTGACCGGCGTAAGTTTATACGAATAATACGTGTTTAATGTTATAATAATATCAGAAGGAAATGTGGAGAGACATGTTTATAAAACATGGCTCAACTTTGCAAAGGCACACTCACTGCTTTCTTATGTTTTTATATTTATCTTACGTCGTGAAGGATGTATGCCTGTTAATGTGAGTTCACCAATGAGCGCAGGAGTTCACCAATGAGCGCAGGGGGCTAGTCGCCGAAACAGACTGATCGCTTCGTGGACAGCTAAAGCTCGAAAAGCAATCGTGCGCGGTCCTTCTCGAAACCACACGCCGCAAACTGCTGGGCCTAAAATGTATCCCAAATCCAACGAATCTTTAGTTTTATCCCTCTCCTGCTGCCGTTGAAATATCGACTTGCGGTCGTGCAATCACTTAGCAACCGCAGTGCTCCAGGAGATTAAGGCCGGGAATCGAGCGTGGCAAATGGTAATAGCGCTAACGCCAGTGGTGCCAAGAGAAATGTCGGAAAGCAAAGCGACAGAAAAAAACGCAAAAAAAGAAAGAAAGCAGGCGACAGATTAGGCGTGTTCGTGTTGCCACGACATGTTGAAAGTGTGAATGTTCTTGCTGGTTTATTTATATATATATAACGTATATATATATATATATATATATATATATATATATATATATATATATATATATATATATATTGGGCCTGGTGGCTGTATTTTTTGTTATAAACGGCCCACTCTGGCAAGCGCTCGGAAAAGGCCCAGCGGAGACCACGTGACATCCAACGCAATCGTGACGTAGGTCGTCTCAGGACGAGCAAAGCTACGGCGAGGCTGACGTCGAGAGGATGGCCTAGTCGTTTCAGCCACCGAAGCGGCTGCTTTTGTACGAATTTTGAGTGACGGGTTAATCTTCTATAATCTTGTAGGGGGAGAATAGCGACTTCTGCGACACACAGACGGCATTCTCGGGAAGAGGGGAGTTCCTCCTTCCCCTCTTCTCTCGTCGTGGCCGGAGGCGAGACAACCTCCGTCACTAGCTGTGAAGGTTCCTAGACGGGCATTACAAGCGAGGCGTCAGCGACATCCACCAGGTGCTCTTTGCTAATCGTTTAATTCGTTTTAAAATTTCTTTTCGAGATTTTTTAACAAGATATTGGTATGTTCAATGTGATACTGCTCCTTTGAACACATACAGACTAAAGAATAAGCGCCGAAATTTCGTTGTAGTATCCCTTTAAGTACCAAAAAGAAGCCGCAGTTGTTGAGGAGATTCGGGTATTCAGTGACAGTTGTTGCGTTCCTAAATAATTTTTCTAGCAACCAATGTAATGTATACCAAAACGGCAACCACACTGAATATTTTCTTAAATTATAAACACGGAGCCTGAATGCAGGTTTTTATTCATTTTTCCGTTCCCCTCGCGCAGTTAGCACAAATAAATTATACTTAAAATGCTGAATAATTAAGGAAACAAACCGTTTTTGATCCGAACTATCCTTTACAAAGTGTCAGCATTTCATTTCTCCAGCTATTGCACTTCAAGAATGGTATTAAAGATAAAAATGCCAAAATGAGTGGGCAGTCCAGACATTTTGGCAAACGCGACATGAAGAGTATCATTTGTGGCGACATTTAGCACGCTGTTACTTCTAATTATTCAATCTTATCTAGGTTTGGTACGCGTACGCTCGAGAGCTTTTGAAGCGGCCCAGTATTTCTTAAGTCATCACAACCTCAGACGTCAAAATCAGGCAAGAAAAGGGGCGAGTCCCAGAAATTTGGGCATACGCGCCGTCAATTGTATCATCAATGGCGACACTAGGCAGTCTATAATTCATTATAATGAATCTCCTCTAGGTCTATGACGCATATGCCCGAGTGCTTTTGAAGCGGCCCAGAATTTATTTAGTTATCGCTCTCCAAAGCTTGCCCTCAGACGTCAAAATCAACCGAAAATGGGGCATTTCCTACAAATTTGGGCATACAAGAAGGCTTTTTTTTTTTTTTTTTTTTTATTGTAGACATGTTTCTGGTATCGTCATTATTCGAGCTCTCCCATGTAGATTGAAGCGATTGGCCCTCACGAATGTATCGCAGGAAAGTCGACGCACTGGGTTTTTTAGGGTGTAGGGCTTCGGCAACACCGGGCTGCGGCAGCTATAAAGAAGACATCTTATTAAAGGTTTTTCAATAACGGTGGAGTAGCAAAAATGTTAAAAATTATTGATAAAAATAAAGAGAAGAAATCGTGTCATACCAGATGAAACGTGCGGGAAAACCAGCTTTGGAAATGTCAGATGCATATAGATGTCAGCTATAAATTGGAGATTTTTTTTTCTGATTATCAGAAGGTGGCGGGGAGTTAGCCGTGTTTCCGGGAGACGAGTACAGATCATGTTTTTGTACTTGATTATTTTTTTTAAGTGGAATACAAAAAAATCTACAAATGCGACTATCGAAAGTTAATAGGTTAAAATAAACACATATTTTTTTAATTTAGAATAAGTATGCGAGATAAGTCGCATAGATGTTTAAAACGTACAAATTGTTTCTCAAAATTCATTTTGTAAATATTAAAAAAAAATATACAAAGCACTTCTTGAAATATTTAGAAAATAAAAGTTCTAGTTGATAGTTACACTTGACAATCAAAATTATAATGGCGAAAATTTTGGGAAGCACTCTAATGGTATTAAGGTTCGTGTTCGTCCGTAGTCGTTGCTTAGAGCAGATGGCAGCAGTCTAATTTGGAATATATGTATATTTCTCAGCTGACCGAAGAACCCTGGAAAACGCGAACTCTTGCTTGTGATGGCAGCACGCCTGGCGGTGACGCTGGTCTGAGATCGAATTATGCAGAGGTGATCCCCTCCTCCAAGACTGAATATCTGTACTTGATCAGTGACCACAGCTCCGCGTCAAACTAAACCTTCTGGATAAGAGCTTCGTACAAGTAGTGATCTTCTTTGAAACGCCGACTGCATGACAGGGAAGGTTTTAGGAAGCGAATGGCGGTGCAGAGCAGAGGTTCGAACTGAATGCCGCCATTTTGTTCCAGCGGAATGTGCTTTAACTTTTGTATTGGTTGTCGTTACTTGTAAAAGAAGTATCAAGGGACTTTACGTCAAACAAGTTGTTCATAAGTACCAGGATGGTGCCTACAATAGGATCATATGCCTTAAGGACGCGAGTATCCTAACCAGGTCCAGCTACATTTTTGAGGGAGTTTCTCGCTCTCTTTTTAAAGGGTGTCACTGATTTGCCTCAAAACTGGTCCAGCACAATAGACGCATTCGAACTATAGCAAACCAAATTGCAAGTCATAATATATATTTTTTTTTAATTTCATGTTACTGAAGTTTTAAATTGGAGTGTGCGGAAAAAGTTGAAGGTCAGGTTTGGCATCACCTTCATTTGCCGTTTCCTCAACAGCCATTTCGAATTTAGAGATAAAGACTTTTAGCAAACCGTTAGCGTGTTCCGCGGAACCCCGCTACCAGAGCCTACCAGAGCCAGAGCCGGCGGTCACGGTATCACCCGGGTACACGCTTAAACGCATGCTTCGAAGGTAGTGCGGTACGCGATACACGCTAACGGTTCGCCAAAAGTCCCTAATAAATAGCGTGCCGGGAAGGGTAAAGCCTGGCTATTCCGAAAGTGTGTTTAGCTTGGATAGCTAAGAAAAAACGCCCAAGATACGAGAAGTATGTGCGCGGATTGTAGTAACTACATCCCGACGCTACTTCCAGTCGGGCCCGCTTTGCTCATCGACTCGGCAGTCGTTGGAAGGGCCTTCGGAGGCCTCGGGGCTCGCTATTAGCATTCGGGTTCGGACGGGATTCTGAATCGCGTCCGGGTGGGTGTTCTTCGTCCTTCGAGCGGAAATCGTTTGCATTAGCATGGTCGAGGAGCGGAAGTCTACGCCGCCCGAAGTTTAGGGAAGAGAGGGAAAAGGAGCTCGATTCTTGAATATCCTTTCCGTCCTTTTCCTCTTCTTGAAGAACAGGCAGAGTCAAAAGAGAGCTGATCATTAGCGTTGCATATAGCCGACTTCGATTGTAAGTTGCCTTTCTGTATGCGAAAGGAAAAAAAAAATAGCGAAGTGGATTCGAACTCTTGTATCCGTGAGGCTGCAAGTTTATTGAATTCGGAAAGGGGTTGAACCGTGTTTTGACAAACCCTTCATGGATATGCCGGCGATGGAGCTAGGTCTACTCACGCAAAAGTACAAATGTATCGCATCGAAGAGAATCCTCTTTTTTTGTCGCATATATACAGGGTGGGGCCGTAAGACCCCAGCTTATATATATGCAACAATATATGCACCCTGTATATAACATTTCCTATTATATACAGGAATATAACCTGTATATATGGAACAATCTATGCAGTCTGTATATAATATTTAGCACGCCTTGCGAAATTTGAATTGTAACCGTACATACCTTAGATTGGGCCCGCGGACGTAGTTTCGCACGCCGCTTGATATGCATTTTTTTCGGAGCTCAAGTCAAAGGTGGTAAAATATTAAAGCTAAAGTGAAAAATGGCGGAATGTTTGTCGTCTATACACTTGTTTGTGAGCTTGCTCCCCGGTGGCCAATGCATATATATTTCGTTAAAAGGTTTAATTATCGCGATTATATTGCTCATCACCAGCCTCTGCTATTGGTTTCTTGCGTTTTCTGCGTTCAGCAAGCCACCCGGAAGCAAGCCAGTAAACCAGTGTGTAGACGACAAGCAGGCTGGTATAGGACATTGGAGATAAACGGCCTCCGATTTTGCATTATTTATAATATTTAACTACCTCAGAATTGTGTTATTTTAGAAAAAAGAAATAGACAAATATCTTCTGGCGAAAGTACCTTCGCGTGCCCAATTTCAGTTATGCACATTTGGAATTCAAAATTTTCAAGGTGTACCAAATGTTTTAGTACTTACGGCCGCATTCTTTACGTGTGCATATATCCGTACGGTTCCTTAAAGAACATATCATTCATGCCTCGTTGGTTTCGTTCCAGGAAACTATAAAGTGAAAGCGAAATCGCAAAGTGAAGCACAGAAGTGACTTTCAGTGAGAGCGTTGTTTAAGAGTTGAAGTCCTTGCGTGACTCACGCGTGTGTGGCTTGCATAACGCCCCACACAACGTGTGAAATAAATCCGATATGACGTCACATGCTTGTGAATAGAGAGTTACTGCTCTATGCTCCGAGAAACTTAGATAGAGGAGGGGACGAGACTGCGCGCGAACGTCAGAATGCCGAGCTCTGATTGGAACGATTTGTGGGTAGACCTAAAGCTCTAGCCGCCCTCGTCTCCAGTGCACTCGTCGAACGCGTTCGACAGCGAGAGCCAAACACCGGGGACGCGGCGTTCCCCGTTCCAACGCGTTCCACAAGTGCAGTGGAGACAAAGGCTGTCTTTTGTCTCCACTCGAACGTCACGGGTGCTGCAAGGGAAAAAGGAACTTTGTGTGTGGCAGACGACGGGGATTCTACCAGCCGGGTCGAAAGATAGTTTTAGTGAACTGTTTTCGCACAAGCGATACAATCCGATTGGCTCTCCGGTACGGACTGCGCATGCGCGAGGTCATTGCAGCCTTGCCGTAGTCTAGTGTCCGAAGCGTAAGCTGCGATCGTGCACGTGGCCATAGCGGCTGGTGTCAGAAGCGTCTCGACTCATTTATAGAACCGCTGTTTCGATGCACGAAGAGGCTTGCTGAAGCTTCAAACGTGAAGGAAAGCATTTCTGGTTGTGCCTGGAAGAAATGTCACGGTGGCGGTGAGAGAATCTAGTAGAATTCACGACAACTAAAACAGAAAACAAACGAAACGCGAACAAGACACCAACGCTTTCTTAGAAGCATATTGTTTGTTTGTCTCAGGTTGCGGGGATGTGGCATAGCTCAGTTGGTTGAAACGTCGCTGTGCCATTTTGATGAAGGGGCCGACGACTAGGGTTCAAACTCCGTCCGATGACCCAGCCGTTAGTGATTAGGATATCCGGGATTTGCAGCGTGGAGCGAAGGTCAGCTACGTCGGCCTTGTGGAAGCAAAGTTTGCTTAGCATATGTGCTTAATCTATCGACGCGAGGTCTTGCCATCAAAACTCTCCTCATTTTTGGGGTAGCCAAGTCAAATAAAAGGGCGTTTTTTAAAGTTTTTCTCGCCAGGGGAAGAAGTGGCCGAGTGGGCTAACACGTCTCAGCTCGGAGCCTGGAGCAAAAGCTTGCGCTGGGAACCTCCTGGGTTCGATCCCCGCTACCCCTGCCCGTGTCGACCTGGATGAGTTTCGTATTGGCACGCGTTCGTGCAATCACTGCAGCGTGGTGATTACACGAACGCTTAGCGGCTAAATTTCTCATCTACAGCTAAGAGACCGATTATCCGTTGAGGCGGATCATCAAGGCTGTATAAACATACAGAGCAAACCATTTTTTTAATTTTTTCTTGCCGAATAAAGCCAATTCGAACTCATCGTCAAAAAGTTCTAGCGTCATGATTGCCGCGAATATCGTGTGCTCCTTTAGCAGATGGACTGTTTAGTCACGATGGGGACGCCGCCGCCACATTCAGAGTTCCCATTCCAGCAAACCGAGACAAAATATGGTTAGTTCCACAAATTTGGCTTCAGTCTATTTGTGAAAAGGGAATTCCTTCAGTTCTGTGAAATTATTAAACACTCCTCCTCCCCCCAAAAAACATGCCCCCTCTTTACCTACTTCACGAAGCCATTGCGCGTTTTCATATCCAGGGGGCGCAACCTGCGCCGATTTTCTGCAAACGCGGCTCTCTGAAAGCCGTTTCATGAAAAGCGATCGGTCCGAGGTACCAATCGTTTGGCCTATCGACCGTGCTTTATTCCAGTCCCGTAAAACTCTCTCGAAATTGGCACTTCGATTTTTCGTATCTTTTTTGAGAGTTGTTCTGTAATGGATGTATCAAACGTGCAATGTAAAAAAAAAAAAAAAAAAAAAAAAAAAAAGGCTTCTTATGCCCACTAATTGCTGAGTGCGCACTTCCGAAAACCAGACTCGTGAGATACACCCCCACTTCTTCCTTAAACATGGACAAGCTGGACGACGAGCATCGCGAGCATGTACTTCTTGAACCGTTGAACGCATAGTGGGAAGTTATTTTTTGTTTCTTTGTTCATTGAATTAAAAGAAGTTTAACATTACATCCCAGTGTCCGTCGTTTACCTACGCGCCCCGCTGGCCGCTTATGCTACCTTGCAATTTCGCTCGTGAAACACACAAGCATTGCAATAGATTTACCACACGCTTTTCTGTCCAAAAAGGGCGATACACGTTTTAAGATGGGCTCCATGGCAAAATACCGTTTCTTTGCCCAGGGAGAGGAAGGCAATGTTTGCAGCCGGTCGTCGAATGAAATCGTTTCGAAACTTCCTAGTACTCTCGGCGCCATTGTTTAACCGTAGACAGCTGAGGCTGCTCAGGCGCACCCAAGAAAATGCATTCGCGTGGGCTGGGTAAACGGCGGGTTATGCGTCTCTGAACGGGGTCTAGGCCATCTACACAATGCGGCGTCTACTTGAAGCCGTCACGCGTGAGGTATGGTAGAGTGGAGGATTGTTTTCGTGAATAAAATTCATGCACAACTCTAGGTCATGCGAGGCAAAGCGTTGGAACGTCAAAGATCAGACGGCGCAGCAGAGAGGTGTCGGGCGAATACTTGATTTACATTTTTAACTCAATTTAACATTACGACACTGTCTAAAATACAGGCTACGCCCTAATGTTTTTATTCACGTCGTGTTCTATAATATCCCAAGTGGGGAAAAAAATGAATGGGTACAATAGATAGGTGAGACAAATAAGATTATATAAGAGCTCTATACACGGCTTACATTCAGGATCTGATATGCTTGTTTCTACAAATTATGTTTTTTTCTGTTTCTGTTTTTCTTTCAGTGTGTGTTTCTTTCCAACGAAATGTTTCCTTTTTGAGTAAGGCTATATCAACACATATCTGTGCATCTGTCGTCTAAATTAATGTAACGTGCCACGTAAATAATAGGACACCTTCTCTGTCATTTGTCGTTTTTTTTTTTTGTACCTCATTTGAGAGATCAAATGGAAAATGAAAAAATGATCTACTTTAGAGCTTAACATTTTCGATTGAAGAAGCACTGATTTGAACTAGAAGTTTGTGCTTTCAACTGCAAACGTACTTATATGGAGGCAATCAAAGAGGAAATACTCACATATCTTTGGCGGTGACCTTAGTGATGTCCAGCGTTGCTTGGTCAGTCGTGGACTGCGACACCCATTATGTTGGTAATGAGGCTGTTCGAAACGTGTTTTCGCTATCCCTAAAGATTTAACTTGATTTCATGCGTGAAGTAAACCTGAGCAAAAAGCCCTTGACCAACGACCTTCGTAAAAAAACAAAAACAAAAAAAAAAAAAAACGATTTTTGGTTGCAATTATTATTTTTCGAGTGTTGGGACCTTTAAGGTTGAGTGTCTGCCAAAACCCGGGAAGGTGTAAATACCTTGTCAGATGCATTGTTAGAACGCCGGCTTAGTAATGTCGCCTAGTCTGGTTCTGCACACAAATAATTTGCATACCCGATCGGAATTTGAACAATCGAAAACGGCACCGAGTCACCAAAGTTTCTCACTTGTGAAATTTAAAAAAAGAAAAAAAGATCTCGTTCATTTTTTAGAAGCGGCTTCAATTTTTTTTTTTTTTGATCATACACTTAACTTTTTTTTTTTTTTTAACCTTCTAGGCCTCTAAACTCACACAATGTTGGAGCAAAAGTTGACAGAGCGCACCGATTCGCCTATCACGACAATGACTTCGCGCTTTTTTTTTTTGCCGACGTCCAATCGGCTTACTCCATGAACTTTCGGCTCCAACTTTGTGTTTGACGACTTTAGGGCTCCTAGGGTCGCTAAACACGTCATTCCAATTAGAGTCCGACCGCGATTCATGCCACGGTCCGATGGGGCCACTCAAACAGCACTAAACTTTCATCGTGACTCCGCTCGTTTTCTTTGTAAGGTCCGCTATGAACAGCAAAACCAATCACGCCAGAAAAAGAAATTCCCTGGATTGCAGCGCATTCACTGCGCATGGTTGGTTGAGTTGGCGATGTAAAACGCTCAAAGGCAATAACCGCTGTGATGAAACGCTTTCTGGCGCTGCATGATTGGCATGATCCGACCACCTACCGTCGGCCGCTGTTGGACTCGACGGGCGCGGCGTAGCGCAGCGCGCACCAATACTGATTGTTCGCAGATATCGAGTTCCTGGTTGCAGGCCAATGAAAGGCGCGCATTCTGCGCTACGCCGCGTTCACTGCGCTCAACGTCGGAGTATAAACAGTCCTTTAGCGTAAAATGGAGCGAAGATTTCGTTTTTTTTTCGCATAGTGACGCGCGGACATGTCAACCTCGTTGTTCCGTGCATATCACGTAAACCATTTCCCCTGTCTTCCGACTCCAACGCAGCGTAAGGAACGTCGTCGCTGAATGCGTAGAGACGCCGCCGACAGCCAGTACGGCTCCAAAAAAAAGAAAACGGTGCAAAACTTCTCTTCCTGTCCGTCAGCGATGAACGCTCACCGCCTGTCTGGGCTGGACGGTCGCTATAAGAGCCCGAAACCGAGACGCGGCGTGCTTGGAATACGCACCGCCGCTGAAACTCGGCCACTTTCACGGGAGAACGGCCTCCCAGACTCACGATCGACTTCAAGCGCCACGCTCTTTAACGATTCCCGCGTTCTCTGTTTAACCTCACGATGGACCGCAGCGGACGATACGAATAAGAGGAGCCAATCATAGAACGGGTGAATGTCACGTGACCTTAGGGAGAAGCGCGGGGTGCGTGGTTACGCGATACATTCGCTGCTTTGAACTGGGCTGGGGATGGCTCGCAACTCCCAGTGCGGTCCGCCGTAAGCTGAAACGGAAAATCGCCGGGGCCCGCTCGAATCCGCCCAACAGCTCCTCACGAAACCCGTCCAGGTCTATGTTGTTTGGTTCTTTTATTTATTTTTGTTTTTTTTAGCGAAACAGCCCTCGCCGTCTGACTAGACGGCCGAATGGGTATAGTTCGCGCGCGCACAAAACGCAAGATGTGACACACGTGAAGCCACACAGAACTCGGGGCCATCTTTGTCTTGAGGCCCAAACGCGGCTGAATTGCGTGGGGTGCGGCGCGGGTTTGGTCAGCGAGTGCAACGCGATGGGAGTTACGTGCTTTGAACGCAGCAATGGCGCGGCCGAAACTAGAGCCGAATTCGTTGCGCATGCTTCTTTTAGAGTGTCTTCCGCCATAACTCTTGTCCGCTGCGAAAGAAAGCGCCGTGTATGAGGATTGGGAATCTGGAGGCTGCGGATTCGCTCGTCTCTATTCCTTTCGCGCAACTTAAATTTTTTTTCCTTTTTTTTTTGTGTGTGTGCGGGGGGGGGGGGGGGGAGGGAGGGGAGGGGGGAGATCTCAGAATGGCTTTCTAGAGAGGAAAAGGGGAGAAACACTTAGTTGCAAGACGTCAGAAGATGCAACGTGGATTCGTAACGTGGGGCCCTTTTCGTTTGGTTTGATAATGGAACATTTTTGGTTTTTACTTTTCATGGGACGGTTGGAGCTAAAGCCCCTGACGTGTTTGCGTTTGTCTTTCAAGTAGTGTCAAATCCGCAGTGCACGAGGCCCCTGTCTCGAGCGGCCCTTGGATGCAAATGGCGGCGTAGCTTTGAAATGAGCGGCTGAGCAGCCGCTCGTGGCACGTGCCTTGCGCGTTTCCACAACAATAATATATATAAATTACCCAAGCATCAAGGACCATGCAGGGATTGGTGTTCCACGCGTCCCACGCGCAAGCCTTCCCCATATAAAAGATTCGAAGTAAATAACCAAGTTAAAGCGTTGACGAACGCGCGCGGAAGATGCAATTAGCTGTAGGCATTTGCTTTAGGAAAGTTACAACTGTCGAGGATCGAGTGACGTGATTTAATTACTTCTTGCGCAAATCGCTTTTTTTTTTTTTTTGCGAACAAGCAATTTACAGATTGCTAGTTAGAAGAAGCTGAATGTTCTGAAACATGGAATTTTGTAGGGTTTTTCCTTTCGTACGTTTTTGACCAGAGAGGGCGTTAAAGAACAACACCTAATTTCACTCCGAAATCGACGCCCAGGATAAGCACAGTTCCATCACCATACAAAAACAGACAAGTATTGTGATATAGAAACAATTAAAGGAACCATGCATCGAATTTCGGGCTGGGACAAATGATTTTAAATTGGGACTTTACTAATCGCACATCGTTTAGTTGGCCAAAAGAAAGAGGGTAGAATGTCAAAAGCCAGCTTTTCGGTACGTACATTTGAAAATATAGCGGACTATTTTGTACCTTCTTGCCTTCGAAAGCTCTCCGCCTTTTCACTATGATACATCCCCGGTTCCCAAAGCGCCTCAGTGGTGCCAACCTGTCGTCAGCCGAGCTCAGCTCACGCATTGGACACGAGAACTGCGTCACTCGGACGTATGCGCTTGTCAACAATCAATCCGTCGACGAATATTCGGATTCGCGTTCATGGCCAATGAGTGCCCAGACGGAACTTATCGTCACTGTGGAATGACAAGTTTTATGGTGGGTGAATAAAAAGCACGCTGGAAGCTAGGAGTCATCGCACCGGTGCCAAAAAATGTCACGACGACGTGATTTCATAATTCGCATTTGAGTTAAGGATTAAAGCTAAGAAAGAAGAAGTAGGAAAATCGTTTCATGACTCCTTTAACATGAAAACAAGGGTGCAGTCGAGCTGGCTTGATCGTGTCCTTTTAACCCTGGAGAGCGGGGGCAGTACACAACGCGCATCTTCGATTCGTATGTTTGTTGACCCTTTCTGCTACGCCTTTATTAGATCCGGTATTCCGTGGGGACCCATCTTCCGTACCCGGCCTAGATAGGCGCGTTGTCTGATAACGCAAGGCTTCGTTTTCTTTCGAGCTGAAAACAAAGCAAAACCAAAAAAGCTCATGCATGTTTAGAGCGGCCCCGTTAATTAACGATCCGCACGGATGCACTCACCTCTCTTCCCCTTTGAGAGACGGCCAACTGTCGGTGCACGGGAGTGCAATGCAGGTTTCGCAGCAGATCAAAGATTCAACGGAGTTCCCTCCCGCTCTTTGCCAGACTTCCCCACTACTTCCCACGGGCCTCCTGCCGGCTTCGGCGCGCGGCACGCCGCTGCTCTCCTTGCTATGCGCGCGATTGCCACGCAGACGCCTCGTAAATATTTCACGCGGCGTCTCGCGAGAAACACACCGCCACAGCCGAGGTGCTTCGAGTGTCCCTCCGAATCACTCCGAACCTGCTCGCGGTGCTCCGCCGTGGAGCGCTCGCGCGCTGACTCGCCGCTCCGCGCGGTTGCCTGCTCGCATGCACCCGTCGATCCATATACTCCGTCACGTCCCCGAGCTGACAGTGGGGTGGGGGCTACGCGCTGGTCGGACCAATCAACCACCTCCCTTTCGTCACGTGACTTCGCTCTCTGCCGCCCCCGGGTGTGGGCGGGAACATGTAGTGATAGGGGAACGCATGACTGGTTCAACGAGCACGTAGCGTCCACTGCAGTGTACTGTCAGCTTACGGGTTGGACGGAGAACTTACGTCCCGGGGGAAAGCCGCCAAAGGGCTTGCATTTTTGAGCGCGGTCGGTTTGTTGACGGAGGCAATTTGAAATTCGGCGAGGGGCCTAGTTTTCTTTGTTTATGGTCGATCCTAGGTTGCGTGTGTCGGCGCCATGGATGTAGGAAGAAGAGAAAGCGGCATACCGGCTCAAGCAAGGGTGCCTTCATGTGCGCTTCGATTAGGGTGTTGACACACGACCATTCTGTTCCCGACGCTCTTGTTTCCTCTTTGTTCCTGAGCGCGAGCAAGCGCGACTCCCGTCACGTGCTCTTAGCATTGACAGTGCTACGGCGGCATTTTGTTGGTTGAGCGTGTCGGTTTCTAATTTACGTAAACGAAAGAGGGACATCCCTGGGCGCCGTGTCCCTCCAAACCGGAAGTCTCCCCCGCCTTTACTTATGGTGGCGTCATGTCGCCTCCAGAAGCTTCCTACCTCCATGGTCGGTGGTATACATTGACGTCACAACACCGGTCATTGTGAACGACCTTGCTGGTGCGCGCGTACTTTCAGTAGCACGTATTTCTCACCACTGAATTTGTTTTTCTCAAAAAGAAACAAAAAGTAGAAATGAACACTGGTAGAGCCCGATGACGTCACATGCAGGAGCGGTGTACTGGGAACCGACGGCATGCTGAGGCGCTGGATGTGGACGCGCAACGCCCGAAGCGAATGTGACGCAACCATTCGCGTGTGCCTGCAATCAAGAGGCATTCGCCCGATGACAATGTTGACGGCCTTGTTGAGTAAGCTACTATTGCTACACCTTGTTTCACCTGAAGTCCAGACGCAGCCGACGCTCCAAGCTGATAGGACCAATCAGACATCGTCAAAAGCTCAACATCATGGTGATCGTCACGCTCCTGCACCTGTTCTATCTTCGCTCGAGGAAGCGTCCTCATTCGCGCGCACGTTTTCAAGTCGGTGCCCGACCGCTCCTGCGCAGCCCAGCCGCACCTCGAGAGTGCTGCAGCGGGAAATGCGCGAAGCCGGAGTGCGACACCCATTCTTGGCTTTTCCGACCCCTTTCTCTTCTTCTATGCGACCCTGGTGAGCCAATAGAAGTGTCGAGCCCCTGCAGGTGACAACACTGCGTTGTATGCAGCTTCCGTGAAGTGTTGTCACGCGGTTCGCTCCGGTTACTGTTATTGACCCTTCCAGTGCGAAATGGTAAATATTGAATACGCTGGAACTAAATTAAATTAAATTATATTACGAGGGCCGGAATCTTTTTTTTTTTTTTTTGAGGTACTGAGAAGGAGTGTGTATGCTTCGTTTCACCGTAAGTGAGAGCGCAGTCAAAATATAGAAGGCACACAAGCATAAATAGACCATCTAAAATGCAAGGTAACGACCTATCGACTACATTCGATTAGTTTGACTGCTATAATATACGCACTGAAAAATATCCAACCCCAGGACGCTGAGCCTTTGGCACTAATGGACTGTCCCCATCGGCTCATGGCGTTAGCTACACTCTGGGCCCTACGCGTGGACGTTAGTAAAGTATCTACGTGTAGTACATTTTATAATGCACGCAACCTGAAAATAATCAAAACGAATGAGTCGAACTTCCTATATCCATTCGTGAACCAGCAGGTCCCGCGTGCAAGCACGCGCTTTTTAGGGTCTGATTATGTATCTTGCAAATGTTTACAGTAAAATGTTCGTTATATAAAGAAAGTAATAATAATTTAAAAAAATTCTGTGTCTGCGTTTTTGCTTAATTAGAGTTCCTTTCTTTTTAATGTCGAGCGCGTAGCATCTTCAATTCGTACGAATGCTCCAGTCGCGTCAGAAGGGCTGCTGTCGGAAATCCTTCCGCGCGGGGGCGAGCGCGACACGCGGTTCTGGGCCTGCCCGCAGCGCTATCGTCGTGGGTGGTTGAAGTAAGCCCTCGCTAATGCGCCGTATTTCACGCGTAATTGATCCCGCCCGGAAGAATGGCGGTTTGGTCATAAATATCGCTAACGAGGCACTACGTTTGCGCTTGCTTTAATTAAACGCGATCGCGGAATGCTAATGGCGCATGAATGGCTGCCGTCGTCTTATCGCCGGCACCTTGTCCACGTCGCTTTAACAGCCAGCTTGTCGCGTGAGCTAACACGCGTCGCGATTCGTCTACCACGCGAGGAACCTGTGTGTATGTCGCGTGCAGCGCCCCCTATCGTCGGTTGAGTGATGTCCGTGACCCGTCGAAGAAGAGCTGCACACCGTCGTTAAACGATATAGTGCACGGTGTTAATTGCCTCCTTTTATCTTTTAATTGCCTATAGATCGGAGAAGTAGACGTTTATTAAAGAACCAAGTAAATGAGTGCCTAGAGTCTTCGATAGCTTGAGTAACACAGTTCATCACGCGATCTCCTTACCAAGACCACCTTCTTTCAGAATTACCGAAGTGCAGCCCTGTGAGAAATGTTTCTTGGTCACACCGTGCATTAGACTAGTGCCTTTGACTTGACTTTTGGACAGAGACAAGTTTATTTGCACGCTCCTGACACAGCTATCTTAATCGAACTCCTCTCGCTTTCCATTAAATTCGATCATCTTGGAGCGCAAACGTGTGTTTGCTCAAGACAAGTTGTATGAACATGTCTGTCTGGTTGTATGTTTGCGACAAATCCAACATTTGAAAGTTAATAGGCTTACCGCATGCTGTTTAATAATATACGCTCTCTTTCTCTTCCTCCCTGTTTTTGTTGTACGAAACCACGACGCAAGCCCGGCGCAGACATCTTACGAAAAGTGCGAAACTGCTGGCCAAATAAAACGCGGTGAACGTTGATCGCGATGCCTATACACCCCCTTTTACGATAAAGCCATTTTAGGAAATCGTATTTGCACATCCGATGTGGTATACGATGAGCTCTTCGGTACGAGCTGAGCATGTGCTACCCAGCAACTCCTAGGCAGCAGAGCCTGCGCGTTACGTCACATGACGTCACGTCCGGGGGTCCGACACGGGCGCTGATTGGATGCGAGTGCCGCGTCAGCGTTCGCGTGGCGCTCGTTTCCTATCATAGTCCCACGCGAACGCTGACGCGGTACTCGCATCGAATCAGCGCCCGCGCCGGCCTCCCGGACGTGACGTCATATAACGTAACGCGCAGGCTTTAAAGTTGTCTAGGAGGTGCTGTGCTACCTCAGGACACTTGCACATGCGCAGTCGCGTACCGGAGAGCTCAATCGTACCGTATCGGATGTGCAAAAACGGTTTCTTAAAACGGTTGCCCCGAAACGGTTCCCTATAAACAATTCGAAGGAGCCAATCAGGCAGCGCCAAATGTGCATCTTCACGTCTCTCGTCTTTTTTTAACCGGCTAAGCCAATCACGCACTGGGAAAAGAGCAGTATTCAGGTGCCTTCACTGTGCGTGATTTGTTTTAGCCGGTGATAGGTAAACCATAAAGATGACGAGGGCCATGACGAGGCACTTTTGATGATGCTTAGTTATCTTCACCGGACCGCAGCAATGGCTTAAGTCGGACTCGGTGTGAAATAGAGCATGAATCTCCAAGGCTGTCGTTCTGGCCTATCCTTTAGTACGTGACGCGACGAAACAAATTCGACGTAATTCCGGCACATATAATCTCCTCAACTTTCAGGCGCGGACGCGCGAGCTCCTCTGATCTGCACCTCCTTACTGGTGCGCGGCCTACGTTTTCAAAAACTCGAAGCATCCAAGAACAGAGAACGGCAGACGACATTACCGTAAATTTCTTACCCCGAATTCAAAGGATCCGCTGTCTGCATGTGGTCCCGCAGTTCTTTCTTGGCGTCGTGGAAACGGAGGTTAACTGCGGCTAGAAGACGCCCTAATTACCACTCTTCGCCACGATGACGACGTCACTGTTTCATCCTGGCGTCTTCATTGCTCTCGCAAAAATATGCCACGTCTTCTTTAACGGGAGACCTGAGGCTTTTGCGAGTTAATTCCGTCGCCATTTTAACTGCGCTCTTAGCCAGCTTTCTTCCCTCTTCCGTTAACGCGGCCTCACTTCATGGCTAGTACTATGCTTCTGTTCGTACTAAAGCCTTTTTGTTGTGTTTTGCCTAAGGTATAAGAAAGCTCTATACTAGGTTCACGCGTGTCCTTTCCTTTATATAACGAACAAGGGGTAAAAAAACAAAACAAAAAAAAAACAACAACAAAGACGATGCTTCATCTTTTTGACGCTGACATTATGTGTGTCCTAAGGACGCTTTGGAGCCGGCGATTCTATGGGCCTTGTTTCTTCGTGGTGTGGTGTCATTAGAGCCCAGACGACAGCAGCTCAGATGAGTAAACGTCCGGTAAAATAAAGTGCTTTTTTTTTTCTTTTTCTTTTTTAAAGTGTTTCTGCGATGAGAGCGCTATCCAGAAGGTGGACACTTGAGAGGTACTCAACACCGAGAGAAATAAACAAAATAATATTAACGTAATTCGTTTTTTTTTTGTTTGGCAAAGTTACGATTTTCTTATTGAAGTCGTTACTTTTCGTTCTATTAACAAGTAACAGTTTTAGTCACGACCAACACCAGTGCTCTGTGAAGTAACGCCGATGTTCGTGACGTAAAAGTTCAGAGCAAAAATAGAAACCATCGTGGGGAAACCTACTCCAAACCAAAAGCCTGGTCAAGTGCTTTTGACCTTCAGTGCCACTCTATAGCCCAGATGGAGAGAGAAATGAGCCCGCATGGGCGACCACCCCTCGACGACCGTACAAGTCTCCACACAGGCCGGGAAGCGCGTGAATAAGGCGGACCTGCGTCACGAAACCAGCGGAACGCACATGCTGTGTTGAATGTATGGGGCCCACGTAATATACCAGAAGACAGGAGAGAGGGTGAGGCTCGCTCACGATCACGATTTAGATCACGATCAGGGCCGCGCTCTGGGACGTTCTTTCTTTTTCTTTTTTGTATATGTGAGCTTTATGGCGCTACCGGTCACGGCCACGACAACGTCGACGGCGTCGGCGGGCCTTCGCTTCATCGGAATACCGACCGACCTTTAACGACGGTAGGGCTCCCTGACCGCTGCCCTCTCAGGCTCCGAGATGGAGGAACGTTTCTTTGCTGCCTTTCGTTTATTCCTTTTTGTTTCTCGCGACCTTCGTATTGATTTCATTTCTTGGCTGTTGTCTCCTGGTGGCTGTCCTGTTTCTAATTTTGTTGATGTTGTTCGCCGCTGTCTTGTAGTGCGATGGCCTGGTAGGAGGAGGGAATGGGTCCGAGCTGTCGTGACTGTTTCACCTTTACAACGGACCACAGCGAATGCCACGAGCCGTCCCAGCCAATCAAGAACTGTTCGCGTGTCAGGGAACTACGCACCCCTTCCTAAACCCCCTATTGGCTGGGATGGCTCGTGGCCTCCTCCGCGCTCCATAGTAAGTTGAGACGGAGTATATAGTATTGGGTGTTGTTTGGGATGCCGTCTCGGTTGACAGCGGGCGCGCGCGGCGCCCCGGGCTCCGTTTTCGTTCTTGCGGCGTCCTCCTCTCGTGTTGGTAGCGAAGCGTATACTGTTCCCGAACGCTGGAACGGCGCGGGTAAGTGATTTCAGCGTTATAGCGGAAGTTTTGTCGCGCTTCCTTGTTTTGTTGTTCGTTCGTGTCGCCCGACAGATTGCCGCCGACATTCACCGCAGCCGCTATCTCGATCACGATGCTCGCTACGAAGCGAGCGTCTCTAACCGGTGCGGCGGATTAGTGGCTTTTCTTCAACAACGTTTCTACTTTTATGTCTCGTAAAATAAAATTTTATGTCTTGTTTAAAAAGTACGGAGCGTGACATGCTTAGGACGGACAAGCAGTCGCCTTTGTTCTTTTCTCTGTTTTGAGGTAGATTACGTTTGTTGCTCGGTCTTTTGAAGTTTCTGCGGAAGGTCACGTTATGCGACCTTTGATGTACGTTTTCCGCCAAAATTTGTAAAACCTCCGATGCCGTTTTTTCGTAACTGTGGCACGGTGCATACGTACACTAAAATCAGCTCATCGTGAAAACAACATTATCACAAACGTAGAATGTATACAAATCCACAGACCTCCACGCGCATGTCCGTCGCTATGCTAATCGAGCAAATCACGCGCCATATACGCATGAGCGCTAAAAATGAAAGCTGCAAGAACCCTCCTTTTTTTTTTTAAGTGTAAACACTACATTGTTTCATAGGAAAACAAACTACACCACGCGTGCCTTCTGGAAACGTCTTTTATTGCCTTCAAAAACGCGCGTACTATAAAAAAAAAAGAGATAAGAAAAAAAAAAAAAACTCGTAAGTTGGCGATTTGTTGGTAAACATCGCGGATGCTGGAAGAATACATCAGGGCCTCAGAAAGCGCCTACCGCTTTCGGGGGAAGTTCCCTCTTTTGTTGAGGTGTGTAGAGTAAATAGCTACTTTCAGCATTACGCAAGTGGCTTTTTTTATATTTATTTGCGGTGTTGTCAAAGCCAGAAGGGGCCGCATCCACGCGTGGCCCCGCGCTTCATGAATAAATGATGCGCTCGCGGGTTCTTATGGCGCGACGAAGCACGACGCTTCTCCGAACCGTAGGCGTATCCTCGAAGGCGCGGCGTCAAGAAAAGGGAGACCTTGGAAGCTTAAAGGGCCCTTCAACGCGGGAGCATTAGAGCGCCGGTTAGCCGTAAATGCCCAAACAAAAGCCGCGGTTCATTTGATCCGGTTTGGAGCAGGTCCAGGCGCGGCCGTTGCGACCTTGAGTAGGGACATGGTCAGTTTTCGAGAGCTCTCAGTATTGGTGACTTCTGCAAAATAGACGGCAACTAGTGGCTAGAATGGAAAGCTCTCACGGCAGGTTCGCCCGCCGCCTTTTTCGAGCGAATAAGATTTTCACAGCGCCTTGCAGTCTAAAGACGAAGCATTGAAAGTAGGTTTAAAAAACACGCGATAAAAATCGCCAACAAATGAGCGACGGAGACAAAACAACTTTTTTTCGGAGTTTCTGTATAGATATAAGCAGCCAGCTTCGTTTTTGTTTAGTTTGTGTTATAGCGGGAAAAATATTGTTTCAGTGTACCTAGTGGGTGACACCTGCGCTTGCAGGTGTTTGGTGAGTGGTGTATCCAACTGTGCCGAGAGGATGACAGGTGAAGGAAAGAAACCTTGAATGGTGGCGGTCGGGGTTTTGTTCAAGCACCGGCTGATGGGTATCATTGCACCCCGGAACCTTGCGGTGGTATGGTGGGTGAGCCTCCGCCGATCGGCCGATTCCCACCAGTGAATACACTCGCACGAGTTCGTCAAAATCTTTTACCAACTTGAAGAAAACTGCTTCCAAACGACCTCGGCAAGACGAGATATCAACCAAAAACAAGACAACGGACAACTAGGCACCTCTTTTCATATTGCTGCACTCTCCTGGTGACACTCACAGGGAAGGGTGTCACCCTTCTACACAGGAAAAGATCTATGAGATATTCTAGCAACAAAATTGGCGAAAAAGCCTCGTTTGTGGAACCTCCTCGTCGAAAGCGAAAATATCAAAGGAGCTGAAGCCCTTCTCAGAACGACTGCACTTGAATCGATCACAGTAGAAGAAACACCGCACCGGTGATTAAGCGCCTCTCGTAGGGTCATCGGAAGCAAGCATCTACCTGACCTAACTGAAGCAGAACTGCTCGACGTTCTCAGGGGCCAAGGAGTCACACCAGAACGGAAAATAACTACGAGACCAAAAATGGCTCTATCACGAACACTGACATATCGGTCTTGACATTCAAGCGACGCAAACTGTCTGACTAAATGAAAATCGGGTACCTTCACTGTAAAGTGAGGATGTACTTTGCAAACCCTCCGAGGTCCTACCGCTGCAAGCGGCGCGGTCACTCCACCCCATCCTGCAGAGGGAAACCGACGCGCTCGAAATGTGCGTAGGAGAACCACGACACTAAAGAACCTTGTCCAAAACTAGACGTGTGTGAACTACAATGGCCCCTATTCGGGTTACTCTAAGACATGTCCAAATGTACAAAACCAGAGACGTGTGGGAACTGCAATGGCCCCTAATCGGGTTACTCTAAGACATGTCCAAATGTACAAAACCAGAGACGTGTGTGAAGTGCAATAGCCCCCATTCGGGTTACTCTAAGACATGTCCAAAGTGGTTGCAAGAAAAATAAATAAGAAAACTCCGCTTCCTTGTACGGATTCCGTACCCTGCTGCCTGAGCGCGGGTTGCATCTTTCTTCCCGGATAAGACCCCCGGAAAGACAGCATCTGTTGAAAAGAATGCTGTTAGCATAAAACAAATGAGGAAACTCAGGTGTGCGCCCAAGAGGCCGCATATGCCCGAGCCGCTGTGACTGTTCAGATACAAACAGAAGTGACCAACACTCAGAAGCAAAACGATACAAAAGCACACAAGCAAGGAAAAAGACCCGAAGACAGATACATCACACAAAATGATGGACGTCACACCGAGCTGTTCGACTTAGATTGGATCAAACTCGGCCACCAAAGACATAGAAACAGACGCGTGTATTTGAAAGTCACCAATTGAAAACACAAAGCTAAAGTATTACCCCGAACTTGATAACTGGCCTTTGCATGATAAATGATCGAATGACTAAAACTAATCCAGTATAAATGAGAGGCCTCCGATCAAACATTGACGATCACATTAGGAGCAGTGTGTGAAATATAACAGTTCAGTTTTTTCTCTACAAGGAAACTTCCTCAGGGAGCTGTTTGCTTGCAGTGTCACTGTAAAGTGTGGAAGCTACATTTTTCGAGAGGATAGAGCAGGTGGCGTTAAAGGAGGAGGTGTGGCCATAAGGGTTCCTCCTCACATCCCCACCACTTCAGTCACCATTACTACTGCAATTGAAGCAGTAGTTGTGAGAGTCCCAATATCTTTTATGATCACTTTATGTAGCATTTTGACTTCCTCCAGACTACTGACTAGAAACCAGAGCTATAGAGGCCTTGTTGAAGGAACTCCCTCTTCCATACGTCATCTTAAGCGACTTTAATGCTCACCACCAGATTTGGGGATGCTCGAGAAAGGATACTCGTTCTGACAATATACTTAAAACACCTTGTCAAACCCGATTGTACTTCTTAACGCTGGGGAAATGACACACATAAGTGAGGCACACGGATCATTCTCAGGCATAGACCTCAGCATCTGCTTGGCTTAACTTTGAAACCAATTTTATTTGGACGACGGAAAACTCTCCCTTGGGGAGCGCTCACTTCCTACTTGCGATAAAAACTCTCACTCCAACTCCCTGCATCCCCACTCGCGCCCCACGTTGGCTAATAGAGAAGGCAAGTTGGCCGAAGGCCCGAAGTACACTACTCTCGCATGCATATCAGATGATGGATTTTCCAGTTTGAGTGTAGAGGATGCCACGGGGGAACTGTGGAAGCTCCTCATCACAGCTGCCTCTCAATCAATTACGAAATTATCCAGACAGGTTCCCCATCTTTTCAAAGCCTTTTTGGAGCTAAGAGTGTGTAGAATCTCGAAAAGCAAAAAATAAGGCGTGGAGTTGCTTCAAACGGCAACCTACAAAAACAAATCTAATATCGTCGTCAAAATGGCAACCTCCTAGAACGAATTTCTAGAGGCAGTTAACCAAGAAACTAAACTTACTCTGGTATTGAACAAGATGCACAAAATGCGGATAGTATTTTTATGTTCTACATACTGAAAATAAATAGTGAGCATATATCCGACTTGCAAGAACAGGCAGAGATCTTTGAAGCAAAATTTCAAAAAACGAAGAGAGAAAAAAAAAAAAAAACGAAAACTGCATTGCAGTCTTTTCGATGTCCAAGAAGTCACTTCAAATTTAACAAAAAAAATTATCACTTTAGACATGCGACAGAGAGTGTTATAACCGTCCTTTTACCTAAACAGAACTGGAGAAAGTTATTATGGAAGTAAGAACCACAGCGGTTGGACCCGATGACATTCCCTACATTAGGATTTACTTGTTGTCAACTAAATCCAGGCATGCGCTCCTCCGTTTTTTCAACCGACCGTGGCTTAGTGGGGACTCCTGAAACTTTTGAGGGCAAGCTATAGTTATACCTATAGCTAAAATTGGCAAGAACTGCACAAATTGAAAGAACTATCGTCCTTCCGCCTCAACAAGTTGCTTGAGTAAGGTTCTTGAGAGGATGGTTAAATAGATACTGAACTGAAATTTGGGTTTCGCAATATAAGGCCGCAGAAACGTTGAAAAGAACGCTTGGAACTCCAATACATTACTCATACATCGATATCTAAAATGGATAGCCTTACATTTGGATAAGAAGGACGCCATGAAGCGAGGTCTTTGACGTCATCGTCCTCCGGGAGAATTTGAGAATGATTAGGAGCGGCCTCGCTTCTCTCCTTCTCGCTTTTGTTCACCAGCTCGACGGGACGTTGTGAGGAGAGGGAATGGGAATCGTGACGTGCCTTGTCTCGTCGGTCTCGCCGGCCGTGTTCAATGGTGCACTTCTTTTCCAAAAATATGGCGATCCGTTACAGGTATCGCTGTATGAGTGATGTTTTTGGGTTTTGCAGCGTCCCGCCAATCCGTCCAGCCTTGCTTTGGGAGCCCGAAAGTTCGGTTCTGTATCCCTTTAACAACAGATTAACGTGGTTTTTAGAAACTAAGCACATAATCTCACCGGCACAGTGTGGATTTCGCAGGACTCATTGTATTGCAGACCTCCTCATACGCCTTGCAAACTTGATACAGATGGTCTTGCTCATACAACACTTCGTTTCCATTGTCTTTGACTTCCAAAAAGCATACGACACGACATGGCGTCGTGGTATCCTGAACGATTTAATAATATATGAAATTCGTGGAAACTTCCTTATCTTCTCAATGAATTTTCTTGGGGAGCGCACTTTCCACACTCTAAGAACGGGGTCCCTTCACCGCTTTTTTTTTTTTTTTTTCAAGGGATGGGGGTCCTTCAGGGATGTACTTTGAGTGTAGCATTGTTTTTAGTCAAGGTGAACTCAGTCTTTGAGCAACCTAACCTAAGGCTTTTTCGCACTGTGTATATGTGGACGACCCCCAGGTATCGTACCAGAGAAGCAACTTGACTCTTGTTCGGCGAAAGTTACAACTAGGACTTAATAGGCTAGATAACCGAGGCCCCAAGAACGTCTTCAAATTTTCCAGCGAAACAAACAGCTGTTGTGCACTTCACGCGTTTACGAGGAATGCACCTACCTCCTGAACTTCAACTTTACGGTCGAAAATTGCCTGTCAGCAATAGTCAGATATTTATTAACGATATTTGATAAAAAGCTGACCATCTAGTCTCATGTATTAAACGTTTGCAACAGGTGCCAAAGAACAATGAGCATTATAAAACTCTTGAACTCTTGGATGGTAACTCTTGGGGTTCAGCTACTACACCACTTCTTCGAATCTACCGATCACTTATCCGCTCCAAGCTCGATTACGGACGTATTGTGTACAACGCTGCGCGAATGCCTGTGACTCAGAAACTTGATCTAGTGGCCCACCAATGCCTTCGGATTTGCACAGGTGCCTTCCGAACATTTTCGATTGAAATCATTCAGAACATAGCTAATGAACCTCATCTGTTTATGCGTCGAAACAGGTTGTCACTTTTTGTATGCGGTCAGAATAGCCTCTCTCCCAAACCACATCGGTCACAACGATGTAATTGAGCCCAAGTCAGTACAGTTACTCGACAACAAAGCCACCCTTGCTTTCATTTGGCATTCGGCATCGGGGTGAGCGATCTGCTGAAAGATTCTGACATACGACTAAAGAATGTCGCCCATGCTCCTAATGAAAACCCACGATAGGAGAGATACGACAGGTTGTGCGATTTTAAGCCTTTTACCACACAACAAAGACACCACGCCATCTACTGTTTATAATTCTTTGTTTTGCGAACTGCTGAGAAAATATGACATCAAACAAAATGAATACAAACGAATCTCAAACAAAGGTCATTGTTGATTGCGCCTTTATTTGCTGAAACCGCAACCATGAATTTTAGACTAACCACTTGTGCTTCAATCTTTACTGCAGAGGTTTTGGCAATATACAAAGCAATGAAGTATATCAAGATTCGCTTATGGAAAGACTCAGTCACCTTCAGTGATGCAAAAAGCGTTCTGCAAGCATTAACAAACCAAAGCATATCCATCCACCCTCGGGTCGGGAAGATCAAGATACTTATACAATTACATTCACATAATAGTCGCATGAAGTTTTGCTGCGTTCAATGCCGTGTCCAGATACCTGGAAACAAAAAAGTTGATAATGCTGCTCGAAATGTCCGTAAGCTTTCCCTGGCCACATCTAGAGTTCCGTTCACAGACTTCAAAAAGCTGGTAAACCAACACATTAATGACGAGAGAACAAGTCATTTGATCCAATGGACTAACAATAAGCTGTATGTTCTTTGGTCCCATTTATTCCCTTGGCCTATCACGCAAGATCTGACACGTGTTCAAAGTGTTTTCCTGACGAACCTGAGAATCGGCCACAGACGGCTTACACGTATGTGCTTTCTGGAGGGAGCAGATCCACCTAGATGTGCTACATTCCTAGAACCCTTTACGACAACACACTTGTACCCCTGCAAGAAGTATTCGAGCAGTGCCGAGTTCTTCTTAAAAACTCTACTCCTGCTAGAGATTCCGTTTAACCCTGTGCATTGTTTTAGCAGACAACCCGCTCTTTCCTCACAATGATAACTCTACATTCCTGGAAATAGCAGGCATGTTATCACTTATCTTAAACCAAGCAAGTGTGCTATATCTGGTCGACACCTTTCTAAATACTCATAAATCTTCACCTAGATTTTTAAACTTCAATCTCAGGCTGTCATTATACATACATATTCAATAACCTTGCACTGTCGCTCTTTGGTCATAGCAGCCTTTGCGCCAAAAAAAAAAAAAATTGTAATCATCAGCTTCAGTCTAAAAATAACTGAAAAAAACAAGGCGGGATTACTGCCCTTGACCATGGGTTGTATTTGGCTGGAAAATAAAATTTTTCAGTGCCTAAATAAAAAAAAACAAAAAAAACACGAAAGTCGTTAAAGCTACGTGCCTACGGTATATCTAGAGATACATACATATGTGTGTGTTTATAGCTTCTTGACGACTTCCTGCTGTGAACATCCTGGAATCACGGCCATGCGCTCATGCAGTTGGGAAAACATCCTTTCTAGTATTTCGGTTTCCGCGTGAATGACAAAGTAAACGGTAAAATCTCGTTTTAGGTTTTGCCCAGATCCTTTTGGCAATGGAGTAGCCTTACTTCGACTCGTTGTAAAGGAGAATTAAAGGCCTGAACCGGTGGGCCTTATGGCACACACCCGTGTTGAACAAACGGCTTATAGCTGGGACGTTTACTCGCGTATCGGTGAAAAGAAACGGTCGTTCCTGGTATTTCCTAGGGCCTTGTATCCATTAAACCGCGGTTGCACGTATATACTATCATGCAAAGGACGGTGTGCAGTCGCGGGAGAGTTTTAGGGAACCGTTTTTTCACGTCCGATACGGTATACGATGGGCCTCTGGTACGGACTGCGCGTAGGCTACCGCAGAAGTCTCGCTCATGCGCAGTTCCTACCGGAGGACCGATTGTACCGTATCACACGTGCAAAAACGGTTGCCTAAAACTCTCTACTGTCTTCGGCTTATTTCTTCCCTGTACGACGGTTCTGTCTCATTGGTCGTAAAAAGCTGTCAGCAGGTAATTATTTATTTATTTACCTATTTCAAAATGCTACCAGTTTTTTTTCTAGAGCGAACTATGATAGGAGTAAGCAAAAAATAATAATAGCAGAAACACCGAGCACACAATGTGCAAGATGCCAGAATAAAGAACAAAATTTACACGAGGTATATTATTGTGAATTCCGCTCGCAGATCTCGAGCGCTCCAAAAGCGCTCCATTTGGAGCGCGCATATTCCGCTCGCAGATCTCGCTCAAGCTGGTCATCTTCAGCTCGTAGATCTCTGGCAGCGCCCGCTCCACGGAGCGCCCCAAACTCCGCCGAACTTGCTCTGCGGGGTTTCACAGATCTCTCCGGAAGTTGACAGAGCGGCCCACGTGATTTCCGTCTAAATCGGCGGTGCGCATGCGCGGCGAGGTTGGAGAGATCGGCGGGCCGGTCGGGTCGTGGAGTTGGATCTGTTCGGATGCGTCGGTTGTTTACTCTGGATTGTGACGGCTCCAATGCTACTTCGCGTAGATCAGAAATAAAAAGCCGGGAATGTGGAGCGTGGCAAATCGTAAGCGCTGACTCTGTGATCGCGAGAGAAAGAACGAGAAAAGGAACGACAGAAAAGCCGGAGACAGACGCAAGGTTAGGCCTATTCATTCTGCAGCCAGTGATTGTTTACCTTTTTGCACTGCATTCCGTCGGCGTTTTCCCGTGAAATAAAGCAAGAAGTGGCTAGGCAACGACCGCGCAAGTGATGGTTTGTTACCTCTGTGTTTATTAAAGTCGTATTACAAATCTGAACTCCACCGCTGGCAATCGCTGTCCGTGCCCCGCCGCTTCGAGGCGGCCGAAAGGTATGTGGCAGTGCCGAACGCGGACGTCTTCGTTATTTGTGACATGGGCGCCGTGGTACGTATAATTTCGCCCGGTCTGTGTCGCGTGTTACTTCTGCAGCTAAGCAGTGACAGTCGTCACTGGTCGTCGGAAAGATTAGCCGGCTGAGGCGTTGGTGGGCTTGTCAAGTTCGAGCAGCGGCCATTTTGTACGGCGGAGGGAGAAGGGGTGTGGGGGAGGTCGCTCCAAAAATGCAAGTTTATCTTCCCCTCGTCGATTCGGAGCGGGTCCCACGGAGCGGAATTTTGCCTCCCTCGCGGATTTTGGAAAGCGCTCCAGATCTACGAGTGGAATTCACCATTAGTTATACAGGTCTAGGGACTTCATGAACCCAGACACACTTTTTGCACGGTATTCACTCTCTTATTGCTCGGGGAAAATAAGAATTCTTAAAACGTTCTTTGGCCTATCGATATTCTTTCATTGTTCTTGTATGTTTATTTGGCGTAATTCAGGCAGAATGATGTCTAATTAAACTATGTTTGTTAATCAAAATCGTTTCATCTAAAATTACGTAAAACATCTTTAGCCGCTTGTTCCGGTGCCTCTTCTCCATTATGGTGATCCTCCGTTTAAATACACTTCTGTTGCCGAGTCAAGCCTCCTATACTTCAAATAAATAAACCGAAGCGCCGGCTTCCGAATTTTTTTATAGTTTTAATATTAATTTCTTCGTGTTAGGGTCTCACAGTGCACTGGTATATTCTCACTTCGGCCTTATTAGCATTTTAAAAGCTAACAATTTGGTTTCAGGCGTTGCCATTTTTAACGACCTTTTTCGTGGCCAAAGTTTACTAGTAGCTTGTTTGACTATATTATTAACATGTGTGTCCCACCGTAGGTTGCTAGTTATTGTTACCCCTAAGTACCTATAATAATTTACTCTAACCAAAGGAGTCCCTCTTAAACAATATTTTAGCACTGTCCCGGCTTTTTATGCGTAATTGGCATGACGCTGTTTCTTTCCTGGTTTAAAGACATCTGCCAGTCCTCACACCAATCACTAATTTTCTGTAAAGAATTTTTAAGTTATATTGTGCTCCTGTTGTTTTCTATGCAGGTATATAAAATACAATCGTCGGATAAAAGTCTTGATTAGACTGTGATGTCATAAAGAACGTCATTAATAAAAAAACAAAATCAACAAGGGCCCAAGCACGGAACTCTGTGGAACTCCAGATTCGGCTCTCTGAAGCATAAAAGTGCCGCTATCAATACTGACAAACGTTTCCTGTATTACAGGAACGCTTCGATCCACCACAGTAGTTCTGGGTTTTTAAGCAAAGATTTTACTTTTGATTTTAAGAGTAGTTTATTACGGATCACCTTGTCAAGGCCTTTTTGAAAGTATCGGTAAATTACGTCAGTTTTGCCTTTCTTGTCTGGTGTCGAAGAAAAATCACGAATTAGTTCTGTCTATTGCGTTGTGGTGGGTAAACCTTTCCGAAATCCATGTTGTTTACTATCCAGTACAACGTACTTATCTAAAAAGGACAATTTGGGCTTTGAGACATCATATTCAAGTATTTTGCAACAAGTAGACGTTAGAGAGATGAGCCTATAGTTTGTGATTAGACTAGCGTTTCCACTTTTAAGGGGTGGCATAATCTTAGCAATTTTCCAATTGTTCAGAACAGATCCATCTGCTAGTGACCTCTTGAAAAGGATGCTTAGATACTTCGAACTCCATTCACTATAGCGCTTTAAGAAGTGATTTGGAATAACATCCGGTCCGGCGGCTTTCTTAGGATTAATAAGAAGCAAGGAAAAATCTCCTCCTCTTATACTTGCCCTTACAAAAATGATCAATGAGTTTCAATTGACTTTCTATTGTGTTCCTATAGAGTCAATTGAAACTCGATATAAACTCAATGTCTAACGAGTTTGACAACTAGAAACTCAATTTTTATTCTATTGAATTTACTCATTAGGAATGCAATTGAGACTGATCATAAGAAACTCGATATCGATTGTATTGACTTTATTCACTAGGAATGCAATTGAGTTTGATCATTAGGAACTCAATATCAATTCCATTGAATTTACTCAATAGGAATGCGATTGAGTTTGGTCATAAGAAACTCAATTTAGATTCTATTGAATTTACTCATTAGGAATGCAATTGAGACTACTCATAAGAAACTCAATATCGATTCTATTGACTTTGCTCACTAGGAATGCAATTGAGTTTGATCATTAGAAACTCCATATGAATTCTATTGAATTTACTCGTTAGAAATGCAATTGAGTTTGGTCATAAGAAACTCAATTTCGATTCTATTGAATTTACTCAATAGGAATGCGATTGAGTTTGTTCGTTTGTGGATTACTGCACCGAACGGTTATTGCTTGTACCAATGGTTTTCTATTATTCTATTAAGGGATAAAGTCCAATGACGTCGAAACACTGTTTATCATTTATGAGACTTCCAAAGAGGAAATAGCAAACTGGGAACCTTAATAAATGCTGGGGTGGTCACCGGCCAAATGAACACCTTTCTTATGTAGGGTATATAAGGAGGTAAGGTAGTAAAGGGGAGTACGAATAGTGGGTTGTGAGTGCTTAGTTATGATGATAATGTAGTGATTGCGCAGGCGAGCTGGTGGATGTTAACCATTTTGTTCTTAGCCCGAGACTGAGGCAGGAAAAGAGGAAAGTTTCGAAGTAGAATAAAAATGAACAGTCGAAGACACGTCTCTAACACACCTAAAGACAAGTTTATTTGGGCACCTTCTTATATACACTCCACAAACTTCACTACAGCACCTTCCCGATCTCGAAAGCCAAAAGATAACAAAGGTCTCACATCTTTCCACCACAATTGTCAAATGACCTTGACGTTTTCCACAAAGCAATGAACAATAGCTCCCCTAATCCGGAAGACACTTGTCTGAATCCTTCGCGTACACAGTACACTCTCTCCCTCTACTCTCCGACCCATAATCACAAAGCATCCCGGTAACAGAAGATATCAATCCACGTGATACACAAAGGAAGAAACCACTTACATTTTCACATTCAACAAGCACTTCACAAAACTTTCAAATCCGCAAGAATGATTTTGCGCTGCTGCTAAGCTGTAACGACACCTGACTAATGCAGTTGCCCATTGATTTCATTCTTATTGTTTCTTTTACAACCCTTTTGATGTCGTTTAACTCCCTGTGTATTATCTCTGTTGTGTATGATGTTTGTGTTCGTTTCCTCCATGTGCTTTGTTTCCTTCATGTTGCGTGCTTTAAGGAAATATACAAAAAAGTTCTCAACCAGTTGCAATTTTTTTTTAAACGCAGTTGTAGTAAATTCTATTGCGACGCGTTGCAAAAAGTCAATTGAAACTCCATTGCAATATTTTTATTGAAACTCGATAACAAAATTTCTATTGAAACGCTATTCTCAAAATTCAATTGAAATGCAATTGCTAAAAGTTTAATTAAGACTCGGTGGCGAATAACCTGGTACGGTTCAATAGGGACTCATTAGAAAAAGTCAGTTGAGTTTCAATTGAGACTGAATGCGTCTATTGAGTGAGTCCTTTACACTTTTAATCGAAACTCAGTTCATTTTTTTGTAAGGGTGGACATCTGCAATGGGGGGAACATTCTCAAACGAAGAAAATGTTGGTAGGACGTTATTATCAACAGACAAAAAAAACGCTGACAAAATATTGGTTAAAACATTTTTCGATTTCTGCCTCGTTCGAAGCATGCGTGTGTATGAAGCGAACATTATTCGGACATACATTCATTTCGTTTCATCTCATTTATTTACTCTCTGATAATTCTCCCATCGTGTGTGCGCAGCGAACACCACTTCGGTGTGGTTGATGCATCAGAAGTGTGTGACTGTGGCTTCAGAGCGACATAAAGCCGACAACCCTCGCAGATACGTCATAATCTTTATTAGATTATTCCTTTACTTTTGAGCGCTCCCAGCAGGACAGAAAACATGTCTGTGGTCTACAAGGGGGTACTGCGGAAGGTTACTAGTGTCGCAGAAAGAAAGGATCAATGCGGAGGGCAACTTTCCTCCGTTTCTTGCGCGGGAGCTGCAGTTGCTTCTGAACACCGGGTCTGATTGGCTCAATGCTAGCTGCCTCGAGGTCTACCCACTATCCTTCCTATCAGAGCCAATCAGAGCTCGTCGTTCTGACGTCACCGCCACCCTTGCTCAACAAGCGGACGAGCTTGCGGTCCGTGTATACACCTTTTCCGCGTAGTCGTCGCCATCTTGCGTGTTGCAGCGACAGCCGCGCCGTCTGGCGTACGGTTGTTGCGCGCCCATTTTGGTATGCGGAGAGCAGCGTTGTTCCTAGCTCCCGCGTTGTCCCCATTGACCCTGTGCATCGTATCTTCATTGTTTTCCCTTTAGTGAGTTCTTAATTTGTTTGTTATTGAAAGTGTGAATTATTCTTGTGTTCTGGCGTGTTTATTCGCCTTCATGGCGCCCGTTGTTGCGTCAACAGCGCCGAGAGGTTCGTCGCCAGCGTCGCCGGTAATCGAAATCGGAGGCATGTTCACTTTTCCTGAGGACGTTTACCAGTGTTTACTCTTCGCGTGTTGTCGTTTGTGAAGAATGACAGCCTTCTGCGAATGACTAACGGAGGGTTTCTATGCGCGAGCGAGGGCGACCCTGGGCATAGAAGTATCATCGTTTAATCGTAGAAATACTCACAATGGGAGTTGGCGACGCGGGCCGAACGGTTTATTGTTATGGTGCACCGTCGAGGTACGATCGCTAGTTACCGGGACATCTCTACTTCGTATGACGCCCGGATGCGTCGGAACTATTCAGGAGATGGGGGTGAAGGGGGGGGGGGGGGGGGAGGGGGCGAGGGCGACGACGATTTTGCGCCCTCTTTTCGTATTGTTTCCATTAACGTATTTTAACGGGCGTCGCTACCGAGCAACACACAAAATTATAGTGCACATCCTCGTAGGAATGAACGGAATGAAAAACAAAACATAGCCAATAACAATCATTACACCCGGGGTCTTACATTTGCACCACAAGCTGCAAAATTCGTTCTACATTTGACTTGTCGAGGCCTATTACTGCACTTGTAGATGTCCGTTTCTATACTGCCTATTTGCTTTTTTTGTGCTGATATTGCATCGCTTCCCCGCTGATATCAGCGGGGAAGCGATGCAAAGTGTTTACGTTACAGCCGCATTTGCTTTGCGACTTCTTGTGTTCGGTGCACAATTTGTCGCGCGCTATCTTCCGTTTTCGGAAATTGCTGCTGCTGCCAACGACTGCGCAGTGGCAGCCCGATGACCAAATATGCGCGGACATGATGCATCGACGTATTAACCCACCTTATTACAACTCACTTCGCTGTCAAGGGCTTCAAAACCCATTTAACGCGCACCACTTCAGCATCTTGCCAGCCGGCTAGGCCTGCTCCCGCATACCGGAAGTGTTAGAACCGGAAGAACTATTCCCGCTGTGCGCCGAGTGGCCGAGTCGCCGAGTCGAGGCTACGCACGTTACGCGCTGGGTCGAGGTTAGACGGAAAAGGTCTATACGGCGTGCAGGTTCGTTTTGCTCCTCACGCACCTCGTGCGTTTGTTTGCCCTCGAAACGCACCCGCGCGCTTTTGCTTCGCGCGATCCCTACGTGTTGTCTGTGTTGCCCTTTCGATTGGCGCGCTGCTCCTTGCATTTCGATGTGCCAAAGACGCATTTCGCAACATTTGCTCGCCGAATAGTCCGCTGTTTTTGCACGTCCTATACGGTACGATGGGCGTTTCGGTACGAACTGCGCATTTGCGAGTTGTCTGCAGTAGCATACGCGCCTTCGGAAAGGTAAAGAATTTTGAATCGCAGACATTTTAATATCGACAGTTTTTCCTTCGTTTTATTTGCCTTAATCGGAAATTAGATTTGTTATGGCCACACCCGAATCGGCGGTGGGTGCCTAAACCGCGGACAGACACCCAACTCTTTTCTTAGGTGTTCGTGGCGTATCTGAGACTCCCTTTTCTCCTCGCGCACCCCATGAGCGGACCAAGGGTTACATCAGGGGCTAGAACGACGCGTCCGCCACCTGAACTAACCTGCCTTCCGTCTCCGCGCTAATCCGATTAAGAGCCTCCGAGCTGAATTCTCCGCCACGCAACACCCGAGCTCTTTTGGCGCCTACAGACTCGGCCGGTATACTCCGCTCACCCGTAAACTCACAGAGCGGTGGGAACTATAATGGGCTCTGCGGACCAATCATCCGCCTCCCTTTCATCTCCCGAACTCGCTCTCTGCGCGAGGGTATGGGCTAGAGCGTGAGCACGCGTCAAAAGACGGACGTATTACTGGTCCAACGACCACGTAGCTCCCACCGCACTGTCAGCTTAGGGCTGAACGGAATAGAGTGCCTTTGGGATTTGGCGAGCTTCGCGGCGAAGGGGTCGGTAGAGGGGGGGGGGGGGGGGGCGTTCTTTTGGAGTCGGCTACGTGATGAGAATCACGCGCGCAGCTTTTGGTGATGGCGCCGTCATTGAAGCAGCCATCAGCCAAACGATCGGTGCGAACGCCGACGAAACTCGATTACCTGTCGCCTTAAACCTTTCCCCGGAGAAGTCGAAACGGGCGTCATACACTTCCTTCATGATTGGGGTTGCGGTGGAGCAAAGAGTGTTGAAGGGGGAATGGGGGCGGGGTGGGGGGAGCTATCTTTTCGTAAGCAGCCACCTTGTCACACATGGATGATGAGATTGAGAACGGTAACGCGCGTGGTGTAAATAAGCTCTTTCGAGGTTGCTGATGGGACCGCCGAAACATAAAGACCCGTGAGCGACAAATTATGTTTCGTCGGACCCTTCTTATGATTCCTATTTGAGACGTTACGACGATGATTATTGATTATCAGAGACAATAGACATATTGCAAAATTACCCAGGCATCAAGAAGGATGCTGAGAGCGTAGACTTCCGTCTACGCGAGCTCGCGCTTTTCCCGTACAAAAGATTCGATGTAAATAAGGAAAATGAAACGCGTTGATCTTTTGCTTTAAGACACTGACTGCTGGAGACGTCAGCCCACGCAGCGCGTGTAGCTACACTCTCAGCGTGCTCCTTGGTGCTTGGGTACTTTAGCAAAACGTCTATTTCGATGTCGTGCGTAAAAATCACGGTGGAAGCTTGAAGTTATTGCGTCCTTACACTAACACCGCCAGCGAATCGCCAGTCTGACATTGCTCTTCTTTCCATTATTGAAAGTGAAATCCATCATACTCGAGACGTCTTAGCGAGCGTTTGGTCAATCCTGGAGGGCCGATCCAAGCGACGATTCGAATCAAGCACGGTGCAAAAATAAATAAATAAACAAATAAAGAAATAAGCGCATGCATTAGAGGAACTACGGGAACTTAGTGAAATCAGTCAATCAATCAATGTTTACTTTTCCTTTTCATAACCAATAGCTCGAAAGCCTACTGGGTTAAGCACACACACTTGAAATGCCCACAAATAATATTGTTTTTTTTTCTTCTAGATATTTGGCTGGTAGCCAAAGAAGGGTGGCAGCGGCGAAGCATTAGATTGTATCGATAGCTACTTGGCGGTGTTTTTCCATCTCGGGTGTAGTGTTGTTATTTTTTTCCCCCTGGGAAATAACTGGGGACCTTGACGATCGCGTGCGTGCCCCATTGTCGTCATATACCGGTGACAATAATCCGATCAACACGTTCATTTTTGGCATAGGAAAAACCTTTCTTCGGGAGTTATTTTTGATAGCCGGCGCTGCGCAACCACCAACACAATGCATTCGTTCGGTAGGACTGAAAAAACAATGGAGAAACTGCCGAGCGAATGAACTTCTAGCGTTGCGAAAATCCGAGTCGGTGGGTCAAAGAAAATGGACGAAACACACGAACATCTCCTTCGCTTCTCAGTATTGGGATTCCGCAATTGTGAGGAACTAGTTGTAATATTGTACAACCAGCGTCTCACTTTTCCTCGCTTTATTTCGATGCTGATATGTTTCAAAGAGGTCCGCCGGAAATTTGAACGTCCACGGCGGTCATTTTTTTTGGGAACAGGTCCACTCGTCACAGCCAACTTGTCACAGGAAAACTTGTCATAGGTCAACTGGTCAAAGAGGGCATCTTGTACTAGGTGAACTCGTAAGAGGGGAAGTGGTCGCAATGACCTTCTCGTCACAGGAAAAGTCGTCAAATGCTTTCAGTTCGTTCGTCACATTTCTTACTTATTTTTTTATCTTGTTCGATAAACCCACAAGGGTGTATTGTCTTTCACCGTGACCCATCTTTTTCATTGTAAGCACTTTTCACAGTTCCTTTTAGAGGGCCGACTTTTGTAAGGGGGATGCCAAGATTCAAAAGAAGGAAGTCTTTCCCAGTGATCACTATTTTTCATTGTTTTTAGAGGGAAGACTTTTGTGAGGGGGTGATAACATTCAAAAAAAAAATGCTTTTTTTTTTTTTTCTTTTTGTTTATCGCTTCAAATCCGGGAAAGCGAAGTGTGCACTCGGTAAAACTCTGGCTTGAAGGTATATATACATATAGAAAGAAATAAGCTAACTGCCAGACTGAACACCGGCAGGCTGTACGATGGAACTAACGAAAACCCAGCGCGGAGCAACTATGCTGCTGTACGAAGGATATTCATATACGTGTAGCCGAGAAGACTCCGAGACTTCGTACTGGATCTGCAGAAATAGAAAAGGCTGCAAGGCTAAAATCACCACGGACAAGATGATTTCCCGTATCACCAGGAGAACCGGGGAGCACTCTCATCCGGGAGATCCAACCACCATCAATCTTCTAAAAGTCCGGAATACCATGAGAGAAAAAGCTGGTAAATCACTTTGTTTTTGTTTCTTCACTATCGGTCACGTTTTAACCGCATAAATTAGATGTAACCATTTACTGTTTCTATTTTCTGAAGTTGAAGGAACTCAAGGACCCCAGCAGATCCTGCTCGACGCGGCAGCAAGTGTGAGCGAACACACGGCTTCGCAAATGCCACCCACAAGCACGCTGCGCCGAACCATAAGGAAACAGCGGCAGCAGAGTTGCAACCCATACTCTGTTCCTGCAACTCGCGAGGATGTCGTCATTCCAGGCGAATACACGGTAAAGAAATTTGTATCCACCTTTTAGTCTTAAAAACCACTGTGCTAATTTCGGCTTTGTCTGTCTCCACTTGGAGTGCAAGCATTAATTGGTTTTCTGTTTGCAGGTTTCTCTCAAGCAAGAATCCTTCGTCGCCCACGATAGCGGATTTGGCGACCGCAACCGCATCTTAGTTTTTGCTACTCAACGCAACCTTGATTGTCTGTCGAGGTCCAAAGCTTGGTTTATGGACGGAAAGGTTTAAAGTTACGCCATCCATTTTTCTTCAAGTGTACACCGTGCATGGAATGTACACAGACGCGGTCATTCCTTTGGTGTACGCTCTCCTGCCACACAAGACCGAAGAGACCTATCGAAGGTATGATTTGTAGTAGGTCTAGTTCTGAAATTGGAACTTGGTAAAATCATGTGGCTGATTAATATTGCCGACACTTTTTCAGGCTTTTTACAGTACTTTCAAGTCTTCTGACACAGCCTGCGGTGGAGCTGGTGTATTGTGACTTTGAGTCCGCCGCTATCATCGCCACTGGCAACATTTTCCCGCAAGCGCGTGTTCAAGGCTGTTTCTTCCACCTATGCCAGGCCGTGTATCGCAAACTGTGCAAGCTTGGCTTCCAGACACGCTACGGAACAGACGAAGATTTCGCGGTTTTGGTAAGTTCGGACATTCGACTGCGTGGTATAATTGCTATACTAATGAATATATTAATATTCGTACGCAATCGCAGGTGAGGATGCTGCCTGCCTTGGCATTTCTGCCACCTGCAGAGGTTCCAGATGCCTTCGAGGACCTCGTGGCATTGTTTTCAATGGACGCGATGCCTCTTGCACTATACTTCGAAGACACGTACATCGAACGTCGTCGACGGAACGGATTGTTTTCTGCTATGTTCCCGATAAGTGTCTGGTCTGTCCACGCATCTGTTCTGGAGGGCCTTCCGCGCACAAACAACGCCGCCGAAGCTTGGCACCGCAGCTTCCAGGTTTGTGCCATTGCTATACGCTGAGCAACCTTTTTCATTTGTTGAGCTTTAGCCGCTCACCACCGACTCTTTCCAGACAAACATCAACTGCAGCATGCCTAACCTATGGTCATTCCTTGGATGCCTGCAGAGAGAGCAGTCTTTGCAAGAAATGAAGATCGCGCAGCTGGACGCTGGTCAACCTCCCTCCGGCATGGCCGCGAAGTACCGGGTACTCAATGTGAGCATTTCACGAATCTTGTACGATCACGACGCAGCTCGGCCGCTCTCGACACTGAGATGCATCGCACGCAATGTACGGCTGTAGGTCAACTCGGGACATTCCTTCTTAGAAAACCACTTGTCACATTTTGCAAATAAACGAAGTTTTTATTGATGTTTTTATAGTTTTTTTCATGTTCAAAATCCCTGCTGCTTTGTGCGCATTAAATACAACACGTCTCCGGAAAGGTGCAGTCAAATTGGTATAGACCCTTTCAGGCAACATTTCATGGGCGCCGCCATCTTGACGTCACGTGACCCTGCCGCCATAGCCGCCCTTCAGTTTCTCGCCGTTCCTCCGCGTTGTGTACTGCTCCGGCCACTACCGGAGCTTTGTTTTCGCGTTCTTTTACGTTCCGCGTTGAAATCGCGTGTTTTCTTTAGGTCTTTTCGATATTTCGGGCTTTCATTTAATCATTTGATATCTATATTTCAACATAGGTCTTGTATTTCCTTATTTATTAAATGGAATCCGACAGCGAATGGATCGACGATACAAGATTATGGCTTCAGAGGCCATGTAAGTTCATCCCATTCTAACGTTTTTCTCGTTAATGAAGGGCAGTCAACGCCATTGCGACATATGTAAATTTCAACTGACTATCCAGTCCTGCTTCTCGCTGCATGTGCGCGCTCGTTTCCGTAAAGCCGACCCGCATGTAAGCGATTTAGCGTGCGACGATACGAGCGACGGCGACAACAACGAGAGTTAGCGACGAAGATTTCTCACTGCCGCCTGTTGCATCGCTCGGTTTTTCGGGTTTCTAGAGAACTTCGCTCACCGTCTTGGTCGCCTGCTCCCGTCGCTTCCATGCTGTTTGCCTCGTCGCGCGACTGCCCGAGCGACAGCGAAGCGGGTCACCGTCGCTTGTCTCGTTGCTCGCCGAATCGCTTGCATGCGGTTTACACTTAATATCGAGGCGCCGATGGTTCAATGGTGTGTGCATGGAAATTAATTGAGTATGAGCCGCATGTAAGCGATTTGGCGAGCGATCAGATAAGCGACCCGCTTCGCTGTCGCTCAGTCAGTCGCGCGACGAGGCAAACTACATGGAAGCGACGGAGCAAGCCACCAAGACGGTGAGCGACGTTTTCTAGAAATCCCAAAACCGAGCGATGCGACGGGCGACGGTGAGAATTCTCCGTCGCTCGTCTCGTCGCGCGCTAAATCGCGGGTCGGCTTTACGGAAACTAGCGCGCACATGCAGCGAGAAGCACGACTGTCATAGCCTTACTGCGTCAGTTGCGATTTACATATGTCGCAATAGTGTTGACTGCCCTTTATTACCGACAAAAACGCAAGAATGGGAAGAACTTACATGGTCATTGAAGCCTCATAATCTTGTATCGTCGACCCATTCGCTGTCCGATTCCATTCGATAAATAAGAAAATACAAGAGCTATGTCGAAATATAGATATCAATTGATTAAATGAAAGTCCTAAATATCGAAAAGGCCTAAAGAAATTACAAGATTTTAACGCGAAACGTAAAAGAACACGTAAACTAAGCTCCGGTAGTGGCCTGTGCAGCACAGAACGCGGAGCAACGGCGAGAAACTGAAGGTCGGCTATGGCGGCCCGGAAAGCGCGCGAAGGGCGCGCCGACTGGTGGCAGCTCGAGTAACTGACTCGCTGAAAGCGTCTATACTCGTCAGCCATGCAGACCCCATTTGCTTGAACAGAAGCGAATAGCCAGATGGGGCTGAACAGGGAGCCCTTAGTCCAATACCACCTATTATAAAATTGAAGCCTCGGAGGCGCATCCTGCGACAAACAAATTTTGACGAAAGTCGAGTTCTCCGCCGTTACGAATTCCCCGCCGTTACGAGTTCCCCGTGCACAAGATGGCCTATGACGAGATGGCCGCTGTGACCAGTTCCCCTATGACGACTTGGCTGTGACGAGTTGGCTTGTGACGAGTTCTCCTAGACCCATTTTTTTTATCCTGTTTAGAAAGTTCTTGTTAACTAGATCATTTGATATCTCGTTCCACTTGCACGAGCGACATTCATTTTTGTGCCCCTCCTAGACAAAATCAGCTTTATGTAGATCCGAATAATCACGATCAGTAGTAAGCACTTCTTTATAAGCATTTTTTTCTTATGCCGCAATTTGAAATCTTTTTAACGCAGGAACATAAATGTCTACGATTAGTGTTTTTTTTTTTTTGGCTCTTGTTTAGGTGTTTAGTAAAAAAAAATTATATAGCTTTTGAACTGAAGCCGTATATTAAATTTTAATACTAAGGTAATTAACGAGTATTTTCTTGGTATTCGGAATGCGTTGGCACCTAACGCGCTTGCATTTCCCTAACAATTAAAACAGCACAAACCGTTAGAGATACAACTGGGGGATATTGACTGCCAAGAGTAAATACTTATATTCAATTGCAGTTCTCAATAAACTGATAATTGGTTTGTACGCCAGTTGTTTTTTTCCGTCGAATTAAACGCGCCAGTTTTTCGTTTGAGTGTAAAAACAATAGGAACTGAGGGGAAACAAGAAAAAGAAACCAAGTATACGAGTCACACTTTTTTTTTTATATTCTGAAAACACAATTACGTTTTTTTTTTTTTTTTTTTTTTTTTTTTTTGAGGCGAGCCATTCGTGTTCTATACATTGCTCTCATTTGCATCAGAAAGAGGCATCGAGCCGGGGCGTGCCGCGGGCGAGACGCCACGATTAAGTCAACTTGGGCTCTAGCCGCACACCAAATTGGGTGTGCTCGGGCGCACGGAGAACTCGATGAATATTAAAGGGCGACGGGAGATTGGCTGTTTCCTCGGGACTTCCAGCTTCGTGCATTTACTTGTAGACTTTTTTTATATTTGTTTCTTGGCAGTGACTTTGCAGTTCGTGAGCGCGTTCCCGAAGCTACAAACTATACTTAATTAAACTTATTTTAATTACTCTAAAAGTTGCGGTATTTGAATGTCCACGGTCTTACCGTGACATTTGTAACCTGAGGAAACTGAAGACTTGGTCTGTAGTAACTTGCGACTCATTTAAATCACTGTTATTCCACGAAATTATTTTTGTAAATTCAGAAAAACCAGATGATTTGGTCTTGATATCAATGCTGTGTGTTTTACCGGATCACGCTGCAGTGGTCAGGTTCCTGAGCCAAAGTTGGAGCAGAGAACATCCAGAAGAGCTGGTGAATTTTCAACATCTTGAAAACCCGAGACTTAGGTCTCAGGTATTTATGATATTCAATGTTCCAGTACCTTCTTCGGCATTTGGCAAATGAATGATTGTTCAAAAATTGCCGTGCATCAAAGACGCAATGTGGTATGTTGCAAGGGAGGGGACTGTAACTTTGTGACTTTATGAAGGTGCCTGTAACTCTATATAACCGTTCTTCATTAAAGCGGGGATGAGTACGTAGATATTCAATTCTAACAAAAACATCGAAACACAAACCAACTTGTATAAAAGTCAAACACACCCTTTAGTAGCCAACCTATTCCGTTCTTTTATTTTTTTCGGGGAAAAAAAGAATCAAACGCAAAAGCATTGGTACGGCAAAAGGAGGGTCGAATTTTGATCTGATGGTCTGCCCTCCCTGATATATAAAAAGGTTTATGTAACAATATTTATGCCACTCATCAGAAGGCGATTGTTATATACATCGTGCAGAAATTTTAACGTAAATATTTTTCGACGTTTATCTAGTGATTCCCACTTTAAATTCTGCTTCATGCCAGTGCAGCGACTCCCACAAGCACAATGGAGCGGTGTCGCCTCTTTTGTAGGTTGAAGCTCGGTTGATGTTGATGTTCTCGTAAAAATGTAACTCCATCGATTAATGATTCCCGTAAGTTCTTCAGCTTCTTCACGTGGGACAAGCCTATCGACACCCCGTCCTGAATATTGCTCGCATATACAAAGACCGATAAAAGCAGAAAGAGAGAGAAAGGCGGAGAGATTTATTCCTATTTCGTTACTGTGGACACCTCCTATTGTCCTCCCCCCCCCCCCAAAAAAAAAAAAAAAGATATATATATATATATGTATATATGTATATGCATATATCTGCATATATCTATTGCTTATAATGGGAGTTTTTTTATGACAACGAGACAAACATGCCTGTATTTACACAGTTCGTCCCCGAAGAGTTTGCCGATATTCAGGCGTGTCCGTCTAAACGGCCTCCATCCTAAGAAGATATGAAGACATAGCTGTTAGTGGTCTAGTTACTTAATGTTACTTTAGGACATAGTAGAATATAGTGCGGCAACTTTATTTTATAAAAAAAAGTATACACATAAAGGAGACGAGAGAAGAGCGTCGAGAGAGCCCGAGCAAAGTTTGGGCCCTCTCGCAATGGCGTCTAGACGTCGCTTGAATTCGGAATCGGGAAATCAGCCAGCGTCGAGTTCGCCGCTAAGAGATCGGAATATGAGCCGCCGATTTCACGAAAGCCGTTCCACTATGAAGACGAATGGGTGCCGCCGCGAGGGTCGCCATGTTATTATTTGCGATATCGCCGGATATGAAACCCAGCCTTCGAGCAAACATTTCGTGCAGTGCCGCATAAATCTTGATGATTTCAATTTTTGTTTTTCTTTACTGTCTTGTTACTTTGGTGATTCAATGCTACGTCTATTTTCGTTCGCACTGCTTGTAAAGGATGACGGAAAAAACATGAAGAAAAAAAGGTTCAGAGTGGAAGAAAAATAAATACGTATGCATTGAGGCCCCGTGAAGGGTAAGCAACATTAGCGTTCGTAAGGCGTTGTCCGCCGAGCGATTCGCTGGGACGACAGCGAGCGGTCGATGCAGTCGCTGCCTTCACGACGTTCCGATGCCGGCGGCTTTTACCGGTCGTCGCTGACAACTGCCCCCGCCACGCTGACAGCTCGCGACGATAGAATCGAGATGTAAACAGGACAAAAATATTAGGAAACTGGACGAGGAAGCCGAAGTGCCGAACGGGGACTGAGCGAGGCTGTGCCTATATTTTGTGCTGTTTACGCGATATCAGCGGGCGACGTCTTCTTGTGTGTACGGTCTTCGGTAAATAGGCGGGGCTCCTTTTTGCGTGCCTGACGGCTGTCGAGCGCAAAAGGGTAGAAATCGATTTTTCACCCCCCCCCCCCCCCCCCCTTCCCACCTTACTTCGTTCTCGTAATTTTGTGTGCGTGTCTGCGTAGCGTTACTTTTGTTGTCCACCGGATATGTACCGTGCGGAAGCATGTTCTCTTTTGGGTCGTGATTCTTCCTTCTTTCCTTCTTTTCTCGTTTTTTTTCTTCTCATCTTTTCTTTCCGAGTCTGTTTTCAGTCCGTAAACGATCTTTCTCTTATGGTCTGGGGTTGCGGAGTGTGGGAGGAGGGAGGGGCAGGAATGCGGACGCTGCAATTTTTCAGGACCGCCCAGAGCGTATCTGTCGCTGCTTGCGTGTGGCGGCCCCGTGCCCGCGGATTGGCGAAACGACTTTGGCTTTGGCTCTGGCTTTGGCCTTGTCTTGGGTAACGGCTTCAGCAGTTGTTATACGCGCGGGAACCGAACCGTGGCATGCCATCCGAAGTTGGGAACGAAGCTCGGTCAGCAAGTCTCGATTTCTTTTAAAGGTTTTTTTTTTATGTTTGTCGTTTTTCTCGATTGGGTTTGGAGAGGACAGAAAAAACTCGTCTGAAAGAAACACGATTTTTCACCGAAATTGCTGCGAATCTAGACTTTAAGAAAAAAGTAAAAAAATACTTTTGATTTACAGTTCGATCCTGTAGTGCCTCAGGCATCCCCTGACCGTCGAGTGATGGATACCTTCTTCTAACAGGATTCATGCGATGAACGGATGCTCTAACGCCTCGCTTTCTTTGTGTAAATCGATTAGGTCGGCATTCCAGGTTTTAAAAACTGGGTGATTTCAAAATCCTATACTTTTTCTTTTTTAAAAACCGCCTCCCCTCGGCACATGCGTAGAGTTCACCATCGCGAGCAGAATGATCTGAGAATTTGGCTCGAAAAAACTGAACCCCACCCCCCCACCCCCCCCCCCCCCCCCAAAAAAAAAAAAAGTAAAAGAAGAAAAAACGAGTTGGTTTTAAAAAATTAGACCTGCGATGTGGTACAGAAACGTGTACAACGTCTCAGTCACATAGCGATGTGGTTGGTATCGTAGCGTAGATTTCTCTTTCTAGTCTGCAAAAAAGTGGTTGAACCTATATGTAATCTCCTTACAGGCCCATACGATGTTTACCAACGAGTTTGCCTTTTTGGCCACGCCGGATGTGGGCACGGCACGCACGCACGCCGAAGCCGAGTTCACTCGAAGTGAACCGTCTGCGCATGCGCCATGCCAACAGCAGCGCCACCGCAGCTGCGTAACGTCAGAGACGCGTGTTGGTGTACAGTGTACGCGAGGATCAGAATTCAGTCAAGAGCCGTCTAAAGCAGAGCGGATGCAAATGAAAAAGAAAGTTCACCAACGGATTGATTAGCCGTCCTTAAGCCGCGGACAGAAAGGTACACGCATCAGACACCGTCTGCAGGCTGTCTTCTGTATAATGCATTAGGAGTGCGACCCCAGCTTTAGGCATGTAGTGCGCTGGCTTGGCAACGTAAACGCCGCGAGCGCAGACTATTGTTAATGTTTCTCTGACACGTAACTTTCAAACCCGAAGTCACGAAAACAAACAAACAACGATTCCAGAATATTAATGCGCAACTCTAGATGTTTTGTTTGGCGCCGATAGTCGGCGCGTTATCATCTGCGGGACAGAAAAAAAAAAAAAAAAAAAAAAAAAACTGGCTCTTTTAGAATTGCGAGGTTTCAAGAGGAAGCGACGAGGGCGCTTAAAAGTGTTTCGGAACAGTGTGTTATCCAAACGCAAGTTTCTTAACAAACTCGGTGCTTAGAATATACGCCTTCGAATGTTGTTAGTAAACGCTGTTTGAACAAATTTCAAGAGACTAGTAGTCCTCGGCACCTAGAGAAGTGCGGAGAGCGAGCACTTCACGAGAAAACGTTGATCGAAGCCGGACAGTCATTTCTCGAAGCCCACAAATATAAGATTTGACGGGATACTTTTTTGTGATAGGTAGTAGCAAAACGTTTTGAGATGCACTTTTATAGGAGTTTTAATACCTTCCCTAAAATCGGAAACTTTATGGGAGCCACGTGTATCCCTATTTAGGCTTAGTTGAGGCAGGCCGTGAGTGCCGCCGTGTCGGGGCGCTCGACCCGGATGGAGGCCGTATTCCTATGTGGGCCGCCCTCCCCCGCCCTTCTCGGGTGACCTGCCACCGGCACACCCTTAGATACCATTCATATTTGGACGCTTCCGCCGCTCCTGGGGACGAACCTACTTCCAACAACCCGTACGCGTCCATTCCCGTATGCTGCATAAACCTGCTTCCCCCCCCCCCCCCCCCCCCCCCCCCCCCCTAACCAACGACCGGGGGCTCTCGTTGAGGGAAGGCCTTCCTCCATACAGCTCTGTTCTTTTTGAGGCTCTTCCTCTTTCCGTGAATCTGGCTACTGCCGCAGCGCGGAGTCCGACCGATGATCACGTCACGTTGAGACAGCTCCGATACTGTGGACTTTTTAAGGGTCAAAGCGTGTTGGCATACCAACTTAATACACACCTCGTTCTACGGACCCACAGACCTGTTGTGTTTCTACATGGTACCCCCAAAGGGAAAACCCGCAATTTATGAACCACGGAAACGCTGACAATGATTTAGAATATCCTTATATGTTTCTTTGTGTTTGTACTACTAGACTTCGCCCCTGCTCAGACATTTCAAGTACTACCTCTGCTTACACTTGTCTACCTCCCCTTATACTGTTCAAAAAATTAACCTTTCGCTTTCATCGTTTTTTAGCGTGTTTTATTTTTTTTTTTATTTTTACGTTCTTTTTTTTTTTTTCATTACCGATAAGAAGATGAAGCGAAGAGTACTTCCAACGGGCAATTGGTTCAAATTTCTAGTCAGCGTTTCGAGCCTCCGTCAGGTCCGGAAATGTGATTTGGAGCCATCGATTTGAAGGTTCCTCAGATTGGGTACCCTACCGCAGCCCCTAGGGGAAGGGGCGGGGAGGGGGGGGCATTCTTTAAAAGTGGGCGCTCCGAGGAGATTGTGGCTTTGTAGCGGCGGCAGAGTGCTCTCTGTCTGGCTCTGATCTATTTCCGCGCGATTGGAAGTCACTGGAAGTTTGTATTTATTTATTTTCTCTCTGAGACCGTTGCGTGACCTGAATGGTTTCACTACCTCGGGCCTTCTCGGGTTTCTCCGGCGGAACACAGGGAAGTGTTGACCAAGCAACTCTCTCTGGCGTTGCAGAACATCTCTTTCGCGACTTCACTTTCTTTGCTGCTGATGCACTCCTAGATCAAACGTAAGCGTCCGAATTGTGGTTTATATATCTGGTGTTAGTAGTTGCGGTGGATGTGGCCTGAAATCAATCGACAAATGCTAGCACAAAGCACTATGAAATAACAAACAAGTACAAAGTTCACAGCACTCGTTCACACACACAATCTAAAAAGATCTTGTCGTAAAATAACTCTTAAGGGTTATTTGGCTTCTCCGTATTTTGCACCCTAAAACGTTCTGTTAAGCACACCCCGAAAAGGGTCCTTCATGAAATACAAAAAATTCTTTCACGTTCCTTTTTTTTTTTTTTCTCCGAAAGAGATTTTAATTGCCCAGTTGCCTTCCTAGTGCGCCAGGGGGCGATAGTGCTTGAATCAAAACCCGTCTTCACTAGCTGAAAGAGTTGTTGGAGCGTCAAAGAATCTTTCTAGAACGCATTTTTTTTTAGGGTGTGAGCTTTCAGTTTTAAAGGGTGCGCCATAACGAGAACGGGCTGTATAAGCGATACCGTAACAATAAATAAAAAAGAAAACTGCCTTCACCAGTACAGACCTTTTTAAAAAAGAGCATGTGGCCGGTGCCATCTTGAGTGTTCGTGCGTATGGCACGTGATTTCCTCGCTTTCCGAAGCGACGAACACGCACGTGCTGGGCCATGAGGATCGCATGCTGGACTGTGATTTTGTAAACATTAAAAAGGTCTACAGGACATGGACGTCAAGAAAAGTCATAGCCATACCACTGCACTGCCATTCGACTATGTCTCCGCTTCTTCAGAAAATAAAACTTAATGGAGAGAGCAGGGTACTAACTTCTACACGATGATTGAAACCTTAGACTATGGTTTGAAAAACGGAAACTCGTGAAGGAGGAATAAAGAAGAAAAAGGGACAAAGTCCGTCGTTTTTTCGTCTTCTTTCACGAGTTTCCGTTTTTCAAACTACAGGCTGAGGTTTCAATCATTATGTATAACTTACACCAGCTCGCGTGCACTTTAACCGTTTTTTTTTTATTAATTTCATTTCATTTATTGATTACCGGATTATTTAAGAGTGTATTACAAAAGATGGATCATCTTGAGGGACAGAATTGCGACCGTATTAATGCTGTAAAAAAAAAAGAAAAAAAACTAAGCACAGATGCAAAAAAAAAAAGTTAACGTGTTTGTGAAGCATTAGTTTATCAGAAGGTTCACTTCCTCTTGTAGATTTTCAGCGCCGACGCATGTATGCGGAGCGCAAGTTCGTCTGCTTCTTTTCTAGGGGGTTGTGGTGACGTCAGAATGCCGAGCTCTGATTGGCTCTGATTGAAGGGTATTGGGTGGATCTCAAGGGCAGCGTGCTTTGAGCTCTACCCACTATGCTTCAATCAGACCCAATCAGAGCTCGGCATTCTGACGTCACCACAACCCCCTAGAAAAGAAGCAGACGAACTCGCGCTCCTCATTAGCAAATTCCGGCGTGTATGGAACGCTACTCTTGTCGTTCATATTATAGCCGGTTGTATCATTCGGACGTTCCTCTCTTCAAGTCAAGTCAGAATGTTTTTATTTGTAAACAAGATGTTAGTTAATTACACTGATTCAGACGGGGGTCCCAAAGTTTTTAAAGAAAACTGTTAAGGGACCACTTGGGAATTAAGGGGTTAGCCAGCGATCAAGTTGGCACCATTACATATAGACCGACACGCGGAGCGGCTCTGTTTACCAACACGGCCGGAAGGCCGCGCATGCGCGGTAGCTATGTGGGCAAGAGCAGCCCGGCTCTCCGTGTTTTCGCCATTGCGCTCTATGGCGTGCGCTCGTTGTTGACGTTGTAAGGACGCTTGTATCTTTATTTGTGCGTCGTATTTTCTCATAACGTATGTCGTATGCTATGCCCGACTATTTGAGCTCGTTGCCCGAGCCTGAACGGTAGCGGTATCGGAACAAACTGTGCGTGAACGGCGTTGCCTACGAGGATCCGTGCGTCGTAAACAAGGCCTAGGTGCTGGACTTCCGACGTAAAGTTGCTGCCACGGAAGTCGACGGCTCAGGTCGTCGTTTATTTAGTTTTCGCCAAGTCAGTTCACGCCCGACACGGTGCAGGCCTACAAGTCTCTCGAGGCCTATAGGATTACATCGAGTCGGTTTCCGCACTGCCGGCGGGATCAGCAGACTGTGGGTCTGCGGAAGTGTGTGTATTCATTAATTGATTAAATCCACAGAGCGTCTTCAAGTCAAGGTATGATATTTTTCATACCCTCGTGACCACAAGGCATTACAACCAGTAAAGGTTTGTCCGTTCTGCAGTCTTGGCGGTAACAGGTTACAAGTAACGGCGTTACCAGGAAGGCGTTACTTTTTTCAGTAACGTAGTAACCCACTCGTTACGTTTTCGACACAGTAACGGGTGACGTACTTATGTTACTATTTCAAGTGACGTAGTTACGTTAGTCGTTACTACTTCCCAAGTCTTAAAGAAATTACACTTCAATTGTTTCCGTGTTTTATTCGTCAAGCCATGTTTTTCTTTGCGTTTTTTCTCGTAAGTATTTAGGTGAAACCGTAAAAAAATGATAAAGTAGTTATGTTCCGTTTCTGCTTGATATATGACCTGTATCGTCAAAACCGTAAAATGTGTTAAATCATAATTTTAAAAAAAGTAACGCAGAAGTAACGTGCCTTACTTTTTATCGGTAGCGGTAACGTGTTCCTTTTATTTTTAGATAACGTAGCTCAGTAACGCGTACCTTTTATTTGCAAGTAACGAGTAACGTATTTCGATACTTTTTTCGGTAACGCCTACAACACTGCCGTTCAGTCGCCGATCCCCTTCTGCTCGGTAGCACGGGCGTAGGGAGCCTCCGACGAGCGCTTGGCCGGTGCGTTGTGCGCGAACACCGTGGGAACAAAATCCGGGTGGTCTCGATCAGACAACGGTTTCCCTGCACATAAGCAAGTCTCGGGACGGAGATTGAAATGTAAGCCGCACTTGCCTCCAAGAAAGTGTTTGCCGCACAAACGGTCGTTCGCGCGAGGCGACCATTCTTTTCGATCCACGGATATTATCCACCTTCTATGCCTTTTAGAGTCTGCCGGGTACTTGTGGAAACTCACTCCGCTGCTTTTCTTGTACATTTCGGTGCAATTAACGGCAACAGAGCTTCGCGGCATGCTGAAATGCTATGACGCCCATGCGAAACGTGCGCGCTTTTGCCCACACCCCCCGGCTCCGGCGCGATCGCAGCGCCGCCGCAGCTCCGTGACGTCAAGCCCGCGTGTCGGTGTATAAATCAATACCCGAAGCCGTATTCACACACGCCATACAAGAAACACGGTGGTCGTCGCAAACATGATGGCAGTATTGTCGGCGGACACGTCTAGTGCATGTTCGAAGCACGTTCGATTCATACCTTTGTGTGACTCGGGAATGTCTGCAGACAGTTCGGCCATTGTGGCGGGACCGTTCTCACAAGGAACAAACTAGGGAGCCTTCGTGTGCGCTTTGCTAGGGTCATGCCACCCTTTATAATACCACTCGCCGACAAGCCAGCACCTATTTTGGTTCTCGGCGATAATCCGTGGGACTTATAACCCTCCCGGAAACAGGCACCTTATCTCACAAGTTCGGAGCAGCGTTGTGGAACCCACGGAGGGAGGATTAGCATTTTCCCCCTCGGATGGGAGGACCGGTGGACACAAAGGCCACTTTCCGGCGCACGGGGAAACAATGAGAGGAACAAAATGGCGGTGGAAGAGGGTGTGGGAAAGCGAAACTGGCAGTTGGCATCACTCTATCCGAAGCGCACATGAAGGCACCCTAGAACAAACATACGCGTAAGATAGTGTGTGCGAAATGTCTTTTCTACGATGCATTAGTAATGTGACCACCGATTAAGATCTGGCGTCATTGCAGCATTCGAGTTTCGGAAATAAGTATCGGCGACGTGCTCGACCGAAAGCGTCGCTGTGATCGGCCACCCACAATCCACGATTTGCAAAATAGTGCGCGCCGCCTATCGCGCAACGCCGGAAACTTCGACATTTTGGGTGCGAGGCTGGAAAGTGGTTGGAATACAACTAGGCTTCGCGATGCATGGTTTGGCTTGATACATGTGGGGCGTAAAGTTCGTGCGCGCAGTCTGTTCCACGCGTTGCCCCAAGACCCAGACTGAATAGTGTGGAAAATTTCCCCGGGAGCGTACAAAAACAACGTACCCGTGACAAAATGTGTGCTGGAGATCCGTCAGTGCTCGTTCGGGTGTTATGGTGAGCCGTCCACGTTCCTTCTCCTCACGACAGCTATCCAAGCCTATCTGATCAGGATACAGCCTGCTGCAAACAAAAATCTAAAAAAAAAAAAAAATAAAAAAAATAAAACTTGGCGTTTTCTTTATTATAAAAGTGATTCGCGAAACCATACGAAATACAGTGCCGCCGGGATGGCGACAAACAAAAGCGACTCGCGAGCTTTCTTCGTCCTCGCTCACGGTTTCTTCGCTTCCGCGCCTCTGTCGCTGCCTAGGAATAACCGGCACGCCTATTTGATTTCCAACCAAATAGGGGGCGCTAGCAATACGCTCTGCTCGCGCATGCGCAGCAGCTTTTTTGCAAATTGTCAATTGGCCAAACGCTCAAAATGGCGTGTTGAATAGGATAATTTCTGCTCAAACGTCGACGTAAATAAGAGCAATGTCAGACTGCTACCCCCGACGGTATTGACTGGGAAGCGTGATTGCTAAACTTCCACCGCGCGTTTTACGCGCCATCGAACTTGTCGCTGGCTACTAATACTCTCGGTCGTGACGTCAGTGATAGCAACGACGAGAGGGCGCCACCGAACTGTCTCGTCGCCAATGGTTGTGGGATAGAGCGGTCCTGCTTAGCGTGCGCAATAATCCCCCGATCAAAAGGAATCGTCTCTGCGGAGTTCCGTAACAACTTACGAAATAGTTGTTTTGTTGCGCCTCCCTTTTGTTCTAGGTCGTTGATCCGGTCGCTCGCGTTTTTTGAGCGCTCGCACCGAATGACGTGTGTAGCCCCTTCTTGTTAGGGGGACGCTGTCTGATTTTGTGTGCTATCAAAACCCGACCGATCAAGTCAAGGCAATCCGCTTTCCAAGACTTTGCCATGCCGAAAATTATCGCGTTAATTTAGACTTATGGATGGCCAGAATCGAAAGACTATCCAAAAAATATGGCGAGGTCATTGCTCATGCTTTGCGATTTAAGTGAGATAAGGCAAAGCGAAAGCCTCCTGCACCATTCATTGCTGACTAACGCGCCCGATTTTGCAGCTACGACATATTGGTTCCACAGCAAGCGGCACTCACTCACAGGGGCACCGCCATGTATCCCCTCATCCCTGCCGAGCAAGTCACGTGATATCAAAATCCCTCTCCTAGGTAGCAGTTCGAGCAAACGGGCCCTGAATTTGTTTTTTTCCTAATGATTTTGTTTGTATCTTTTTTTTCGGAGCGCGTGAACGCGCGTCTTCCGCCACCAGCTCTTGGCATGCGCATGTGCGACGACGACATTTTGTTTCCAGCTATTTTTCTGTATTGATCCAGAGAGCGCGTGCAGCGGGCGTCGGATACTACAAATTCCGAACGCCTTTGTATCTCTTTGGTTCCGGTGCTCGTGAAGGCGCGTCTCCCCGCATGAGCACCTGGCATTGACAGTGCTTCAACATTTTAAAACCTTTTTTTTTTTTTTTTTTTAGACAGCGCGTGCAGTGAGCGTTGTAGCTCAGCAGTAAAAGAGAAAAAAGAAATGCTGCAACGTAGCGATGCAACAAAATAAGAAAAAAGAAAAGAGAAGATGTGGCGTAGCTCAGTGGACACGTGTTCGCTTCACGCGGACTGAACCAAAGTTCGATTGCCGCGGGTGGCGGGCGAACTTTCTCGAAGATTTTGCATCATCGGCGACGTACGCCCTATCGCCCACTACAACATCAACAACTACAGCAACGAACGTGACAGATGCCGCTGTAAAAGACAACTATGCTGTTAGAAACGAAATTGCCCTAGCACAGTCATCCGTTGGTCTCATTGTATTGAACGTGTCGAAGGGGAAGGGAATTTTGTTTTCTTTTGCATATGTTTCTTTCCGCATTTCTTGTTGCACCCCGCTACGAATATTATGCTGTCTAACCCTCACCACGCGTACATATGGTTAGAACGGGCTCTATGTTTTGCGTTTCAGAGCGGCAGGAAAACAAACGCCGGAAGGTTCCGTTACGGTGACCCTCTTTATTTGGATGAGGAAGTAAGGCACCACGCAATCACTGCACCACCGTTCCGCTGCGGCGAAGCATTCCCAGCCTCGAGGAAGTTGAGCGAACAAAAGGAAGCGAGAGCTTTACTTTCCTCTCGGTACGGAAACAGAGAAAGCAATTTGAATTCGTCTTTTCTAGAAACAATTGCCTTTGCGTCGCGGTTGGGTTCATGCTTGTTTCGCAGCTCTGTGAAGTTCTTGTTTTACTAGAAGCAAGGTGTTTTAATGTTTTGTTTTTATATAATAGTGTATTGATAACGAGGCATATCTGAACGTTGCCCAATTATCCCCCACACACACCGGCGTGGCATAATGCACCTACGCTGCAGATTGCGGGCTCAGCGGTCGTGTGTTAATCTGCGTGTGAAGAGACGACATGACCTCCGCCAGCTGGCAACTCAAAGCTCTCGCAAACGACGTACCGTATTCGTTTCATATTATTAGAAGCGAAGGAAAATGCTGCACACAAAACATGCACTTCTGCGTGTGGCGCAAAGGACGCGCACGCAGGCACGCACGCACGCACGCACGCACGCACGCACGCACGCACGCACGCACACGAGCGCACACACACGTGCGCACACACACGCACACACACGCACACACAGACACACACACACACACACCTACACCTACCTAGAGAAAATATGTTGAGTTCACATAAGCGGTCACTTTGCTGCAGCATTTTAAAATGCCATCTCTCCGCGCCTGCAGTGGCACTTAGAGAAGTCACATTGCGGACGCGAAATGAGCATACGTCAGGGATGCGGAATGAAGTGTGCGAAGACAATGCGACAGAGAAGACAATCCCTACGCTTTGCTCCATCGTTGATAGATGTCCGACTATGCTCCAAACGGCAGACGCACTCAAGCTCGAGTGGATTAGGAGGCGAGGAGGCAGACGTCGCTATCTTGGCGTCTCATCGGGCCTGCATTGCGTGCATTGTGGGACGCTGCCTATAAGCTTCGTAAGCACGCTTGTACAAGGCAACCACTTAAAGCTGAAGGCAGCGAACGCTAGCCGTTAGATCACGTCCTTAAAAAGTGCTTTCGTGAAACCAGCGCTTGCGCTAAAAAGTCCCGTTTTAAAGGAGCGCGGGCTAGCTCGCGTTTGTCGCATCTATTAGAGCTCTTACTGAGTTCCAGAAAAAAAAAGGGGGGGGGGGGGGGGGGGCTGAAACGCCTGGTGTGTCGCACAAGGCATGCGCAGACCTTCTACGCATGCTCTGTGTAGAATGTACGCGCGTGCGGACCTTCTGCATGCAATTGATATGTTGTTGTCCAGGAAGTGCAAAGAAAACATCGTGAAGTGCGATTGCGTCATTCTCTCGGCCTCTCTTGCCTCCATATTTCCAGGTGTGTTTTGCGCGTAGCTGCTTCGTCTACTCTACGCATGTGCGCGGACAACTCTCTGGGGCATTTTAGAAGCGAAGAGTGCGCGTCCACAGCTTTGATGGACTCTCAAGATGCGTAACGCAAATGACCGCATAGCCACAGAAAGTTGTCCGCGACTGTAACAGACTGTCAATTTGTTGTCTAAGATCTTAAAATATGTTGTACTCGGTATTAACGAATAGGAGGGACACATGGAAGCCCAAAAATCCAGCTGAACGAATCGTGCACACCCTCGCTACTCAGAGTGAGTTAACTACAGGGAGTGCCCGCCTTCAATCTGGAATTCTCGGTCTGCTAGACGAATCGTGCGTTGGAATTCGGGAGTTAGACGTGGACTAAGCTTCGAGGCTGCGTCAGTGCAAATTATTCCTTCGATTTGGTGAAGGTTAAAGAGCGCCCAAAAATTATCCTCACTTTCAGATGTTTCTGGATGTACGCTGCACCGTGATGCACTCGGAACAGCTATCGTCGATTTTCCTTTAAAGGAGCTCTGCAACGATTTTAACGTTGAATGAATTTGTATCTTCTACTTTTGACATTGTTTACCTTGTCATAAAGGACAGAAAACATATCTCGTTTATTCGGAATGTTGCGATTCCGCCGCTTAATCGTGAGGCTAAAATTAGAATATTTTCCGACCTGGAGCCGCGAGCGGCGGCCACGAGAAAAACGCGGCGGGACGTCGTCGATGGGGGACTTGTCAAAAGATATGAAGTTGTGCAAACACCTGCTCGATAAAAGGTATTTTTTTCTATAAATCTGGTCATTCCAACTTGAATATAAATGCGTCAAGAACCTCGTATCATCCAGAAAACTTTTATTATACGGAGTTTTAGTGGCGCCATCTATCCGAGGTCACCAAATCCGTCAGCTCTATCTGCTACCGCGAACAGCCGCCAGAAGCCGGATGGGGACGGGGGCAGAGCCGCACGGGAATGGCCGAACCCGCGCGAGACTTTCGTCTTTTCGCCATGAAGATTGCGCTGCGCAAGCACGTGGTCACGTGATTACGAGCGGGTAAGTTCTCGCTGCTCACTGATGTCTCTAGAGAGAGAGAGAGCTTCACCGGAACCCCTGCGCGTCCCCCATTCACGTCAGAGCGCACGTCACCCGGAAGATGGTGAAGGAGTTTAGAGGTGCCAAAAACCTCAATTTCGTCCATTTTTAAAACAAAAACTAATATATGCAGGCAAAAGCGGTTTTTTTTTGTTTTTGTTTTTTTACTTCAGGAAGGTCGAGACACCAACTCCAATATTATTTAAGCAAAGCACCGAAATTGTTGCACAGCTCCTTTAATAAGTTGCACCAGTAAGAAGGGCGATCAGGATCACGCTGAATGTCAAAACGAGTGGATGCCCTTCGCATTTGAGACCCCGTTTGGTCATATGAGCATGTTACCCCTCGTCTTTCCGTTAGCTTTGTGATCAGTGTTCCGAACGTAGCGCGGTTTTGTGTGCGCTCAGAGGCTCCTGAAAGTGTGGGATAAATTGTTCGCGACGGGAGACGGCCCAGGAAAAGCGGATTGTTGCCGAGGGGAAATCCAGGTGCGCGATTACATCTAGTTTGCCCTTCAGTCCTTCAGCAGATTGTTGTTGCTGCGAAGGAAGGCTATATATAGGCTTAATTAACCGAGAGGGAAATTCTAGGGTAGCCTTTCGACCTTGTGTTAAAGGGGGTACCATAAATGCCTGGTAGAGCTGCGTTGACTTTTCTTTTATAAATGCAATTTAGTTTGGGTTCCTTTAGCTGAAAACCAATTAATTGACGGATTATATTCTTACGAAAGTATCTAGTTCCAGGTTCTCAAGAGATTATTCCTATGTTACGTTGAAATCACTTTTATAACATCGTATTACGTAAAGTTTTGCTCCGATTAGTGCCCAGCGGTTCAGTTACAAACCAGTAGATATATTGGTATACTGTTCCGTCTTGATTCGGCCCTGTACTCATGATAGACTGAGTCCGTAACAACCCGTATCGCGGATGCTGGTACTTGGTGTAAGGTGCTGTATTTGTCAGCATAATTTCGAGAAGTAGCTGCATTTGAACTACGTTACAACGTACTCCGAGAGAGAGAGAGAGAGAGAGCGAGAAAAAAATAACGTTTATTCATTCATATCAAAGTTCTTCATCTTGAGAGGAGGGGAGCCCCTAGTTTAGGGCTCTTGTTGCTAACGCTGCGCTCCTCGCTCACGCAACCAGTTCTGGATGAAAATTTCGGTAGTTTAGGGTTGGTTACTTTGAAGTAAGCGCCTTGGTAATACCGAAAAAAAAAAGGATACAAATAAAAACTGTAGATAGTGCAACAGATCTTGTCTTGCGTTTTCCTCTCAACTGTATCTATGCCTAATTTTCTATTCCTCAGGGTTAGAGTGACTGCGCCTTTCTTGTAACTTGCGGAGTATCAGTTAACCTATATGCATTCAATGTATTATTTTGTCAACAATGCTTTTTGCGGCGCATTTTCTATAAACTCATGGTTCGGGTAACATAAACCTATCTGAACAGCCAGTTTCACTTCGCCACCCTGCCGAAATTCATCAAGGGAACTTTACCTGCACGCGCGACAACCCCGCTGGAGCTCCGCGTGTGTAGAGCACGAGGCGGCACGAGCCCTTCCGCGCAATGCCGTCTGCCTTTTGTGAACTAAAGTTGTGGCGGCGCCACGGCATGCGCCGAACGCTTGGTGAGATTTGTCTGTTCTACGAGGAATGAGAGCATAATTTTGAAATGGTCGTCATGATTGCTAAGTTTGAACACATGCCTGCATTTTCCGCTTGTTTCTGGTGCCTTCGAAGCAGCGAGCATGTACTTAAGACAGCCGTTTCCTTAAAGCGCACTTCAGGGGCCCTAATCTGGACACTTGGCGAGAAACTCGGCGAGAAATCCAGCGGGCGTGATTGGCCAACGCCGCACTTGCCCTTGGCACCGGCCAATCAGAGCCGTGGGACTTCTCGCCGACTTGTTCGCCAAGTGTCCAGATTAGGGCCCCTGGACTGCTAAAGCGACAGCATCACGGACCAGCGGGTCGCCTTCGCTGAGTCGTTCCCCAACCTGTCATTTTGCAGTCACTTTTCAGTCGCGTAGCTCTTTAGCGGCAGTTTGTACTCCGACGTAAGCACGGAAAGTGTGTAATTACCGGGAAGTAAATTGGTACTCTTGATGTTGTTAATATTTTTATTTTTTTATGATCTATGTTTAAAGAGAGCTGAATGTATTATAGCAACACTGGTTTCATACATCATACTTAGTTTGCCTACTCTGAATTTGTAATTTGAAGGCCCCTCTCGAGGTGAAAACAATCTTAGATGGCATTTTCTTTCTTAGTCAACCGTCATTATTCTTTCTTCTACACAGTGTACCTGAAAACAATGTACTTGCACTTTACTTCTTTTTTTTTTTCTCGTCATTCATATGGACTCGTTTCAGATGCAACCACAAAGAATAATGCCATGTCTTTTTTTTATTATTTAAATGTTTAAGGGGCCGAGTGAATACGTAGAAGCAGTGTAACTTTCGTATCCATTTATATAAAATATTACTGTTCCTCGTACATACGTAAGTCACCCTACGGAAATTCTCTGCTAGATTCTCTTTGAGCCATTTCACTCTATTTCTGTTAGGCGAGACTACGCTAATATCATGCCTAGTATGATATCATGAAAAGCATCAGCTATCGCACTTATGTTTCAACCGTCACACCAGGGCGGTGGCGCTGGCTCCAGAGCGGAACATGCGCAGTGACCCCTGGCCCTTCTGGAAAAGCGTGCGATTGTTTCTAACCAGTGTGAAAGTTTGGATTGCCGCACGGAAACCGTCCTTCGGTTCGGCGCTTTAGGTAGATGAAACAGCATTCAACGCTAAACTTACTCATTCTCTTCATCATTTGCGTTTTGCCGCTATACTATACTGTCGCTAATACGCTCAAACGCCGAAATAATAAAACAAAATGAAAAGCAGAACGCTGTCAGAACGCCTTGGTCGTGCATAAAACCGAGCGTCATTTCTTTCTATTGCCGCGGCGCCAGCCTTGACTGCGGCAGCGAATCCAAACGAACAGACTTGCGGTTCTTCCGCGAGAACAGAAAGCGGACATATATCCTAGTATACGAGACAGTTACGAAAAAAAAAAAAAAAAGAACTTGCTCATCACAAGACGGCCGTGCCGTGACGCCGGTAAGGATACTTATAGTCACTTCACACATAGATGACTGCAGGACCCTGCTATTGTCTCGTGTTCAGGTGCACGCTTGCCTCGAATATAGCAGCCTTATCGCACCATACTCTAAGCTTGGCACTCAGGAGGGTGTTCCCATGCTCTGTTTCCATTTAACTCCGACAGTATCCGGCGCCACGGCCAATCAAGGAGCATATATATATATATATATATATATATATATATATATATATATATTTCTAAGCCTAATAAACGAAAGCTAAATGGAATCATGTATGTGCCACTATTTTACATCAACTTAAAGTTTTAGAGCGGTTTTCTTTTTGCTTTTCAAGTCGCATATGACTGGTAACTAAACCGACGGCTTGTATTGAGGTTTTACTGTTTTACACTTTCGCCTGCGTCGTTAAACAACATTTTGATGCAAGGTATCGTACGAGTCTATAATCAACAATCCAAGCGATATTTGTTTTCCGCGATAAAAAAGATTTGAAAGCATTGGCAAGTGCCTAAATGTCGCTTTGTTTTGTACATAACAATATATATTTATATATAGGCAGGAGAACCACATATTTCTTTGATATCTCGGTTCTCATCAATATAATAGTGAGATGTTTTTATATTATTTACATCTTATTATCTTTCCGACATGTTCCGATTGAAGTACGCCGAAGAACGAATGATGGAGTTAAAAGCCTGAACATGGAAGTCAAGCCCTGCGTTTCTAAAGCGGTCATTGTTTTAGAGGATTCATGTGGTAATTCCGGCAAATACATACACATTTCTTTTATTTTATTGAACTTTATTGATGTTACATTAATCTGTTTAGTCGTCTTCATTTCTCTCTTTTTTGTTCTTCCTAAAGTGTCCTAAAAGAACACGCTGTAGAAAAGTCTGTAGGAAAAGCTCCAAAATAATCTTCTGAAAAGTCTCATATCCGAGGAACCGTTGTATAGATCGACACGCGGGCTTGACGCCACGGAGCTGCGGCGGCGCTGCGATCGCACCGGAGGCGGGTTGCGTGGGCAAAAGACGAACTTTTCGCATGCGCGTCATAGCATTTCAGCATGCCGCGAAGCTGTACGTGTTGCCGTTAATTGCACCGGTATGTACAAGAAAAGTAGCGGAGTGAGTTTTCACAAGTTCCCGGCAGACTCTGAAAGGCATAGAAGGTGGATAATATCCGTGGATCGAAAAGAATGGTCGCCTCGCGCGAACGACCGTTTGTGCGGCAAGCACTTTCTTGAAGGCAAGTGCGACTTCCATTTCAATCTCCGTCCCGAGGCTTGCTTATGTAGAGGGAAGCCGTTGTCTGATCGAGACCACCCGGATTTTGTTCCCACGGTGTTCGCGCACAAAGCACCGGCCAAGCGCTCGTCAAAGGCTCGCTACGCCCGTGCTACCCAGCAGAAGGGGATCGGCCACAGAACGGTAGTGTTGTAGGCGCTACCGAAAAATATTAACCAAATACGTTACTCGTTACTTGCAAATAGAAGGTACGCGTTACTGAGCTACGTTGCCTAAAATAAAAAGAACGCGTTACTGCTACCGATAAAAGGTAACGCGCGTTACTTCTGCGTTACTTCTTAAATTATGATTTAACACGTTTTACGGTTTTGACGATACAGGTATGCATAAGCTTATATATCAAGAAACATTATGTTCATGCAGAAACTGAACATAATTACTTTATCTCATTTTACGGTTTCACCTAAATACTCACGAGAAAACACGCAAAGAAAAACATGGCTTGACGCCTAAAAACACGGAAAAAATTGAAGCGTAATTTCTTTAACACTTGGGAAGTAGTAATGAGTAGTGCAACTACGTTACTTGAAATAGTAACATAAGTCCGTTACCCGTTACTGTGTCGAAAAAGCAACGAGTAGGTTACTACGTTACCTAAAAAAAGTAACGCGTTCCTGGTAACGCCGTTACTTGTAACGTGTTACCGCCAAGACTGCAGAACGGACAAAGCGTTACTGTTTGTCATGCCTTCCGGTCATGAGGGTAGGAAAAATACCATAACTTAACTTGAACACGCTGCGTGTATTTATTTAATTAATAAATCGACTTCCGCAGACCCGAGTCTGCTGATCCCGCCGGCAGTGCGGAAACCGACTCGAAGTAATCGTAGGCCTCGAGCGACTTGTACGCCTGCACCGTGTCGTCCGTGAACTGGCTTGGCGAAAAAAACTAAGTAAACGACGACGTGAGCCGTCGACTTCGGTGGCAGCAACTTCACGTCGGAAGTCCAGCAGGCCTTGTTTACGGCGTATGGATCCTCGCAACGCCGTCCACGCACCGTTTGTTTCGATACCGCCGCCGTTCAGGCTCGGGTAGCGAGCTCAAATAGTCGGGCATAGCATACGACATACGTTGTCAGGAAATACGACTCACAAATACAGCTAGAAGCGTCCATACAACGTTAACAACGAGCGCACGCCACACAACGCAATGGCGACAACATGGAAAACCGGGCCGCTTTGGCTTACGTAGCTACCGCGCATGCGCGGCCTTCCGGCCGTGTTGGTAAACAGAGCCGCTCCGCGTGTCGGTCTATATACCAGAGACCATCCCATATATTATAAGTAGGCACAGTGTCCCAAGTTTTTAATAATCTCGAGCGAGCGTCGACCACCGGGCCGGCCAGCGCCATGCCGCGGAGGGGTGCGGCGATACAGGAGAGATAAGGCGCGTACGCACAAAGCTCTTTCCGCTGCGAGCGTCGTCTGCTAGGCTATTCCGCACCGTTTGTGGAAAACAGACGCGCAACCCTGGCTCCCGTAGGGAGCCTCTACAGGAACTCTATGTCAGAGTGCACTTTACTTTCGAAGAAACCTACTCCGTATAACGTCACCCTCCTCTTAATAGTCTGATCCTCGTACCTCTCATGTCGGTTATAACCGTAGTTTAACTGTCTGCCTCTCGACGCGAACAACGAGGAAGTAAATCGTGTACTATAGCACCGCGTGCGTACATTCTGGCCGATGCTCCCAGCCACGCTAGAGAGGGGCTCCGAGCCTGCGTCTACGTGACCCTTCTTGCGACTCGAGCCCGTTCTCCGGCAGCCTGCCGGAATAATGACGAGCTCGGGGCAACAAGCGGCAGCCAAGGCTGCATCTATCAAGCGACGAGGCAGCGACGTGCCCTATGCACTCGGCGACAGCATCAACACGACAATGGCCATGCTGGAAGGCGGCCGTCGCGGGACTGAGGCCGATGTTCGGACACGCGTCGCGATCGAGCGTGACTCTTTCAGACCGTCCAAGCCGCTGTGTTTTAGCTGGGACGTGCCTGTTTCCACGCTCATTTATGCAAGAGTCACTCGTGCCGTACGATCGGCATCTCTTTCACTAGCTGGGCTTTCTCTTGATATCTCTATTATTTCGGAGCTACCACGTTCGCACGATCATAATGGTTCATTTGGCTAAGGGAACTTTATGGTCGTCGGCGAATCAGTTCGCCCGATTCCCCGGGCGTGGCATGTGCTCACAACTCATGAGCGTGGGTTGATTCGACCATTGCAAAGAGACCTATGTTAAAGGTACATTTATGCTGGCCATGTGAATGGGGTATTACTGTTCCCTGTTGGCGGCGAGATGCTTTGGTGGATCCCTTCAATACTTCCCTCTCCTAACGTCATTACCTTCCGAACGACAAGTTCGACGGTGTTTGTAGTGAGCATGTTTGAAGCTTGAAATCATTGCGCTCTGAAAGCAACACTGCCAACACCGTTAAAATGCTTGCATTACCGTCATTTCTGCCGATGAGAAAGCCTTTACTGATGCTATAGTCAGTATTCGGCCAATCGTGTCAAGCGTGTTTCACATGCAGCGATTTTGGCCCTAGAGCGGCACGATTTCTGCCGTCGCGGCGCTCGTGCCGCTCAACCGCTGGTGCTGGCCAGAGCATCGCGACGGCAGAAATCGCGCCGCTCTAGGGCCAAAACCGGTGTTTCACATGCGGCGATTTCTGCCGTCGCGGCGCTCTGGCCAGCACCAGCGGTTGAGCGGCACGAGCGTCGCGACGGCAGAAATCGCGCCGCTCTGCGGCCAAAATGGCTGCATGTGAAACATAAAGTGCCTCAATGTCCTTCTGTTTAGAGTGATGCCACCCTTTGTAGTACCCGATGCCGACAGCACGCGCTCACGGGGAAAATACAAAGAAATCGACGAAACCAAAACGTCCCCGTAGCACAGTCAGCGCCACACACACCTGCAGGGGCACGCCCTTTCACGCGCTTCTGAACAAAAAATAAAAATGAAAGTGTGGTACAAAATGGCGAAATGTCTCCACCCTAAGCAAAGCGCACATGAAGGCACCCTAGTGAAACACGCTAAACACGACCAGCGCGACGCTTTTGATCGCTCAGCTTGCGAATAGTCGGTGGCAGGCGAAAGGCCTGTTCAATCGTACATCGCAGCGCTATGGAACATTTGCACACGTGCCAGATTACATCCGCCATTGCTGACCTTCTCCTGTCTTACTCAGATTCTGAGCCAGTGAAGTAAGCGTCGACGAACTTCCTCAAAGGCCAATGCTGGAGAGAAGGACGCAGTAGAATCTTCCACAAAGGGGCGCGCTGACGGAGCATTCAGCATATCGGTATCGCACCGTTAAAACTATTGCTCATGGCAGACGATAAATGGTTGACGACGCGTGAACAGCGCTGTATCAGCGCACCAGAGCATGTGGGAACCGGCCTTAAGGATGCGCAAAAACCTCCACTTTCAGCACGCGCTTGCTGCCTTCGTTTGAGCTGTGACAGCACGTGCGATTAAGTATTATCAAAATCGGAAAGCTGACGCTGCATTATTAACCTGTCACCGACAATTAGCACCGAGATGTATCGGTGGCGCCTTCTTCTGGTTTCCCCTCGTGAGGTCACAACCAGGATGTGCCTTGCCGTGACGTCACGAGTTGTAATCCTGGCTATTTATCTGTTCTTGCGAATTGCAAGTTAGATGAAATTTGTAGAATGCAAAGTGATAGTTTGGAACCATCCCGCTTTTAATGAGGTACTAAGGCGTTTTCTTCAGAGTCCCCGATTTGCCTGAATATTTTGCTAAACACACCAACAAATATCGATGAAATATCAACCGCAATGTTGGGCCAAAGAAAATATTTTTTGGTGAAGGTATTGATTTTACAATTTTTCCCTTCATTTTGTTTTCAAAGTGAAAGTCTCTACTGGCAACAATGAAAAAAGGACGTCAGCGGAAGGCAGGGGTTCACTCTCGGGACTGTAGACGTCGTTCCCAACTGATTACAAGAAGTTTCATGGAGCCAAATGAATGCCTTGAAAGCGCGCTCCAGCACCGCGCAGCAGCAGGATGCAAGTCCTCGGCCTAGTTTATTTGTAGACTGCCCGCTGCACCTGCAAGCCTGCCTTCCACTGACGTAACGGCACAATTTAAAAGTTAATCTAAGTGAGTCCGTCATAGTGAGCATTTGACAAATCGCGAATGCTGACCGCGGAGAAGCTTTCAGTCGCGGACGTCCGAGCTACAGCGGCAACTACAGCAACGATTAACTTAAATACGAGCAGCGTTCACGCGAAGGGATCATTGACATGTTACTAATCACTCGATCATCGTGAAGTGATCGCGAGTGCTTAAAAGCCACCAAAGATACCTTCGCGTGGATGATGCACGTACTTAGGTTGTTCGTTGTTGGCTGTGGCTGCTTTCTCGCTCGAGCGGGAGAGGGCTTTATAACTTCATTGGCGTGCAATCTAAAGTTTAGGTTGGGACACGCGGGTACGGCACGCTTTCACCGCTGAGATCGTACCACCATTCAAGCTGGATACCGATTGCCGCTCTTATTTGGTCCATCAATAGACTACTTTGAAAAAGCTGCGCGCGTTGCATTATGGGACCTGGTTGGCTATGGAGAGGAGTGGCATGGTTTCGGCAATTACTTTGCTAGGGGGAATACATTCCATTCCTCTCAAATACACTAGCCTTGGCGCGGACAGGATTTCTGGGTTTGGCGAGAGCCATCTATCGTCGGGGTGGTCTCGGCGACCGGGCGTAAATAATGATATTGATGATAGTTGTTCTACATACCAATTTCATTGTTGCGGAAATGCGCGAGACACGTGCCGCGCGCCACTTCTAAGAATAACATGGCGCCTAAAATCTAGCTCAGTGTTGCGCTAAATACTTTGCTGCGCTGTGCCGCCATAATCTTCCCAAGGGTTGTACCTTTCACATGCCTCGTGCATCGACGCACCTTGCGCCACTTTTGAAACGTGAAGGGGCTTTAGGTGAAATCGGAGACGACACCGCCGCGGCTGCCGCGAACATCCACGTGCACTTGCGCGTGTACTGATGCGGACCTCCCCTCCGTCAGGGCTGGATTCGGTACTGTAGGCGTTCTGTCTAAGGCAATTGAGCGAAGTGGAATGAATTTCCCCTAGTAAAGTATTTGGTTTCGGTTTCGATCACCCTACTGAAGAAGTATAGTGCATCTCAGCACTGTATGGAAATAAAGTCACCGCTCACTTGCTTAGCATCCATACATCTTCGTGGGAGCACCGTTGAAACACGGACCTCCAGCGGCCGTAAGAACTGCCTACGTTTACCGAGGAGTAAGAGTACGGCCTTCCGCGTCCCGTCCTTTTCTGACGGCCTGGCTACCATTAAAGGGAGGAGCATAAGCCTCCTGGATAATTTATGAGTCCTAGGACATCGAGGGCGCCGATGGAGCAGGAAGACCGGCTCAGGATGCATCTTCCTCCATGTGCCATCGTCGTTCTGTGTTTGCCTGTGCACAAACTCCGGCACGTCGGAAGCACCCCCCCCCCCTCAAAAAAAAAAAAGAAGAAAAAAAGAAACGCTTCAACGTTTTCTTTGTGTTGGTAGGCAACACCTGCAGCAACATCAATTTAAAGAAAGTCGCATATTTTAATATGCATGCACTGTTCGCCATTCGAAATCGAAACTGAAGGGCCAACAGCTTCTAAAGATGTTTCGCATGGCGTCTGGCCGCTAGGATCGCTTCGATTGTGGAAGAGGTCTACTGAACAAATATAACCGACTGTGGTTCCGAGTGCATCGCGGGGCAGTACAACATGCAGTGGTTTCGGAGTGTGTACGAACGACGGGGAGTCGAAATTTATCTTTGTGTCAGCCTCTATTGCCCACGCAATAAATTTTCTGACCTCCGTGTACCGTTACCTACTTGCTTGTGAACACGACCCGCTCTAAGCGACGCAACGCGCGACCTCCGACCCCGTTGGGACGTAACTCGGACGTTCCGGTTTTCGGTTCCCGGCTGCGAGGCCCCTAATTCTCTAGAGCGAGCAAGAAGACCACACACATAACGAGAGGTCATTACGTCACTAACCTTGCCGGCAGGAAGCGATCGCGCTCGTCTGGAATTGTCTTTCCTATTTTAATATTGCTTTCTCGTTTGCTTTCATTCTCTGTGTCCGTTTATTGCGCGGATGACGTGTATATGCTCGCGGTAAGAAGTACAATATACTCAGCTGCAGCATAAGAATTTCGGAGGAGGCTCCGCCCCAAATATCTAAAGAGGAGCGAAGTCACTCTCCCGTTAGTACAGACGCCCAATTTTTCTGCTAAAAAGTTGTTACGTTGCAATCGTTTATACGTTTTAACCCTCTTCACTTTGACTGTGCACGAGTTTCTGCCAGCTGATGTTGCGTTCCTATCCTGCACCTACTTCAACAATACAAGATGCCTAAGTATCTTTAACTTGGGTGGCGGGAAATGCCTAACAGAGAGCGACTCCCACGCCTCTTGCTTTGAATACACAGTTTCCAGCGTATCTCTTGTTCGCATACTGTCAGATGTAGTGCGTTAGGGAGAACGAACGAGCAATTCCGTCTGCGCTTGCAAAAAAAAAAAAAAAAAGCAATAAAGTGTAAAAGTGTTAAAGGAATTATTTTAGGGTCAGTTTGATACATTTATTCGGAAACTTACATACTGCGTGATTTTCTTCAAAAGGCTCGAACCGATGCTTTTTTTTTTTTTCTTTCAGTAAGTTCCTGCAAGAAAATGTCAAGAATTTTAAAATCACCAATGGCAGGTCCAAGCACAAGTTCCATTGTTTTTTCTTATCTCACACGAGATCAAAGTCGACATAACATTCACATTATTGCATACTTGGTCGTGATATTCCATTCGTATCTCTGCAAACAAGTCAGAAATCAAGGAACGTTGTAAGGAGTAAGGGCAAAACGGGTGAGAAGAGAAATATGTTACATTAAAACTTGGATTTGGGCTAGTTGGTCCATAATGAGTAAAAGGTTAAATGCGCGAACAAAAACGTTGATGCTATATATACGGGGATATTATATATATATATGTATATATATATACAGGGTGTCACAAAAGAAAATTTACACGGTCTTTTTTACCGCAAAAATAAACTAGGCATCGCCGAACGCTCATTCTCCGCCCAAAGGTAGCGCTAGAGGTCACAACCAGATGCCAAAGTTTCGGCCCGATCCGATAACTTAATCAAAAGTTATAACTGATTTTCTGAAAATTTCAATGGGAAAATGGCGGCCGACGGAGTTTTCAAACACATGGGGCTCTATGGCGCCAGAAACCGAAAACGGGCAAAAATGGGCTCCATTTTCCCATTGTAATTTTCAGAAAATCACTTACAACTTTTGATTAAGCTATCGGATCAGGCTGAAACTTTGGCATCTGGTTGTGACCTCTAGCTCTACCTTTGGGCGGAGAATGGGCGTTCGGCGATGCATAGTTTATTTTTGCGGTAAAAAAGACCGTGTAAATTTTCTTTTGTGACACCCTGTATATATTATATATATATATATATATATATATATATATATAACGATGCTGCTATTAAAAAAAAAAACAATTGAGAGTAAAGCGGCTGTCCTGTCATGTGTGTATCCTCATTGCCCTCGTTTTTGTTAGCGCTTTTAAACTTTTCTTGAAAATTGAAGTTCAAGGCAAAAAAGAAATGAAAGAAATTATCATAAAAACGTAAAGGCTTTCAATAAAAATATGTATAAAAAAATAATAATCTAGGCTGGTAAGCGTTGCTCATATGGAATCTGGGAATGAAACAAGAATAAAACGTCCATATATATATACCGGATGTTTTTGCGAAGACTTTCGAAAATCCTAAAACTTGGGGCGTTTGAAAAAAAAAAAAAAGTAACTGTCTTTGGGAACAAACTACCAGCCACGGCGGACGTCAGGAATTGCCAAAAACCTACTATATAGCCAGATAATTAGTTAAAATGTGTTAATTAACTTTTTAATTAGTGGAAATAGACATATGATTCCAATTAGAAAGTTGCTGAGCGTTATCAAAAACCACTAAATTAGTCATTTTCAGAGACTTTGAGGGCGCGAGAAGAGTAGAAGCGCACTAAAGTTACCAGTCGTGGAGCAGGTACATGGCTAGCGGTTGCGGTATGGCGCCCGCGCGATTTTTGCGCCTCTTATCTAGCCCCAGCCTTGTACCTGCTCCACGACCGGTAACTTTAGTGCACTACTACACTTCTCACGCTCAAAGTTTTTCTGAAAATGACTTATTTAGTGGTTTTCCATAACGCTCAGAAACTTTCTAATTGGAACCATATGTCTATTTACACTAATTAAAAGTTAAATAACAATTCTGAATTAATTAGCTGGCTAATTAGTATATTTTGGCAATTCCTGATGTCCGCCGTGACTGGTAGTTTGTTCCCGAAGACAGTTTATTTATTTATTTTTTTGTTTCAAACGCCCTAGGTTTTAGGATTTTTTAAAGTCTTCGCAAAAACACCCGCTATATATATATATATATATATATATATATATATATATATATATATATATATATATATATATATATATATATATATATATGTGTGTGTGGTTTTCCTTACCTTGAAGTAAGCTCCCTCAACATGTTCAAGAGGTATACTGTATGAACGGGTCTTTAAGCGCCCCGACCAATCCCTGACCGTTGTGCGTGAACCTCACCTTGCCGCGCGGCGTTTGTTGTCAGCAGTAATCTGCGTTGTGTGCGCCAAAGTCGTTTGCAATTAACGCTATCCGCTGACGCTGCACGCGCCAAAAACACAACGACCCCAGCTACGAGGGTACGGAAGGCGGCTCCGTTGTTTACCGACGACGGGTAATACCGTCGGGGGCCTCCGGGTCGAAGGGCTTATGTTAACGCATTTCTTTGCACCCCATGCGCGGGGTTGAAAGCCGGCGAAAACATTAGATTCATTAAGGGGCAGTCAGCTCGTAAGGGAAAATACTTGGGTCGTGTTAACAATGCGACCGCGCTAGAACGGCGCTGGCACAGGAAGGATATAGGTATAGGAAAATTAATTCCCATAATTACAGATAATTAAATTGAACTCGCGGAAATTTGCTGCTGAAGCGCGTAATGGTTTCTTGATGGCTGCTAAAATCGATCTCCGTTTTTTTTTTCTTCTTCCTTTTAAGCAAGCGCACGCCTTTTCCGGTTCGCTCCGCCTAATTGTCTTTAGTCTTTAACCCCTTTTTGGTGCTTTTTTTTTTTTTTTCTGGCGCGGGGTTAATTTAATTGACTTTGCAGCTTGGAGAACCGGTGAAATGAGATTATCGAATTTTTTTATTGTTGAAGGCGGAGGTGGGCTTTCAACTGTTTGTTTGCTTCTTATGTTTTTTTTTTCGCCGAAAGTTTGCAAATGCGATTGCCCGCACGCGCTCATTGATTATCTTTGGCGAGTACAACAAAGCAATTGTGCCCGCAATTGACTGATCTTGAAGTCTTCCCGCGATCATTAGAGGCTATCGTACATCAAAGTCAGCTCCCGAATGCAAATTGTAACAAGTATAAGGCTTTTTTTTTTAATTATTATTATTGGTTTATACGTTTTGTTTATTAAGTAGGAAATTTCGGTTGCGGATTTTACTATCGCGGAACGAGCTTTTCCAATAATGTAGTTTCCGTAATCTGGAGTGTCGTCGTTGATGCGATCAATGGGCCATTCTGAACTTCCCTCGGTGTTTGTTCATTAGTCATTGCTTGCCCTACTTCTTCTGGTTGTTAGGAAATCTTGAGGCGCAGTAAAAGTACTCTTCGTGTAGTCTTTCCTTTTTAATTTTGTTTTTAAGAAATACCTTTTTTTCGGGGCTGAATTACCCATTGTCGAATAACTCGATATTCGCGGATCTGTTACTACTTAGGTAGTACCGCATGATATGATTATATATAGGACTGCATTTGTAATTGTTTTTTCTTATTAGGAGGGAAAGAAACCGACCAAGGTCTAAATAGCGTAGCTTTTGCTTTCCTTCTCGGCAGCGTGATGAATGTCTACCACAGTCGTCCTAAGAAGCGCAGAACCGTGTGAATTCCAGGCTTCCTGTTATCACTCATCAGCGATGCATCTCGTCATTTGGAGTATTGGGCAGTTATCTGTTTTAGAACAAACTATGAGGCATAAAGGCTACGCTATACTCTCCCCAAATTGCTAAATTATCTCATCCATAAAGACATTTGTATAGATTCAATTTCCACTAAACATTTACACTTGGGTTATTGGCACTGTTGATTTATTCTGTGTATGTTCTGCAATTGTCCTATTTTTTGTTTTGTTCTTTGTTCTATTCTGTATGTGCTTTGTTGGCGCTTTCCACTCTAGAATGACTTTTTTTTTCATCTGTTCTTTTTTTTTGCTTTGATGTTAGTTTAGTAAATGAAGGTAATGTGAAAATTACTTGTCTAACATTTGTTTTAATCTTTTTACATTCTTTGTGTCTGTAACGTTTGATTGTGTTCCTTTTCTTCTTCTGTGACGCTGCGGCTGTCAATGTACAGGGCTAAGGGCTTATTAAGCCTCCAATATACTAGGCTTTTTCTCCATGTCTCTTCATTCCCATGGAAAATAAATATTGATATTAATAATGATATTCTTATTCTTAATATTATTATTGAGATCCACTGGGATAGTGATCAATACTCGGCACATGTCGCCATATATAATCATCTTCCCTGGTAAATGAAACGGACAACTTTAATCGGTATACCTGCCAACGAAGCATTGGAAACGAGCTCTTTGTAGCAGTTCGGCAGGCACCCGGAAGTTTGAGCGAGCATAGGGGATCCACCTAAAGCTCCTTCACGTTTCAAAAGGAGTGCAAGATCCATCGATGCACGAGGCACGTGCAACGTGTAGCCCTTCAGAAGATCACTGCGGCACAGCCACTGCAGCACAGCGCAGCACTGAACTAGATTTAAGATGCCATGTTGTTCCCAGAAGTGGCGCGTGGCACGTGTCTCGAGCAGTTCCACAACAATGAATGGCGCCACTTTTCCCAGGATAGAGTAAAGCCCCTCGATGTGTTTAAGTGTCTTGCAAGTAGCGTCAAATGCGCAAGCGCACGCGGCTCATGTCTCGAGCGGCCCCTGGAAGCAAATGGCGGTGCAGCACCGAAATGAGCGGCCTTTGGAAGCAAATAGCGGCGGAGCACGCGCTCGCGGCACGTGTCTCGCGCGTTTCCACAAGAATGGTTGGCGGTACTTGTAAAAACGGCCTTTATCAAGGGGCTTTAGGATAGAGAGGCTTTAGATCCCCCTGGTAGGAGTGTCACAGCCACAAAACTTTTACACTATGCATGTTTCCACTGTTTACAAAACTCTTAGTCCACACGTGCTAATGATGGATAGTGCGCGTGCGCAACACTCAGATACAGCAATGAACGCGCCCTGGTACGCTTTTATGGAACCGTGTATTTACTCAATTCACCCTTAAAGCCGGGGTCACACTGCTCATATAGACCTTTCCAAACAAGGGCTCCTGGCCGGTTCCGTCTTCAATGTTCGTGCGTATGGCGCGTGATTTACTCGCTTTCCGAAGCGACGAACATGCGTGTGCTGGGCTGAGGAGATCGCACGCTGGACTGTGATTTTGTAAACATTGGAATGATGTATATCATACAATAGACAGCAGACACGAGTCACCGCAACATCCGTGGTTCGAATGCCGCGTGCCACTTTTAATCCTTGGACTCATAGCCATGCGACATTCGAAGCATGGATCTCGCGGTGACTCGTGTTCGAGTCTGAATGCAGACTGTCTTTTGTATGAGGTATAAGCGATGTGACCCCGGCTTTACCCCTAAACCGTTTTTTTTTTTTTTTTGTCAGAGTTTTAATTTTAAACTGTTCTTTTTATTGAACTTGTGGCCGGGGTCGCACGTTTCCCTATCACCGGTCGCAATGGGTATACAATGATAAAAATAAAATAAAAACACGTACTGCCATTTGTCGACTACACCGCAAACTAAACTCGGGACGAGCTTGGGTTGTCCAAAACGGCCAAGAGTCGAGCGATAATAGACAGTTTTAGTATAGCGTTGCTGGCTCTTACGTACGCAATACGCAATAGTATAGCGTACGCTAAAAATGACCTGCTCGGACCGAATTTAGTTGTGCGTTACGTTTTCGAGTGAACACCGCGCATGATCTTGGTTAGATTCGCTAGAGCTGCAGAATTCTGCGTGCTTATAGCGCAACCATGCTCCTGGAAAGAAATATTGAAAATGAAAACGTGTCCAATCATTTTATTTCAAATTAAAACAAGCCGCAGCTGCCTCGTCAGGCGCGCTTTTCTGCGGGGTACAGAGGCTACGAGTAAAGGCCGGTTCAGACACTTGCGTTTGAGTGCGTTTGACTGCGTTGCGTCGAGAACCGAAAGCGAGTCACCGGCACATCTGTGCTTCGTGTGAAGCGTGCAATCCAATTCAAAGAATCATCTTAGCACGCGATATAAGTAGCAGGGATGTCCTGGTTTCTCGCTGCCGCAACGCAGTCAAACACAGTCAAACGCAACTGTCTGAACCTGAACTGAGTGCGTAGCCAAATTCGATCACGGAGCCTCCGTCAATCTTCCCTTTGAAATGGCACCTTTTATCAATGCTATCGCGGAATGAAATTCATGACCTACTGATGTCCAGTACATAGCGAGAACTTCGGCGATTTCTTTTAGAGTCGCTCGTCCGTCGGCGATGAACTGTGCGAATAGGCTTAGCGTTGAGCAGATCGCAGCGTTGACGCACATTCCAAGCGGCGAACATTTTCACTGTGCACTCCTTCAGCTGCACGGCGATCTGATTCGACCGCCGTAGGTCCCGGAAAGAATTGCCGAGCTGAACACCACGCAATTTCACGTAACACAGAACTTCGAAAACACCACGTCACCTTTGCTGCGCCAGTCGAGGTAACCGCCATCTTGAAACTGGCGCTCTCGTTGGGTCCGAGATCTCTCGAGAACGTCCCGCAGGGCCCGCTAGCCCGCCACGCCAAATCCCCAGCGTTGCGTGCGTACGCAATACGCTAGCTCTTCTATTGCGTTCTGCGCACGCGCACTCCCGACCCGCAATTTTATTGCGTACACAAGGCTTTAGCGTACGATCCACTAAAACTGTCTAATGAGCGGACGGCTTACACTCGTGCTAAACGGAGCATTTTCGTTGGCACCCGCGGACGCTCTGGCGTAACTTCAGGGAAAGAGAGCCACCTCAGCTTTTGACTGCTGCCTCAGTAATATAACTTAGTTTTAAGAAAGGCAAGATTTACGGTATTTAGGGAAGCTCAATTCTTCGACGATGATCTTTGTACGCACCTTCAACCATGCTGCTCAAAACAAAGAATAGAGAGTTTTAGTAGTTTTAGTAAATTACGACGGATACCGTCGTAATTTACGGATATCACGGGACAATCCCTTTAAAGGTGAACGGAGGGTAGTTGGTGACAAGCTAAGAATGCGGTAAAAGCAGCACCCCCAGCACGCACTCGTCGACTTGCGCCGGGATTTGAATATGTGCATGCGACGAAGTGTTATCAAAGGCAGAGAGCTTGCGCTGGAGGGGTATCGTCTACTGAATTGCACCCATGAGGCACCGCCAGATGTTTCGTTGGCGCCCTCGTTCGGTTACCTTTCGTGACGTCATTACCTTGTGAACAACAAGTTCGAAGGTGTTTGTAATGGGCATGGTGGAAGCCTGAAATCATAGCGCTCTCAAAGCAACGCTGCCAACACCGTCGAAATTGAAGTTCTTACATTCCTCTTATTTCCATCGATGGGAAATCCTTCGCTGACGTCATAGTCATCCTTCGGCCAACTGTGGTGGGCCGACCACAGCGACGCTTCCGATCGCTCACATCGCCAATAGATAACTGGATGGCCAGCCTTATTGCACGATCCTTAAAGGGGCCATGAAACGAATTTTGGGCTGGGATGCATGATTTTAAATTGGGACTTTCCTAATCGCATATCGTTGAGTTGGCCAAACGAAAGAGGTTAGAAAGTCGAAAGCCAGCTTTTCGGCACGAACATTGGAAAATATAGCGGACTATTTTGTACCTTCTTTCCTTCGAAAGCTCTCCGCCTTTTCACTATGAAACATCCCCGGTTCCCAAAGCGCGTCAGCGGTGCCAAGCTGACGTCAGTCGAGCCCAACTCACGCGTTGGACACGAGATCTGCGTCACTCGGACGTATGCGCTCGTCAACAATCAATCCGTCGACGAATATTCGGATTCGCGTTCGTGGCCAATGAGTGCCCTGACGGAACTTAGCGTCACTGGGGAATGACAAGTTTTATGGTGTGCATAAAAAGCACGGTGGAAGCTAGGAGTCATCGCACCGGTGCCAAAGAAGGTCATGACGACGTGATTTCACAATTTGCATTTGAGTTGAGGATTAAAGCTAGGGAGGAAGAAGTAGGAAAATTGTTTCATGACCCCGTTAATACATAAGACGCGCTGCTCATCCATCATAGAGAAAACACGCTGTTCACGGCAGACATGATGACAAAAGTGCCCGCTTTCCGGCATAATCGAAGCATGAATGGAGACAGCTTTTTTACTACCAGCGTATACGGGGCCGTCAGTCAAGGAAGAAACACGCCGTGGATAGTGTCTGCATTCTGTATAGTGTGTGCATACTGTATTCTTGTACAATGCACCAGCAGTGTGATGACCGCGGGTTTACGGTTCCAAACCCCAGACCAGCGGCGTCCTCGCGGCGTCTGCCTGCAGAAAGGAAGGCGAAGGAGACCTAGTGCTACACACTGGGCGGGTGGTTTGCCCGAGGGACACCCGGACGACGCTCGTGATAAATATCGGCCACATCGTTCATCCGCCGGATCTTTACGCTCCGAGTGGGCTCTCGCCGAGTCGGAACTCTATAGGGTTCGTCGCTGCACGTTCGCGCTGGTTTACTTTTCCCGAAATGAATCCCGGGCACGTACAACTTCTGCGCCGAACGCTTCACCTTGCTTTGACACCTCGATCCGTCTTCTCTTTGTTGTGGTTTTCGAGGCTTTTAATCTAAGCTGTTTGGTATTCACCTTTGACGCCGAAAATATTGATACTAAGCGGTGAACTTGAATGCGATATTGCAGACCGCACTGCCAACCCCACTTGTAGGGGGTGAGTAGCGATGTCAATTTTATTTAAAGAACTATGACCAAGCGATTTTGAAAATCAATAGTAGTTTCTCTTTTTTATGGGTTAGTGGGATAATAATAATAATATTAATGTATCATATAATCCCGCTGAGAGTATGGAAAGTCTGATCCATCAAAACTAATATGCTTGTATAACGTGGTCCGTTAGCTGTTCAAGAAACAGCCTTTATAACGTTTCGAAGCGTTTTGCACTGCTCCAAATGTTTCAAAACCTAGTTGCGTAACCGTCGCGAGGTTAGTTGAGCATCGGTTTTTTCTAAGCTGTTCCGATTAGCATCGGTTACGTGACAATCCCGCCTGAAACAACGTATTTTAAGTTACCGTTTTCCCGGGTAGCGGGTGATGTAATTCAGAAACCTTTTCCTATAGGAACGTGTTTTCCGGAAAGGCAAAAGTGCCATTAAAGCATGGAGGCTCATCGCTCTTCTCATTGGCTCCGCTGATTGAAATGATGCCGATGATAGGTGCTCCAACTGTATCGCGGGCAGCATGCACGCGTACATTTGCGAAAGCGTGGTAGCATAGGCGTGAACTATAGGGGGGGCGCTATGTCCAGCTTGTTCTCCCCAGGGTTCTGTGTTTACCAGCGCAAGGCATGTTCACACGATTGTTTCTTCATCTTTCTCAATTGAGCGCGGGGAAAAGATTGGGCCCGACTCGTGCGAAATTCTTTTCCCCGCTGGATTGAGAAAGATGAAGTAAACAACCCACGCGTGGTGCGTCCGCGTTCGGCTTCAATGATAGAACACGAGCCCCAGCCGAACACTGACGCAAGGTTCGGCTTCGTGGGTCGAGCGCTGCGTCAAAACACAAACAACTCATCCATGTCGTTGTGGTCCTCATTAATGTAGTTCTCAATTTAGCCACGAGGGGCGCGACGGTTGTATCTCCTCTCTAATACTTCTCTCTTTGGATAATCGCGTGCCCGCAGACGCGCAATGCGCAACTTCGACGTCGACACACGCGCTTCCTATGTAGTCAATAAACATATCTAAACTCCTAAAAAAAAAAAAAAAATTTTACCGAAACATTTTTATGTACCCCCCCCCCCCCCCCCCCCCTTTCCGTTCTTCGTTTCTATTTCCGTTCTTCGATATCCCGATATTGAGAGACGAAAAGGCAGAGAGGGTTTCCTCGTATAGCTTGTCCCCCAACGTTTCCGGGCTTCCTCAGTTTCTACGCTTGCTTGGCGTCTGCCTCCGTCTCGACTGCCTCTCGTGGGTCCTCGCTCGAAAAGCCGTCGGCTGGACGCAACGAAGACCGTCCCAAAATGCTCGGTCAGCGTGGCGAGGCACGGACGCTCGGTGTAGCGCGGAGCAGCGGGCTAGCCCCGCTGCCTGCGCACGCCAACCCGGGGCTACTCACGCTCCGCTGGAAGCGAGCCGAGCGGTTAACGTCTTCGGTCGTCGGACCCTGGGCTCGGGTCGGAGTTGGCAGCCAGGACGTGTACCTCCTTCCGCAAATGTCGATTTTATTTTTGATGCTGTACGTGCCGAATGGATAGGTACGTTGCTTCCCAAACGTAACGTCGCCACGCAATGGTTCGTTTTTGACACTTTATATTTTGTTTCTCCTATACTCTAGAATTATTTTAAGAAAAGGTACGCTTAGTGCGTCGGTATCCCGTTGCCCGATTATAGCGTGCGGTCGCCGCCTTTTCGGTACTCGTTGCAGGGCGAACGCAATCGGCGTTTGTAAAGCCGCAGTTCCATCGCTCATACGTATACAAAAGGCACTGTGTTCGCTGCGCAGATGACGAGAGAATCATCTTCGGACACGCCTCATAGCATACACTTTGAACATGTCGGCAGACAGTTTTCTACGACCAATGGACCGTCATGTGAGGCCTCGGACAGTTTCGACAGACTGTTCTTTGTGTGCTATAGCGTGCCCCCGGCTTTACGTTTTGAAAATGCGACTTCCTCATTTTTAGTTATGATGTCGAAAAGCTCGAGTATCATCCTGTTGCTCCATTCCGGATAGTTTTTACATTTTCGGAGAAGTAGAGAGCGTTTACTGCGATCTTAAATGAGGCTGCAGGTATAACTTGCAACCGTAATTTGGAGCAACAAACAAGAATGCTGCAGTGTCGTTACTCTGAGGTGCAGCTTATTACGGCTCTATATCCCGCGCTTCCCCGTCAAACTACGCCGTGATGTTTTAACTCTCCGATCCGATACACTGATAATTCGGTAATCGAGTGGCGGCGTTAAGTTTCGACGAGCACTATATATACACTCTTGACGCTTAAAATGCACTAAGAGTGATTTTACGTCTGGGCCTCCTCAGAATACAGAGAGGTATCCCGATCACTGTAGTCTACGAGGCGCGTACGACGAATGGGGGTGCGAAAAAGCCGATAACGCAAGTTGTGGAGGTGTGGACGTATTTAAAGGGATTACCGGGTAATGTTTTGTCTTTCAGAAAACAGTTAAAGTATAGTGTCATTGCTTTTGGGAATATCATCCGTACAATATCCGATTTTTGTGTGATCCGCCGCGCAAGTAATTCAATTTTGAACAGAGCCCAACTGCTCAGATTGCATCTGCAAAACGCAGAGCCTTTTCACTGGCAACAGCGGGAACTCTGATGTAACGTCAGGCAATGAGAGCCTCTTCAGTTTTCGACTGCTCTCTTGGTAAAATAACTTCGTTCTAAGAAAGACAAGATTTATGGTATTGGGGGAAGCTGAATTCTTCGACGATGATCTTTCTACGCATCATCAACGATGTTGCTCAAAACCGGGAATAAGTGAACGCCCACGACTCTGACGTTAACGTGCCTGACTTGACGTCTCGACAGGGCCAGTCATATGTACTTGCGAAATTTGGCGTGAAGTTTCGTATTGACGTTCATAATTGATTTAACGAATATGGTGGCGTTTTTAGTGAAACAAATATGACGTATGAATATATTTTGGCCCTCTCTACGTTACCAGTGTCAAAACAATGTAAGATTCGGATATCACCGGACAATCTCTTGCAGGAACATGCTGAATGCCGCCGCTACGGGACGGCGCCATTGAGGGCGCACTTGAACGTCGATTGAATATTTTAAAAGAAACTGGAACGAAACAATGGTAACTTTCTTGCGAATACGTATGACTGCCACTATACATGTTTGTAAGAGTGTAACTCTCTATCTCTCTCAGTAGTTTAATTACATTTCACTTGAAACAAGTATAACAGAAGCTTGGCTACGTCTTAATAGTATCATTTACGGTTCTGCCCGCCACCCACAAAGGTCCTTGCAGCGCGGGCATTCAGCGGAGGCGACGGCGTTTTCTATCGATCAGATTGCGCGTGGATAACGTTCTGTATTGTGTCACGATAGAATGCCCACCGCGCGCACCGAGATTTAATTACGTCGGGCGTCGTTTTCCCGTTTCGCCACACAATGTAGGTTTGCGTGGTCGTCCTTCTGACGGAACGCTGCGGATGCCGGTGCCGTCGTTCTCGAATCTGAATTGAGGGAGTCTTCACGGAGTTGTCGGTTTATAGAGGGAAAGGCGAGGCAACAATGTTTTTAAAGTGTTCGCAACTGACGAGACTAAAGGCCGGTTCTCACAGCACCGTATTCTCAGGCAGCGTTGTGTTAAGGCTCATTCACACTGCCCCATTTTCTTACGTTAAGTTACGCTACGTATAAGTCACCGAAGGATTTGCGTCTCGAATGTCACATGTCATTCTTTTTCCTTGAACTCGTAGTCTCTCTTAATATGAAGCACATAGGTCCCAGTGACTTCAGCGTAATATTTCATAAAGTAACTTAACGTAAGAAAATGGGGCAGTGTGAACCAGCCCTTACGGGAGTTAACGTCTGCTTATGTCGAGAGTCACCGAAACATCCGTGCTTCGCGGGAGGCGTGACAACTAGCTCAAGAAGTGCCCAGCTGCACGAGATATTCGGAGCATGGATGTTCCTTTTACTTGTAACGTAATGTAAGAAAACGTAAGCAAACGTTCCTGTGTGAATGGTCCTGAAAGGGACCCTGAAATGATCATTAAACTCCCTCCTTCTTAGCTTTAAAAGCGAAATGGGAAATCACGTGGTTGGTACGCGCTTGGGCACCGTATGAGATGACTCCAAGCTTCCACCGTGCTTTCTAAGCAAACCAGGGAGCTTGTCATTCTCAAGTAATGACAAGTGGCGTCAAGGCACTCAGTGGCCACGAACGCGAGTCCAAATATTCGTCGACGGATTGTTTGATGAGCACATAGGTCCATGTGACGCAATGATCGCGCCCAACGCGGCTCCCTCGTTCGGCTGAGAGAACTTCCGTTTCCGGTAGAAAGGCAGACTTTACTTCACGGTCACATGATTTCATATGTTGGTAGCCGAGTAGAAAAGAAAACCAGGAGCGAATTTTCATTTTTTTAATGCAAAACTGGAGGCAATTAATTGGAAACAGATTCCCGCTCCCGGCTCTATGAGCATTGAATATTAGTTCGGATCTTCATTTGGAAAAAAGCTGGAAAATCATTTCGTGGTCCCTTTAAAGGGTAACTCCGGTACATTTTCTCGATATCAGGGTTACGACGGTTTTTAGTGGAGGAAGTGCCTCTGAATTGCGGAGGTGTCAGTTTCTTTTTATGCCTTGTGTAGCTTGGTAGATACCCTATCTAAAGTTTTGTTTCGGTGGTCTATACAGCGAGACCGAAACCAGCGGCTCGAGCATGATGGCAACCCGTGTGATCAGCTTCGTGGCCATCGTCTAACGCAAAGTTCGTTTCGTGGTACCGAAAATTGTAAGACTGGCCTAGTCGCCAGAGCAACTCCGATAAGTCTGGAAATCAGAGTTACCGACCGAAAAGCGAATTTGTTACGATGCACGCAGGCTCAGAACGAGCCTCCACTTACCTTCTGAGAATAACCGCAATCCTAGTGGCGTGCAACGCACGTTGCAGAAGCGTTGTAAGTAATTACGCCGTTTCTCCTTGTAAATTCGGGGGTGGAGGCAATGCTGCAGTTCTTGCGTGGGTCTAAAGAACGCCCTGCCTCCGTTTTCCTAGACCATGTGTCTTACTTGAGCGGCGTGAAGTTACGCGCCTGAAATAATTAAGGCGTCACTGCCGTCGACTTGCAACTATAGGATCCGTTACACCCTCATTGCTACTGTGCGTTTCCAGGCGCCGAGTGTCCCGATAACCCTTTATCAAAACACTGCTCTACCCGCTCATTATCTGGCGGATGCTTATTTAGCGCTAAAAGTGCCGAATAGTGCAACGGTGAAAAAGTCCCCCTTAAACCGCAGTCGAACTGCGCATACAACATTCAAAAGATACGATGTTGGCTGCAGATACGATGACAAAATGATCTGCGTACACGTCTCAACTATGTTCGAGGTACGTTTACTTCATACATATGTATACGCTTGGAATATGTGTGCAAACAATTTTTTTGTATAAGCAATGTAATTACCAAGACAGTATCCGGCTACGTTTACATGCTACGTTTACATGGCTGCGACTGCAGCGCATCGGATCCAGTTAACGAATCGAATCGGTCCATGTAAACAACTCGGATCGGATCGGATCGGAGTCGATCCGATCCGCTGGGACGGGGTGGTTTGAGATGGTCAATCCGAATCGAGACTCTCCATGTATACGCTGGCGGATCGAATCGAGTGCTCGAGCGAGGGATTACGGGAGCTTTGCTTCGCCTGCCGCTAGGCAAACCGGACACCTCGGAAACAATCTGGAGGTCACCAGGTGTGCGTTGTGATCCTTCGACACGAGGTGCCGCTGCTGGTCGATCCGAATACATGTAAACTTAGTGGTTGAAGTGGATCCGATTCGCTAACTGGATCCGATGTGCTGCTGTCGCATCCATGTAAACGTAGCCAATGTCTTCAGACTGTCTTTTGTATCAAGTGTTATCAACGTGACCGCTGTTTAACACTCCCCATGTTTTTAAATACTCTAACAACCCCCCCCCCCCACACACACACACACACTAAATAAAACAATAAAGGAAAGGAAAAAAGAAGGCGGAGCTACGGGTGGGGGGGGGTGTCAGCAAATCTCAATTCCGCGGTCTTGCGAATGTAGCGACGACGACCGGCGACACGGACGCGCTTGGCATTCTGAACCATGGCCGGGCGCCGTGCCACTAATCGGCAATCTCGGCGCAACTGCGCTGCCCATTACGTGCAAATGGAGCCCGCAAGCGAGGCTGGAATTAGCGCTATGCGCGTTTTCCTCGGCCACGGAGCTCTGACCCCGTGTTCGGTAAGAGGAGGGGATCTCCGCCTCGTCGCTACCGTCGCACGGTCGCCTGGCGCCGTTCGCGGTGACGCGTGCTTCGTTTCCATAGACAATCATTATGAGACCCCGGCGCTGTGCCGACGCTCATCGGAGCGGAGAATTGGGCTTTCTCGGGACAGAGCTATAGAGATATCGTCACGGTGCTTTTGAAGTAGAGTCACGTGGGTTAATCGCTCTGTATTCTTTTCATTTGTGCGTGTGTGCGTGTTCCGTCCCCGGTGGCGGAGAGCCGGAACTCTATACAAAATGCCTAGACTTTATCCGGGCAGTTTTCGTAAAAGGGACTTCGACGGAACGAACGGCACCCGACAATCCGATGGTTTCATTTACACGAAAAGGATTAATGCCAATGCCAGTGAGAAAATGTTTTATCGACGATCGACGATGATTGATCTTATTAAAAATTACGAGGATTTCAAACGGCGCTGATACGCTGGTTTACAGCCTTGTGGCCTTTGTTTAGTATTTATATTGAAATTGTCGTGGACATAGACAATCTGAGTAACAGATTGGCTGTTTTGTGTTTTGTTTTTGTTTTCTTGTGCAATTTGTTATTAGGTCCAATTATTGTCGACCCGTCTTTTATTTTTTATTGTACTACGCGTATGCACCAGCCCACTAAATAAGACACTTTTCTGGCAATGCACTCTTGTCTCGCTGTTATATCGATGTGAATGCTTCGCAATTTTTTCATGGTCGGGCGTTTCACAACCTCGCCTGTGAAACAAAAAGGACGCAATACAGCATATTAAAGTAAGCAGAAACGAGACCGTCGTAATCTAGTTTTTAAACTGTGCGCATGGTGTTTACTCTTCGTAGTAAAAATAAAAACACATTATGAAAAAAAAAAAAAAAAGACAAACGAATCGGAGTTTTAATCTTAATAAAAGCCTCCGAAAGATTAACTCCGCCTATTTCTAAAAGTTGAAACCTAAACTAAACACCACCGTAAAAAAGTGGGTGTGAATTTTGGTAGCGGATGCCAAGGAATTCCCTCGGGTTTTAGTACAGCACGTACAACAGAATTAAATTCTACGGTAGTCGAAGCGGGATCTGTGTTTCACTTCTGTAAGTGCGCCATCACGCTCGTAGAATTTAAGTATTAAGGATAATCACGTATGCGTAGTTAATAGGGAGTTTTCGTAGATCGTTTCCGCTGTCCCGCAACGCTCTCCGCAACCAGATACGCTAGCCGGAACTCTACAGTCAAGGCCATCGGCGCGCCGGCGCAGTAGCGGCTGCTTCGTTGCGGAGGGCTTAGCGGAGGGCGAAACGCGGTCTACGAAAACTCCCTAATAGTACCGTCGAGACCCTCGCTACAGTTTGGGTATGCGTAAAACGGTTAAAAAAAAAGCGCTGTTGAGATACGCTGAATCGAAGGCTCGTATTCTGCTACAGACATGGGGCGTGCTTCGAGCATTTCGTGGTATGTGGTCTTGAAATCTGTGAATGTTTCCTCGTACGTTTACATTTTTCTTTTTTACTTTTTCTCTTTCCAGGTAAGTTCACTCACTGTTCCTGCCTGCGACCTTTCTCGGGACGGGTCTTTGCCGCTGACATGCATCGGAAGAGAGCGTCGCAGGTGATGTCATTTGCGTTGCAACGAGCACCATACCTTCCTTTAAGCCGGGGCCACACCGTCCATACATCATTCAAATGACAGTCTGCGTACACGTGTGACCGCAATATCCGTGGTTCAAATGCCGCGTGCCAAGTTTCTTCCTTGAACTCATTGGCATGCGGCATTCGAAGCCAGGACCTCGCGGTGACTCGCGTTCGAATCTGTATGCAGACGGCCTTTTGTATGATGTATAGGCAGTGTGACCCCGGTTTTAGGAATTTAGTTTCTTCGGCTCGGAATATATTGCGTTGTACACTTTTTGGGATGGGATTGAACTGAGCTCTTTCTGAAAACTTGCACAAGGTCTGCATGTGTAGACAGACAAAATTATATATATTTGTTAATGCGCGCCATGTTTTCTAATTGAAAGAAAAAAATATTGTGGTCAGGATATTTTAATTATTAAATATTCCGTTTATTATATATTTATATGCGAAAAGTTTTTTTTTTCTTTTTAATTTGATGAACCTATATGGGAAACGTCTCAAAACGTTTGTAACAATGAAAACATATTTTGAGACAGGAACGAATAAGACCCGCGGTTACAATTGATCGGTCCCTTGTGTTGAGAAGTGTCTTAATGCGATCCTGATCCGCAACACAACCGTCACGAAGGCCGCCAACCCTCCTTGCGTGCAAGCGACGCTGCTTGATTGTTTTGGTCACGTGTCATTTGACTTCCGCCTGCCTGCCACCGCCGAGGTTTCCTGAAGTAGCAACGGGTCGATCAAAGAGAGTTTTCGCAGAGCGCCACCGCTGACTACCGCGGGCGCGATAGAACTCGGCTGTGTAAGCTCCCGGTGTAGCAGTACCGCTCTCTATAGACGCTTTGCAAGCTTGGCGCCTCACTGGTGCCCCGTGTGTACAAGCATGTGCTGCGTGCGCGTGAACGTAGCTTTCTAAAGCTTGCAATTGCACGTACTCGCCAAATAGAGCATTGATCGCGATACTAGGGGCCTCATACACGCGGCCCGCAATTCTCTGGGACGTTGTCCGCAAATGTCACGTGGCTGCGAGCTCTCGTTCCTATACCTCGAGCGCTGCATGCGCCAAACTAATCACCTCTCGTGGTCCATTCATTTCAACCGGAAACATGGCTCTGCTCTTGTGACGTTTTATCATATCTGGCACTAATTTGTTTTCTTTTAGATTGAGGATTGTTTCCTCTAACGTACCGTTAAGACACGAGTTTATATATACATATACTTCTACTATAACTTATTTTTAGGCAAGCAAGAACTACGCCTGGAAAGATTTTATTTCAAGACATATTGAGCTCGGATAATTCTGGAGTGAACGGAGCGACAGATTAACGAATGCCGTGCTTGGTTTCTAATCCTATCGAAAAATTCTCGCGCGTTGGTGGGATGACAGAATTTTATATCTTATAGTGACAATAGGTACAAAGCCAAAGGAGTTGTATGAACAAATCAAAGCTAAAGGCGGCACTAAAACGCCTATTTTACAAAAAGCAAATAGTACGAGGTCTCTCCTTTAGGAAATATTTGGGTGTCGCTGAAGGACTCGGCTTCCATGCAACGTAAAACACCATCGCTGTTTTGTTTTGTTTGTTTAGGAACTACCTCCCCCCCTTCCCCCCTTTTTTCCCATTCTCGCTGTATGTTCGCCGTCGACATTTGGGGGGTGGGCTACCGGCCCCCACACTCCAATGAGTTTGAGACTCATGCGATATGCGGTCAGATGCCTTAACACGGCAGTGACACTGCACTACTTTGTAACTTTCCCTCACTGATTGCTACTCGCACACTTCCCCTCGATGCACCCAGAACGCCTACCACTCCTGCAATCAATTTAAGCAACGAGAATAGCGACAGGTACCTATTTCGCAATGGCTACTCAGTATTCGTGGCAACGGTAGTTAACTGCATCTTCTCACTCAGATTCCGTGACTATCAGGGCGTGGTACCGTTTGCCCCCTGTCACCGGTTATGATATATACCCAATGAAATGATTCAATGATTGCTGCTCCAAGCGCGTCGCGGTGCAGTATGCCTTGAGGGGGTTTCCAAGAGAGCACAACAAACTCGAATCGTAAACCGAGTTTTGCCGGTGTCTTGAACGTTCGAGACACGTTGAATCGCACAGCACACCGCGCTGTTAAGAAGATTGGTTTCGCATTTCTCCGCTATCTCCGGCAATCGGAAGCAGCGGGGCGCGTGCCGCGAACAATCGTGAGATTGCGCAGCTGTCGCGCGCTACCGCGGCTTTGCACGGCCGAACTTCCCGAACGGATTCCTCCGATGTATCTATGAACGCGAGCGGCCTGCGCTCGGGGAGTGTGTGTGTGTGTGTGCTGCGCTCGGATGTGTGGCCGCCCGCGGTGCTTGGAACAAGGCGCGGGGTTATAGATTGCGCTTCTCATTTATGATTCAGCGACGTGCCTTGGCTCAATCGCGGACGCGCAAGAGCATTCTTGTTATTCAGGCCGGGTTGAGCGGTGCGCGCCGTAAAATGCCGGTGGCGTTCCTTGCACTCGGCTAGAGTGGCCTCCTCCGCCCCGCGGGCAGCGTTTCTTTGCTTCGTTTATTTCACAAAGCCTTTTTACTCTCTTTTTCATTTCTTTTTTTTTTATATAAGAATCCGTAGTCCGCGGATCTTCTGCTTTCTAAAGGCGAGCGTGCTTGATCCTTTTTTTTTCTATACGAGCCGATGACTTGCGACCATCAATCGATCGCTGCGTTCCGCCATCGTCGATTTTTTTTTTTTTGTATTGTCCTTACGCGTATATTTAGTCGGGGGACTGGCCAGTGGCCTGAGACTTTCCAGGCGAGGAGCGGGTCAATATTGCTATGGCGCCTCAGACGCGACGCGTACTCGAATGGTGAGTTTAGCGTCCTGTACACCGTCCATGCATTGGAGTGTCCCCCAATGGCCAACTTTCACTGGAGTGACAAACAGAAACAACCTACACCGACAAGTCGCAAGCGCGTGCAGCAAGCACGCTCTTTGGCAGACTTGCAATCACTCGTGATTGCAAGTCTGCCACGCTGCAGGTTTACCACGCTGCAGGATTGCAAGTCTGCCACGCTGCAGGTTTACCAACGATACTTTCGCGTGCATGTCGCGCGTTGAAGGAACGAAGAAACACTTCTCAAACGGTCTGCAGTTAGTGTTTTCAATGGTGTATTAACAATCGAACCACAACCTTAAATACACTCAAGTCGCTCCAAAAACGTTTTTCTTTAATGATTTTATCTTCCAAAAAATCGAAATAAAGCAATTGGCGCCAGATTTTTGTCGCGAGACTTATTTTGAGTTCAAAACGATTCTGAAAGCTTCTATCTGGGGTCAACGTCTCAAAACAGATGCGTGTTTCGGGATCACTCCTAACTTAAATTAAGTCTCGCAACGAAAATATTGGACAAATCTCTTGTTGTTTTCTCAGAGTTTTGTTTAGTTACAGATCTGTCCCACCCCGGCACCTAAAATTGTTTTCGGGAGCTCGGTCGTCCTTTAAATGGCAGCGGGAATACGTCGGAGCGGACGGGTCACGCTTCCCGTAGCCGCGATCCTTGTGGCCGGTGGTATCAAATGCTGGCGAACAAGACGAGCGGACGCCCGTTTCGCATTCATCACGGCGTTACGGTCCACGGCTTCTGAAGCTTCCATGAACTGGACTGCCACAGAGCGAGCTGCAGCGGATCCAACATCTGTTGTCTCCATCTCAGCTCCTGCGCCACGGCCAAGCTTCTGGCAAACCACAGCATTACACAGTTGTGGCATTAGCGGTCGGACGGTAATAGGAAGGGCTAAACTGAAGAAAAGGTAAGCAACGGTGTAAGAGAGAAAGAGGGATGTCTGAACAATGCCAGAAATGGGCTCGAAATTCCATTTGGCGCTTCGCGCATCTCCCCCCGGAGCACTGTCACGAACAGCCGTGTGCGCTATAAGGATGGTTCCTCGAGCTCCTGTTACGTTGCGCCATATAAGGGCATTTTTCGGAAACAGGAGCGAACCTTCGACACACTTGCTCCGTGGCAGCGCCATTCAGACACTTCTTCCACCGTAGTGTAAATACATCAGTCGAAAACGCGTCCAGACGCAGTGGCGCCACTTCCCGTGAAGCTTTTGTTCGCGCTTGGAACTAGTTTACGTGAAGTTATCCGAAATTTACGTGGTGCAAAGCTGGGCCAGTTTCACTATTGAACGATATTTTAGTAAGCCGCCGGTTCCAGAGATTCCAGATTTTTTTTTTTTTTTTTTTGAACTACAGGATACCCAAATTTATTTCTGCTTTAGAAATGTATTGCTACACTATGTTTTCGGGTTTTGAACAGTACCAAGGGGCGTGTTGCGCACACATTTGCTGCTACGATGCAGTTGACGACACTCCACAAGATTACATATCAGTTCAACATCCGGATACGCAAGGAATGGTGTCTTTTGCCTCTACAACAGGCCTCCTGTTTTTCCCAGAGGGCGCTGCGAAAAGGGACTTATTAGGACTTGTTTTGGATAGTACACACTTGAGCGTTTAGAATAGAAGCGCGCCTGCTCTGGTGCGGAACGAGACCACGAGGAAAATATAAAGAAACGACAGGAATTTCAATGCCGTCGAAGCGAGGTTTTTTCATCGCAAAGATAATCTATGCTTCGCCGAACGGCCATTCGCCGCTTGAAAATGATTCTAGAGGTCCGAACCAGATGCCAAAGTTTCAGCATGATTAATCATGATTAATCATGATTAAGCATGTTTATTCGAAAGTTATAAGTGATTTTCTGAAAACTTTAATGGGAAAACGGGGCCCGATTTCGCCCGTTTTCGGCAACGTTGCATGGTTATCGGTTACTGGCGCATATAGCTCCGTCGGTCGCCATTTTCCGATTGAAATTTTCCGGAAATCCACTGATCTCTATGTCTATTTGCTGGATCGTGTTTGCCAGCTCCGCGAATGCGGTCACTGGCGGCCATCTTTTTGGTATAGTTATATTACCTCTAGCCAAGGTACAGCTGCTGCAGCCACTACCGTCCATCCAAAGCAGACAGCGTTATGGCAGTTGTGGTGGCAGGCTGTCATAAAAATAGCTGTGGCTAATATTTCGTTCTTGCTTGAAATTGTTTGACGAGACATATTGTTGAAACCCGGCGTGAATGGTATCCCCATCTTTGAGGACCCGGTGAAAGTTAAAGAAATCGCAGCACCGGGGAAAAGCAGCACAGCACGCATCGAAAGTCGCACCAAAAGAAGCATCGCAAGCAGACGCCGGTACGGCGTCTGCTTTCGATGCGAGCTGCGCTGCTTTCCCCCGGTGCTGCGCTTTCGCAGAACTCTCGCCGGGTTCCCAAGATGGGGCTAGCGTTCACTCCGGGTTTCAAGAATCTGCTTCGTCGAACAACTTCAATCAAACACGAAAAATCACCCACGGTAAGCGTACTATAGACCCACGGCTATTTTATGGCAGCCTGCCGCCGTAGCGCTGTTCGCCATATTAGTATGATGGCTAGAGATAATGTAACACTACCAAAAGGTTGGCCGACCGTGGCCGCATTCCCGTTCATAGGCGGAGCTGGTCAAACGCGATCCAGCAAATAGACATAGAGATCAATGAGAAAATCACTTAAAACGTTTAAATAAGACATAGGTCCGTGCTGCAACTTTGGCATCTTGTTCGGGCCTCTAGTGCTACCTATGGGCGGAGAACGAATGTTTGACCGATGCGTAGTTTATATTTGCACTTAAAAGAAAAAAAAGAAACTACCAAATTATTTTTGAGAACACCCTTTATATCAAAACCAAGACGCTAAAAGCGTGACCCATGAGACTGTGCTTTACGCGTTCCAAAGTAAAAAGGGAAAATAAAGAAAGCGTCGGGAAGCCAAATATTCTGACGCCTCTAGAGATAAGAAACGCGTACACTATATAGATGGCATGAATGTGGCACTTTCGAGTGTCTTAGGAGGTTGAATATTGACGATTAAAAAAATCGAAAAGTGCTTTTTTATTCTTAAAATCTACAAAAAAAAAAAAAAAAACAACTTTATCTTAGGCGTTAAGGTAGTGCGAGGCCCAGTCAGGTGAGCTTGTGCTACCCAAAACAAACGCAAAATTTGCTCAAAGGTATACAGCGCAGAAGGCCGTACAGCATGGAGTTATTTTAATGTACGCTAGGTGTTTTTACTGGCGCTATTGTGCTGTCGCAAATTGAAGCAAACAGCAACCAGTCGAAAATTGACTTACATTATTGCATTTCTATGGGATAAAGTGAGTGCATTTTCTCCCTGCGGTCGATTATAGGGGCCAATATGCCGAATCATTCGTAGGTATAGGTAGCTTGAAAGATGTCTCAGTCAGGTAGGCGAAATAACTTGTCACTTACGGTTTTTTTCTTTCAAATTCATTGCATTAAAAACGGTGCTAAAATGGTTTCGTACTTGTATTTATGCGCACTGTTGGGCACTGTTAGCGCGAACACGACGTCGGCGCTGTTCAGCGTGGCGGATATACGTGCCAAACGGACGAGGCACATCTGGAAAATTAAGGGAGACGGCAAGAACTAGTAACACTGGAGCAGTAACTCACTATGCATGTACGATCATAGTAAATTGAAGGCCACGTAATATAGTCCGATCTTTAATAAGTAAGTGCTGCTTTATTCTTTCCGTTCTGTGCGAAGATGCTTGTTCTACGTTGAAAATATCACCCACACGCTCGAAATATTTGAGAACGTGCCCGACAAAAGCTGCCCGCAGAAAAAAAAAATTAAGATGTACATTATTCATAGCCCACATATTTTATTATTTACTTTTTTAATGTTTCTAACTTAAGAAAAAAATTAATGCACGACGTGGGGTCATTTTCATATAGTGACGGAACTGGCATATTAGCAATATATACGCGTCACCGGAATGCTTGCGAGCCTTGAACACACCCTATATTCCTTTCGCTTCTTAGTTTGCTTATAGAATCGTCGCTCGCTCTCACACACCTGCTGTGGTACATAGGTCGTGGTCTAAAATATTGCCCAGTTAAACATCGTTCACTCATGAAGAAATATGCGCTAACTAAAATAATTACATGTTTGCAATGTTAAAAACATTACATACTATTTGGTACGACCCAAATAACAAAAGAAAGTTTCACGTTATCTTTTGGGGAAGAGACAAAACTCACGGGCGTTTTCTTATAGCAATGTACAGGAGCACCGCAGAAGTATAGTGGTTGCTGTCTGCTTCAATTTGCGTCACGGAGGTCGCAGAGACACTAACGTCAATTGAAAATTCTAGCGTACATTGTAATAACTCAATGGTATACACGCAGAGGGAGATGCACCCTTCTTATACTATAACCTTACTAAGAGCTCAAGAAACTCGGGACGTGTCTTAGCACGTTCACGCTTCGGGTTTTGTGATAGCTTCTTCGGCGTGCCTCTCAGCTAATCACGCATTCTAGTTGGCTGCGGTTCCATACGATCCACGGGACTTGTCACGAAACACGTTTCTCATCCGCTGTCAAACACCATAGCCCCTTCCCGAGTTCGTCTTTCCGTGTTGGGCTTATGGCGCTCGCCCGATTCAACATGTTTGAACGCCATTTTCTTTTATTCGCCGACCATTTTCTTTAAGTATCTCTAATGATGATGAGTGAGTAATTGGGTACTCTCCTCGAGAGCGTCCGGCGTCTGAGACTGGAGAGGGGAAAAGGGGGGAGGGGGGTTGACATGGCGGTGAATGAGGTATAGGTATTTCACTCGTGGAAATGGAGCGTGCTTGAAAAGGACGTTGTCGGTCCTTTTCAAGGGTGAGGCCAGTTGATCAACGTCGGAGAGAGAGAGAGAGACAGAGAGAAAGAAAGAAAGAAAGAGCCAAAGAAATATATATCTGCAGAAACGTTACGGTACGCATGCAACTGTGGTTACAGGATCCTGAGCGACCAACGAAGTAGTGACAACGGATGCAGCAGCCCTTGATTTACGGCGAACCGCGAAAGCCGATTTATTGGACCTGTCTCGGGCTGTTGAGGCGTACTGGGTATTGGCTTCCAGAGCCACGTCGTGGCGAAGTTCCTTTGGGCAATCACTTTTTGATGCTAATCTAGCAGAACCACTCGGCGAATAAGTCTCTTCCGCGTTGCCATAGAAGGTTACCCGCTACCGCCGAGGGAAGAAATCTATACACGGCTCTTCAGTTCTTTATCTCTGCAAGGTCATTTCGTCGAACATTTAGGTTTCAGGGCGTATATCGGGAAATGGTATGTTGTGGAATCTGAACGCTAAGTTTTGGACCGGCACTGATCCTCGGAAAGTATAACGCACTGTCTACAGCCTTCTTATTTAAATTTATAGTCCCAGAAAATGTTATTTGTTGGCTAACCTATGTACAGCCAACAGACCGATTCGGCAGAAATAATTTTCACTTTCTCATTTGCTCCGTCCGACTGAACTCGTTAAGATCGCTATGTTGGGGCGGTGAGAATGTGAGCCTGGGTACCTGGGGTTAGATTTTAGTTTCTGACGAAAGCGATACAAGGAGCCTCCTCGGGTTTTGATGGAGAACCACGTAACGGCATGTCGAGTGTTGGAAGTTCTGGATGTCAATTTATGTTTTTTCACCAGTGCCAGATCGAGTAATGCAACAAACGCTGGACGACGAAGCTTTTACGGCCTCGGACATGGTTGTCCGAAGTGTATCTTTGCTTTTTTCGCCTTCAAGGTTCTATCTTTGTACCACGGTAAAATGAATTTACATGTGTTAGCATCATCGTCCGCGTTCTTGATGAATGAACAGCCGCTAACGAGTTTCGTGTGTCCGTTTCTATCCAGCGGGCGAGGCAATGAACACGGACCATCTTTCATCACCCGTGTTGACCGGGTGCCGTGTTTGCTTTGATTTCTTCGCCGGGAAAATACATTTTGTAGAAAACGAACCCGGTTCTTCACCTGCGTTAGGGAATGACGGCCTTTTGTTGTTTTATTTGCTTCGTTATGGATGCCCTGCATTCATAAAATTGCATAGGTTAGTACTGTACACGCGGAGGAGGGTGTACACGCGTATTGATCGGTACCATAGGTATATGTCCATCAGTGTCGCGCATGGAGAAGAACTCATGAATAACCCTACTTTACGAGCACCTAAAAGGCCTTCAGAACCAGCTCCTTTAAGGAATCGGAGAATCAGCTCGCGATCTCGACTCTGCGCGTGTAACTGGGCGTGGGCATTTTTTGCCGATTCTTTAAAGGACTTTGTTGCAGAAACACGAAACAGGGTATAAGACGTCGCGGCTACTTCTGTAGATTGTGATATCAAAAGGTGTTGAGAGACAAAAAAAAAATACAGCTGACCCAGCAGACCACAGATATCAAGTACATTTCTGAGGTGAACATTTTCACACGGATATTCAGGGGTCCGTGCCGAAATTGAAAAACATTCCCCCAGGAGTGAGGGCAATATTTGTTCGAAACAATTATCCAGCGCACGTCAACTCGTTAAACAAATTGCAAGGTTGTTTTTACGGTTCTTGTTAATATGTGTTACTTTTGCAAACAGTTACCTTGTTCCTCGTGCCGCACTACCGGAGCCTTTGAAGTGAGCTTTTAATTAGCGCACGCCCTGCGGGCTCGGTATTCAAAGGCTCCGGTAGTGCGGTACGCGGAACACGGTAACGGTTTGCTAAAAGTCCCTATAATTGAGTACGTTTTACAGATAATCTATTACACGAACATTCGGAACCGGATTGTGCTCGTGCGCGCTCATCGGTGCAGAAACATAATTTTTTATTTCGGAAAGCGAACTTACGATGACGATCGCGACGACATCAAAGATAAAGCGTTTTAGTAGTATTTTTTTTTCTTTTGCATTTTCGTGCCAGTACCTGATACTCTGCCGGCGGTTTTGCGCGTGAGTCGTATCGTTATTGGGTATTATTTTCGCAGCGCAAAACCGGCCTACCAAAACTCCCCTAATGTGGAAATTTAGGTAAATCGTTTTTGTTTACCGATAACGGCACGGTGCACGCTCAACGTTTGCCGGCGAAGTTCATTGAGTACAGCTAGCGGAGTTACCGGAACGACCAAGTCAGAACTCCCCAATGACGCCAACGTTGCCACTACCGTCGTATTCTCGATCACGTCCATCTAACTACGCATCGGTCTCGTTCCCAGAACGCCGGTTCTCTGGCTTGTCAAGCCCACGCGTCCCGAGCGGGCCGAGAGACCCAGCGGAACCTGGAAGAGAGCTTAAAGCAGCAGACTGTCCAAACACCGCACAAGAGACACGGCGTTCGCTGCAAACACAATGACCGAATGATCTTCGCACATGCGCAGGACACTCAAGACATCGTTATATGTTCGCAAACAAAACAACAACAACAACAACAAAGAACAAAGAAAAATGAGTTAGCACTAGGACCGCGTGACCAGGATGCAGTTCGTCGGAGAAAGAAACTCGCAACACCAAGTAAACGAGATAAATAAAAAAAAATATATATTGTTTCCTCGCGTCTTTTTATATATCGATATATTTGCCGAATTAGTTTAGCCAGTGGCAAGACCGAGTGCTATCTCGCCTAAATGGCACTTGAGTCGCGGTAGGAGTATACGTCCCTCGCTTTCGTCCTTGAGATCGCCCAGCTAATGGAGCTCGATAGCGATCGCTCTTGTAATTGGTTGAGCCGATGAAAGGACGACCGAGGATTGGTCTTTAGAGGGCATCCCGGTGCAGTTATACACTCAGGGACTTCCGAGAGCGTGTAGAAGACGCCCTTCTATCTTCCCAAAATGGTCTACAAAACAAAACAAGAGTAAACCGTATAAATATTTCTCGCTTTGATTGATATCGTGTCGATGCTTTCAGCCATGAAATAAACACCGTATATATTTAGACGCTGGCGCCAGCTTTGCGACACGAACAAATCTTTCCTCGCTTTTCGAGAAGCCCATATCTTTACGGTCCACGACGTGGGGGGATTCTTCCGTCTTCACTTTCTCAAGACGAATCTTCAATAACAGCATCGAGAGAGAGAGATTGATATGTTTTGCCTGTCGCTCCGGTCTGCGTTGACACAGGAGCCATCAGCACCCATCGCTTATGTTTACCTTCTTTTTTTTTTTTTTTGGGTGTTGAGGGGGGTGTTGTGTTAGTGTTTGCTATGCTTTCTAGGATGACGTCATTGACGAGACGGGCGCAGAGAGCGTGAAACTTGTCACGCGCAACTGTTGCCGAAATTTGTTCTCCTTATCGCTATATTTCCCTATCGGTTGTCGAGCGCTCGGCACGCATTCATTGTTGCCGTCGTTCGATGTAGAGGCTGGACTCCCTGGAGCGAATATGCGGCAAAGAAGCGACGAATTTCGCTTGGCGGCGTTCGCTGTGCGCTTGGCGCCGGAACGATGGCTGTTGCGCCACCCGTAAAGCGAATGTGACATCGGCCGAAGTTCGTCGGCTGTTCTTCGCATATTCGTTTCATAGAAGGTTTAGAGATATGTATAGAGGGAATTTGTGTATACGACCTACTGCTTCCATAACTCGTGCCAGAATCTCGCTAATGTGATTAAAAATAACCCTAGTTGCAAACACTGAATATCTGGCAAAAAGTCGTTGAACTGATGTTCCGGCCTGTTGTAGCGCTTTCATGTTTTTGCCGTGGTATTTTTTTTTTAAAGAGCATACAGGCCCCATTTGAAATTTAGTGCTCCGTTGTTTCATCGTAATATTCGACCCATGATTTTCTTGCGTACGAATAATTGTATACACTCATTCCTGCAAGAGAAAGAAGTAAGCATTAAGTCTACACACTCCAAAGTTCCGACTTGCGTATTGCATCGTAGTGCACTTGCAAAGTAAATTTCATCTACTCCAGCGTAGCTAACTCCTAGCTCACCCCATTGGTCTTAACGTCTTAGTGGCAAAAATGCGTCTACCCCCTCTGCCACTAAAACCGCGTAGTCATCGCAGCAGGATACCGATTCTGCTTCTAATTGATAAAAGAAAAGAAAATCTTACAAGTGCATTGAAGTAAAGTCTGCACTCAAGGACGTTTGAAGGTTAAGCGATATCTAACGCGCCGCGAACGTTTTGTTTTCACTCTCCCGGGCTCTTTTGACAACGTTTGTTAGCGCAGTCTTATAACCATCATAGCCACCGGGCTCGCCCTCCCATACGCCTTTCACTTTAAGCCCTACCGGGGCCGAACGACCCCATAGAGCCAATCAAGCAGCGGTACGGTGCTCGTAACCTTTGGAGGTTCGATCGACACCACCGAGAACAATCAAAGCCCGTGTACCAGAATGTTTACCTCGTTACTGTGACGTCGAGTGGAGACGAGTGCTACGTCAGTCATCGGCTAAACTTTGTGTCCATTCAAGGCGCCGAAGGACGTTCGTCATCGTGCTCGGGTCCAGTTGCCGAGTCTGGCACCATCCGTCTGTGATGACGTCCCATGGAAGAAGAGGAGGACGTTTCACGGGCCTTCACTATTTAAGATGGTGTTTGTTTGATATCAACGACTATTTCAATCGTGTACAAAAGAAAAAAAAAACTTGCAGGATTATGTTGAGTACCCTGTGCGTTTCTGGTCTATTCGGTAAGAGCAGACGTATAGCACACAGATAGTAAGCGCCGTGAAGATGCGGGCTTGCCGTTGCTTGATTTGTCTCATCGGATATGGGAGAAAATGCAAGGGGTTTGTGTTAGCGTTGCGTGCTCCATGCTGCGCAAGTGCGTCGTCGCCACACGCCAATCTAAGACGGCCCTTTTGGGTTCCGCGCACGCGCAGTGTGGAAGACGCAACGCTAACGCTAATGCAAACGCAAGGTGCTCGCGTTTGTTCGGATACGCAATACTCGAACTCCCTAATGTGGTCCATCACCTCGTGTCAATGCGCTTACGAGCTCATTACTCCATTCACTCTCGTAAAACCTCGCGAAATTGTTCACAGAATTCGAAATAAACCGATAAATATCTATATATGTACTCAAATAAAACGCCGGGAATTAATATTACGCCTTCCAACCTTACTTTCTTATATCTACTTTGCCGCACTTTCACGCAAGTCCAATCCTCGCAACGGGTGGCGTGCTGAAGACGATTCCCGGTGCGACGGGCTCCCGTCCCTCCGGGAGAGCCAAAGTGCTGCTCGTATATGCGGGCGTAAGCGCGTCGGCGCCAGAATTCCCGGCGGAGTTATTGGGGCCTTGGCTGGCCGTTCGATTCGGCCGTTTCGATTTCCGATTCCTTCCCCCCAACCTCTCCCTCTCCTACTCTCTCCTGCAAGTGTTCCTTTCGTTGCTCCAGCGGTGCACGAAGCGACGACAGCTTTCCGCCCCTGGTCGTCAGGGACAGTGACAACTTTCTTTCACTGCCTTCGACTGGGGAGGAGCCTCTTGGTCGGTCCCGTGTAATTGGGGGTGTGACACTCGGTGTCCGATCGCTGACAAGCTGTACGGACGACGAGGGGACACCCTCGTTCGTTTTTGTGCCGTCGCCGCCGACGCCGCCGACACTCTCAGTCTTGGAGAGGCGGTGGAAATGGTGCGGCAGTAGCGGAAAATAGAGAGAAGATAGCATTAAAAAAAGCCGTCACGCGAAAAAAAAGAAAAAAATGTGGGCACGGATGCGCACTTGCGTGTGACTGAGAGACCAGCATCAGGACTTAGTCGCCAAGCAGAAACTATCGTCAAAATAAAAGCCGAAAATGAAAGTCAAAGTCGAAAGCAGAAAACGCACGTTTTGCTCGTAGTTCATAGCAATTCTTATAAAATTTAGTTGTCAGAAAAAAATAGAAGCGGTGTCATCTGTTTTGTAACCTCTAACTTGTGCGTTCCGTTAAATAAGTAATAACTACATTTCAAAGATTCTTTATTCATTACATGTGTCTGATCATTAAAACAAAAATCGACCTTCGTTCTTTTTACAGCGTAAAGTCAGTCTGCTGTTAAGGTGCGGGGACACTGGTTTACACTAGATGAGAAATTTATCTAATGCTGTACCACTTTTGACTTTGGGCCTTGAACGCGCACCATGCAGTATAGTGATTCACGAACGCACGCCGGTACAATGCTCATCCAAATCGAATCGGGCAGGCTTGGGCTTGAACCCAGAATCCCTCCTGGGTTCTCCAGCCCGAGCTTTCGCTTCGCGTGCTCCGAGCTGCTGTGCGCGAACAGTCTGAACAGAAGGCCAACGTAGTGGACAAGTATAACGTGACCGACGTGCTTTTCCCGCTAAATTTAGCGTGCATTGCATTTGGTGCCGTCCTATTTAATCCCAAATCTCAACGGACGCAGATGCTCGGTGCACAAGGGTTTCCAGGGAACATAAGCTTTTTCTCTTTTTCGTATGACAGGTTTTTTTCTTCTTTTATTTTTTTTAAGCAAAATGTTATCATTGTAATATAACTTTTACACATAACAGAGCCAAAATGCCGCGCGCACAGTCCTAGTCACCGCAGCATCTTCCACATGACACTGAAGAGGGCGAGAGGGTATCGTAGTTGCTCGTCTGCCCTGGTACCTGGTGTTCCTGGCATTCTTTTATGGCGCCGCGGAGGGCGCTGCACGATTTACAAAAGTTGTATTACTGGCGTGATGAAATATAAAAATTCAGGGTGCCTACTTAGGCGATAAAGGGGGGTGTTAATGAATGTTCTGTCCGAGCAAAATGCGAAAAAAAGATCCGATGCCGTGTTCCCCGCTATAACTGTATAGCGGACCGTGCGTTTCAGGGTTTGTTATCTAATGCAAAAGAGTAGTGCGTACCGCTAGGCGGCTGCCATCGTATTGTATATATTTTATGTTGTCTTTGTTTTCTCAGTGATTTGAGAACGGAAGCTTGGGACACGCAAACTAAACTTGCGGAAAAAAAACCCAAATACTCGTTGTGAATTTTTTTTTTCACAATAAGACCGATATAAATATAGTACCTATCGAAAAAATAACAAACGAAAACGACAGGAAAAAAAAGAGAGAAAAATAACGCAAATACAGAATTGCTGGCGAAGTTGAATATATATCAATTACGGGCGTCGGATTCGTGTTTCGGAAGGAAAGCCTGAAATTGGCGTGGCGGGCACGAAAACGCGAAAGCCCCGCGACATTTGCATATGACAGATCTGATTTGAAGATTTTTGCGCTCCCTCGAATTGACTTGCAAATGTTGACTCCCGTCCACTCCGCCGCCGCTTGGCGACGCGGCGTATATCGCGTTCCCCGATTTGACGCGAGGCTCAAAGGAAACTTGCACCGTTGTATAATGACAAGCAGGCGAGAAATTCATTGAGCGAATCTCCCGGACTTTTGTATACGTTCTTCAGAAAACGTCGCACAGCGAGAGAAAGGTACATTTTTTTTTTTTACCATTATTATTCGTGCTAAGCGTTTTAGTGCGGTGTCGAGACAAATCTCGATTGACCTCTTTAGCCGAAGTCGCACATGCTCGTACATCATATACAAAGGACAAGGTGTTCGATGCAGGCGTGATGACAGACTTGTTGGCGGACATCCCTCAAACATCTTCGAAACATGTTTGAATCATACGCATCCTTCGAACGTGTCTGTAGACAGGTTTTTACGACCAATGAGACAGAACCGTCATACAGGAAAAGAATAAGCCGTAGACAGTAGAGAGTTTTAGGGGTCCGTGTTTGCACGTCTGGTGCAGTACGATGGGGCCTCCGGCACAAACTGCGCATGCGCGGGTCTTCAGCAATGGCATATACGCGCAGTTCGTACCGGAGGGCCCATCGTATACCGTATCGGATCTGCAAACACGGTTCCCTAAAACTCTACAATGTGGCAGACTGTCCAGTTTTTTTCTTCTTCTTGTATTCGCAGTGCGGTCCCGGCCTTTGACTGCACAGTGGAGTAGGATTTTTTTTTCTATAAAAAGAAACAAGCAAAAAAGACCATGGCAAAATAACGTGGGAGTGTGATCTTACATGGGCCCAAAAGAGATCGCTGCTGTTAGCAGTGTTCCACTCCTTGAGCTCCCCACAACCACCCTAAGAGTGTTTCTTTTTCTGGGATGGGGAGAGGGGGGCGTGGTCAGAATTGAAAGTTTTATCCAGTCTTTCGTTGGCCTATTATATAATATAGAATTTGTTTATCGGTACAGTGTGGAGGTTGAATCAATTGCTAAGACATTGCGAAATTACACTATATAGCATTATATGCACTCGGGAAAATCAGTTTGTAGCCTTTGCAATGAAGGAATGATGATGGCATTTTCTTTCAATTATTAGTTTGTTGATCATATACATTCAAATGGCAGAAGGGAGGAAATGACCGAAAGAATTTTGTACACATTTTTACTGGCGTTAATTTTCCAGCTACCAAGTGCTGCTTGAGGAAGTCATGAGCGTTAGATGCATGTTATTTACACACACACACACGCACACACACACACACACACACACACACACACACACACACACACACACACACACACACACACACACACACACACACACACACACACACACACACACACATACACACATACATACACACATACATACATACATACATACATACATACATACATACATACATACATATATGTATATATAGAAGGAGAGAGAGAGTGAGAGAGACAGATTTGATTCCAACGTAACGCAACGCCAGTAACACATGTCTAGCAAGACGCTAAGCAGCAAATATAGTCTAATATTTAGATAAGTTTTCTTTGAGCACAGCAAGTCGTGTTTTATTTTAGAGCGCATCTTTTAGGCGCCCGTTTTCGGCTAGGGGCGTCGGCGTCGCCTTCGCCGTCGGTGTAACTGCGCGGTGCATTATGAGAAACGTCCAATAATCCACCGCAGTCACGCGCGCGTTGCGTTATGGGAGATTCCCATAATGCACCGCGCGGGAGGGAGGAGGAGGAGGAGGAGGTGGAGGAGGAGGGGGACGGAGGAGGAAGAAGAATGAGGAGGGGGGAGGATGAGAAGGAGAGAGAATGAGGAGGAGGGAGGAGGAGAAGGGGAGGAGGAGGAGGGAGGAGGAGCAGGAGGCGAGGAGCACGGAATGAGTAGATGAGGAGGGAGAAGGAGATGGTACGGATGAGGAGGAGTGGCATACCGTCCCCTCCGTGCCCTCCCCTCTTCTTCCACAAGAGCTGTGCTCTTATTCGGCATTACTAGGAAGTTGTAAACGTCTTTAATTTTTTTATATAATAGTTATATAATCAATAAAGCGATCGCACCAACCAGTCCTTTTTTTTTGTTTTTGTTTTTGCGCCACCGCTGCCAGCATGCATCGTGGGAAGTGTAGTCCTGCGCGCGTAGCAACCCGGTTACGTATCTGCGCAGGCAGAGCACGAGACGGCGCAAGTCCTCTGGTGCACCTGCACTCGCCACGCTGAACTACAATTATGGCTGCGTCACGCATGCGTGGAACACTCAGTGAGATCGGTCTATTGGTTGGAGACTAACACATACGTCGCCCAATTGGTAGGGTAATCGATTAATTTCACAGTTCTACCCCTTTTTTGTTGTTATTGTCAGCTCCTCTGCGAACAATCGTTGTAGACGATGCTTCAACCATAGTTTGTTATGTGATTGTTTCCCACCTTTACTCCTCCTATTCGCTTTTCGACGTTGAACGGTTCATTGGTTCATTACTGTTAAGCTGTAGTACCAACGACTCGAAGATATTGTAAAACGAATGAAATATGTCCTTGGTAGCTTCGTTTCGGGGGGGCCTGCGACCTATGTTTTTACGGCGAATTTCAGTGGACTTGGATGAGGTTAATAGTCGTGGTCCGCAAAATACAAAGAGTGAATCATTCAACTTGGCCTCGAATCCCTTAACCGTCCCGCGTGAATTGCGGCCGGACACTGCTACCGCCGCTGTATATCTCTCGGAAACTTGGTCCTCGCAATGTCTCCTTAAACTCCGGAAACAATGGAGCCGCACTTGACATAACGTCCACGAGGCGCCACCGCTCAAGTTCATCAGGGCACCCCACTACACATCTCCAGTTTTATCAGCAGCACAACCATCAGCCTTTCAGTGCCGAAAAACGAACAGAACCGACATAAGCTGGGAAGCGATTGCTTTGTTCGAGAAATGGCGTCCCAATCTTCTTGGGTTGCGGTGAATCGCTGAAGAACTCGGAATAAAAGAAGGAAATATTCGAGTCATCAGGTCGTAAAACTATTTGAGGCCGAGGAAAAGAAAATTGAAGACATTGGACGAGCTCGATCTTACGCTCTTGGTTTTTGTCTTTAAATAAGAAGAAAAGTATTTTCAGCAGTTGGGGTTGGTCGCGAGGATTCTGAGAAGTAGAACAATGCCGCCGGCACCGACTTTTCTTTGAAATCACGTTACGACATACCCTTATGTGGTTACCATTTTATTTTATTTTTATTTGCGTAATTCTAAAGTTAAAAAAAAGAAAGAAATTGAGTGGTGCCTCCGCGGTCACATTCAGTCGCGTCGCACAGTTTAATATTATACTTTTTTTAAGTTTCAGAGAACTAAGAAAATACCGGGTATTTTTTAGGGTAGCCGGCGATAACATATAATAACGAACCATTGACATAATAAATGCACTCACCAAGCCTGATAATCTCATAAGTCCATCATGCATACTGTCCTTCGATGGAGCAGGAACACCAATCAGTGGTCTTCATATTACTCAGCTCAATGAATGAGAAGGTGCGATGGTCAAGCACACTGGATTACAAAAGCGGTGGAAGGCTTTTTGCCAGTAAGGCTGCATTTGCCCTTTTTATACTCTAACTCAGTGGTTTTCAACCATTGATATTTCCGCAACCCTTGGGCATATGCGAAAATAATGGAGGATTCCGTTCGTAGTGAGGGGAGGGAGAATGGATAGGTTAGTTATGATTGCTATTTAATAAATGGATATTATTAAGGGGTAGTGTGAAGTAGACTTCTCTTGTTGACATACACACGAGAAAACCCACCTGAAAACTTGAAAGTGTCCTTCTCGACCTCAGGAAATACAAATTTTATTGCCGCCTTTGACTGATGAGGCAGGGCTTCGCGGACCCCTAGAACTCCTTCCTGGACCCCAAAAGGTCCTCAGACCCCCTCTTTTTAGAATCACTTATCTAGAGGAACTGATTAAAAAAGAGTCCGCCGATTGCTATTCCCAGCACTTTGCAGAATGCGTGGGTGATCTTCTGTGAATGCCCAATCACACTGCTCATTCGTCATGCGAAAGACACGGAGTCATCTGCGAAGATGTTTGAGAGAATTATCTGCGGGCAGGATCATGCATGTTCGGAGCATGTGTGCTTCATACACATGATAGAGCATGTTTTCAGACCGTCTTTTGTACGATGTACTGCCAGTGTATCCGCGTCCTAAAGCCGTTGGCAATCATGCTTCGAATATGCTCGAGGAGTGTTCGCAGAGAATTCTGTCCTCATCTCTGCAGAGAACACGGTGTTTTTTGTTTTATGTGTCATCGGCGCCACTTCGTTCCGGGGGTCACACTGTTTACACATGGTACAAAAGAAAGCCTGCATTCCAATTCGAATGCAAGTCACCGCGAGATCCGTGCTTCGAATGCCGCTTGGCAATGAGCTCGAAGATAAAGCTTGGCACGCGGCATTCGAACCACGGATATTCTGACGACTCGTCCTTGCAGACAGTCCTTCGCACGATGTATAAACAGTGTGACCCCGGCTTAAGGTACGAACATACCGAAAGCATGCATCGTGCTACGTGTCGCAAGATGCCCAGCGTAAGCAAATGCAGTACCGCTCAATTCAGCCGCCACCACGACATTTCTCAAAAGCAAAGGTTCATTCCAGAAAGTTCCTCCCGGGCCCCGTTAAGGTGTCAACGGCCCTGTGGGGCCGTTGACACCTTAACATCGCCGTCATTCTCGGCCTGCAGCCGTCCGAGCCTCCGTGTGTCTGTCAGTCACTCACGCCGCTGCACACTCGGCCTCCATTTGGGCGCCGCTGCCGGACAAAGTCCACCCAGAGCGGCCTGACCCCCATTGATGTTGGCAACAGCCGCCCCCCCCCCCCCCCTCTCTTTCCCTCTCTAGCTCTCTGTCTCTTACTGAGTGCCTCTGTTTAAACGCCCTCCTCGGCAGGAGCGTCCGCAAAGCGGGACGGTCAGACGGGCAGAGTTGACACGACTGCGATGGGCGGGTTTGTTTTGTCTCTCTCTCTCTCTGTTTATATTCTTGTTTGGGCGTTTGTTTGCTAAATTTTTTGTGTGTCCGCGTGGAGGACGGCTTTAGTTGTTGGACGAACGCCGCAGCAGGCGCCACATTATTCGCGAGCCGGGCGAATAATGAGGAAGAGTGCTTCAGAACAGCCGCTCTTGCGGTCTCGTTTAGTTCCTTTTTTTTTTTTGTCACTGTTATTGCTTAGTTGGTAACTGGTGCGGGTGTCTTGTTTACTGTCGACCCGTCACTGACATCGCTTTACGGAGGAATTCTATATTGTTCACTGTCAGGCGCTCCTGCATGTGTGCAGTTCTGCTATGAACTGAAAGCACAAAGCGGTGGCCTTTCTTTAAGCCTGATTCATATGATGGGATTTTACTTGCGATTTCTCTTTTGCAACTTTTCTTGTTAGACAAAAAAAAAAGAAGCAAATGCATACTTGAAGCTGCTGTGCTGGACGTCGCAACTGTGAAATCGCAAGTATTGTAGCATTATGGGAATCACACATTAGTTACTTTCGCCGTTGCGGGCGGCTTCGTGTCCAGTGATCATGATCATACTTTTTTTTTAAATTTATTACCACAATTGCAATTGAGTTCTCAATGTACAACACAACAAATATTGTATTGTATTGTACTGACCCTCTAGTGCAATCAAGAATAATACTTAAAAACCGTTATATTTTCAGTCACTGGTAAACATAAGCTCCTTTTACATGGAAGAGAAAAGCCAGTACTTTGCGATACTTTTTCCTCTTAGTACTCACAATAATAATAATAAAAAAATCCTCCTTTCCCGCCTTCTCTCCCCCGGCCTTCTTAGAGATGGTCGTGACATCCAGCCTCTGCTGAGACGGCCACTTTAGCCCGAAGCCCGAGCCATTTGGGGGTGGCGGCATCCTCCCGTCTCGGCGTTTCTTCCGAATGGTCTGCGACCGCGAACCAGGGCTCAGGCCGGCGGCTCTCTGTCGCTCTTGCTTAGTGCCCGACCCCGCCGCACTGACCCGCTGTCACGCCTCTGCCCCGTGGCCCCTCGGGGACTGAGCGGTCGAACCTGTTTTGGATCAGGAGCCATCGTGCCGAACGACAGGGAAACACAAAACCAGAAAAAGACGGCTCTCCACGATCACGCGCCTAAAGACGACGAGGCACAGACCTGCTGAGTCGTTCCGACGCCTCCCGACGCCGCCGTTTGACGGTTTGTTTTTCTTGCGTCGGTGTCGCGAATGCACTTCGAGTTGGCTAGGGACGCATCGGATAAACGGCCGTAATTCGATTAAAGTCACAATTAAACGTTCACCGGGTTCGATGTTTTTAGAGGAAAGTGAAACTTGGAGAGTGAACATCAAAACACACGTCGCAGGCAAAAGGTTTATATTGTAGAGCACGCTTTTTCGTTTTCTCCTTAAAATGGCTTGAGATGTGTTTGGAGAGCCGTGTTGGGTTTTTGCGCGAATTGGGAAGACACCAGCCGTTTATTTAACGGATCACACCGTCTGAAGGTTAATATTTTACAAAACACGGTGTCGTGGACAACAACTTCATTTTTTTTTTTTTTTTTTTTATAAATCAAGGGGAAAAAAAAAAACTTGTACGTTTGAAGCGCTACGGGAAACAGAGACCCGGAACCTGTTGGCCACTCCATCTAATAAGTTCAAGCTAGAACGTTTTCTTTTTTTTTTTTTTTTTGCTAACTTTTGCGGCGTTTGAATGATTATGTCTAGTATTGCAGTGTTTCCCCAGGTTTCAAGGTTTAACATTTCTACATTAACCGATTAATCGACTAATCTTGTGACCGTGATTAATATTTCTAGCCGGTTAATCTGTAAAAGCTTTACGAACATAAAGAAACTAAAAATTCGACACATTCACCACCCAGATATGGACGACCATACCTGTATGAAGGGCCAACTTTAGGTAACATTTTGACCTAAAGTAAACTGTAGTGGTGAGGTTTGTAAATCCAGAGAAGGTGGAGAAGGTTGCAGGTGTCCCAGTCACTTCAATGCCGTGCTAGTGTCGGTTTCGTTCAGCAAAGATCTATCGTAAACAATCGAGGGAGGTCGCTATTGCCGGAGAATATTAATGAATCTCTTTGCCTCATGCAGCTCGAGTAATAATCTGTGCGTCTGAGTGTGTTCGAACTGTTCTCAACCACACATCGAAATTGATTCATAATCGAAATTCTATAATACTCCATTTATTACGCATTCAACAAAAGTGTAATTTCTATTTCATAAAATTATTATGCATGGAAATAAGCCAGACCGATTTATCGATTTCTTAGTGCATTAAAGGTGGGCGATTAATCGGGTTAAAATTTTAATCAACGCCCAACCATAGCTTGCGCCCGCATCCTTTCTCTTATCTTGGAGTCTTCTGTATCGACGAAAACAGGATCATCTTAAACGAGTTCGTGCTCATGTAACATAACACATTTCTCTGCTTCCGAACGCGTATAATCACTGGAACCGAATTCTTGAGTATCGGGTCTTCTTCTACCCACTTTGCCGGAGGAGGACGAGGAAAAGGACGACGTAGAATTGTCGCGTCCTTGGATCCTGGTTCTCGTCTGCGAGACACCGAGCGACCCGGTGTGGTCCTGACGTTCACCACTCAGCCTCGCTGACATTGACGCACCGCAGGTCCCAAGCGCCTTCGAGAGACGCCGGAGGCTGAAGTGGCCAAATCCGTACACACGAGAGCCGTTCTTTGTTTGCCACGCTTCTTAATCTCTTCGGGTTGCGTTGTACCTGCACGTGGGATCTGTGGAGACCCCTCGACAAGCGAACCTCGAGGGCATGGTCCTCGTGACGGGCCTCTTTTCGGTGAGTTCTGGCTGTCTGCCCCGAATGGGCTTGGCGTTGGAGGATAAGTGGGCGACAGAGAAATAATATACAAAGCGATAACGCGCGTTGCGACCCGCTTTTTCAGGCTCTTCGTCCGCGTATGGTTTGTGTCCACGACTCGCTGCGAAGGCAGAGGGAGTTGAAATGAGGCGGTCGGGTGAGCTTATATGGCGAAGGACTTGGAAAAGAAACTTAATGCATTCGCAAATATTCCTGTATTTATACTGCAGCGTGATGCACTCGTAGTGTCAATCAGTTCTGTTTTTCTTGTATACATTTTACCCAGATAAAATGAGACCAATCCTCGTGTGCTCTCAGTGAGCACTGGAGCGTAACACGTAACTCGCCTTCCCATTGGTTGAACCGATTAGAAGGAAACCAATGACTGATGCTCCGAGCGCATTGCGGGGTAGGAGTTATTCAGGAGCTCCGGAATGCGTGGTAACTTCGAAGTGGAAGCCCATGCTTCGCTCAGTGTCTGCAAAATCTCGACTGCAACTTCGGTATTTCCAGGAAATTGTTCTTCCAGTTGTTCCTATGTACTTCAAATTTACCATCTTAATTTGTATGCATTCGTGGGAGGGTTTAGGTTTGCTTTGTGCAGAGTTCCACCAATAGACGAACATCGAAGGAATTTATTTTCGTTAACGTGGGGGAGTATAGCATTCCGGCAAGCTACGACTCATGTATGGCGGTCACTTAATGGAAATCTAAGTCTCTATTTTAGTGATTAAAATGCAGACTACCCCTGGCATTCAAACGCTCACTATGTTTGCCCATAAATTTGTGTGAATCAAAGCTTTGTTATTGTTTCACGTTGGACAGCATTGCCAAGTATGCACTCGAAGAAATTCAGCGCGTCTGCTGTTCCGCAAAGCACTTTGGAGAACCAATCGATGAAATCTGCCAAGGAAGCTCGGCGATTGACGAAGCCAAAGCTATATGTCCACATCGAACAAAAAAAAAAAAAAAAGCGTTGTGACATCTATTATTTTAGCACGCGATTTCGCTCCCCCTAGTATTTTACGGGAAGTAGACGCACCGTATTTCTTGAATTATGCGTTAAGAGAAAGGCGGCGTTTCTTCGAGCAATTTCCTCTTAACTGAAATGGATTTTGTAGTTTAACAAACCCAGCTCCTTCAGTGTGCCGAACGAACCTATTGTGAACAGGCACAACGACATCCGCGGCGCCGAAAGGAATTCTGGGAACTGGCTGTATAGAACCGGCCGGAGCAGTCGACGGAGACGACGCAGGAGAGCGCGCGTGGGAACCTGAGCCTAGAGTTCCTGTGGGGGAGCCAGAGCAGCGCGTGTGTTTTCCATGTGCCGCCGCGCCGCTATTCGCCGAGATCCGATCACGTGAGGAGGAGACTCAAATACCGTGCAGAAAAGTAGACGTTGCACGCGCCCCGGCGAACGATCCCCTGCTTCTCATCGCGTCGCGCACCTCGAACACGCGGCGCCGCTATTCGTCGAATTCAATCACGTGAGGAGCACGCTCCAAATGCCGTACAGGAAAGAGGGCGCTACGGGGATGAACGCGCAACTCTGGCTCCCGTAGGAAGCTATACAATAACTCTATTTGGGCCTAAAGCCCCTCGATGTGTTTGCGTTTGTCTTGCAAGTAGCTTCAAAGGCGCCAGTGCACGAGGCCCGCGTTTCCAGCGGCCCTTGGAAGCGGATGGCGACGCAGCACTGAAATGAGCTGCCCTTGGAAGCGAATTGCGGCTGAGCACCTGCTCGTGGCACGCGCCTTGCGCGTTTCCACAACAATGGTTGGCGGTGCTTGAAAGCGTGAATTTTATCAAGGGAGTTTATCTGGGCCGGCTCCCTAGAACATCGTCGCAGCCGAGACTGGGTGAAAGATAGCACTGCAAAAGTTGGGGCGTGCGAGCGTCTTGAGACGCGATTTCAGTCCCGCTCAAATCGTGCGCTTCCTTTGGCAGTGCTTTCTTTCCGCCAGTTTCAGCTGAGACGCTGTTTCTAGCAAGACGGCCCGGGTGAACTGAGCTACCCCCTCTCTTTTTTTCTTCTCTCCCTCACCCTATTTCTCTCTCGTACTGTTTTTAATGTCACCTGGTAGAGGCTCCGAGAGCAAGAATGAGCGTAGAGTAGGTTCCCATAATTCGTATAGCGCGTCTCGCGCTGATCCTTTGGAGTTTCGTAAATCGTCTATTTGAGCAGCACTTATACATGAGAGTGCTAGCTATATATATATATATATATATATATATATATATATATATCTTTTTTTGCATGGCGGAAGAAGGATGCGAAATCGCCCTGCTGAATATATTCCGCCGGTGGGGCTATTGATCCGCGAGTCTAATGCCCGATTCCTACAGCGAGCATAAATGTACCCCTTGAAATCGGCGAATCAGACCGAGCTCTTGGGCCGCAAGCACACGCCACGCGCGGACGATCGTGAGTTGATTCGCCGCAGATAATAAAAAAGTATACCTTATACAGCTAAAGGTACCTTTAGGCCCGCTTCAGACGGGGCGATTTTTTTCAGCAACTTCATTTAAGATCTAGGGAAAGGGAACAACTCTCCAGCAACACTAGAATTTGCTGGGAAATGGTCCTGTCTGTAGCGGGCTTTAAAATGGTTTGAATGGGTTATAAAGTGATAGTCACATCAGGGAAAAACCACCGGGATATCTTCCCAGCTCGTACATCAGGCGAGGAAAGCTTTTGCGATGCGGAGCTTCGGCGTCAGCTCGGCGGCGGTGGGACAGAGGAATGTATTGATGAATTCATTGAACTTTACAGGACAAAGGAATGCTCGGGTGGTACAAGTAGTCTCGGCTTGTCGGCCGGTCAGTTTGTTTTCAGTACTATTTTGTCGTTAAAGTTTTTGATGTCAAGTTTACCACTAAATTCGTCTGAGGTGGTGTCAATGGCGAAAACAGATAAATTGGACCGCAGACGCTGACATTTCTGCCCCCGGCACCTCGTCGGTGTGAACGAGGAAGCCGACGACTGAATTGCGCCCGCCCGCAAACGGACTTCTCCCCCGCGTGTGAATACCGCAGAATAATGAAACCGAGTGACTGGAGAGGCTACAAATGCTTTTATATTTGAACGGAACCGCCGAATTATTACACGAGACTGCCTTTTTATCCGTTCGCTGTTTCTCTTCACGTGTTTGGGTTGGCGACATTGACAAACACGAGGACGCGAACTCTGGCGTCAGGAAGCGACGAACCTCATACGAATAATTTCATTCCACCGACGAGCACCGGCGACTTCTTTGCCCAGACTAACTGAAAAAAAAAAAAAAAAAAATCGTTAAGGTTCGGCACAAAAAAGAAAAAAAAAACTGTTTGGATCAGAATTTTTCGTTATCGCTTCGCCGGATCGCAATAACCCAACTTCTTTCGTCGGAATTGAAACGAGCGCCAAAGAGCGACCCTGATCGGTGGCGTCGCTGCTTTATGCCTGCCTGCCTGCTGGCGTCGGCGCCCTGAATTCGTTTTGTTCACACGAGCAGCTCTTTGTCGCTTTTCTCTTATACGTTTTGTTTAAAAGTCGACATCCTTCTTTAGCACAAAAGCATGGGGGGGGGGGGGGGGGGGGGGAGAGAAAAAGACGACTTTGACCGCGTTATCGCAGCTTTGCTTTATATTTAGGGCGTGTTTTTTCGTGGCCTGCGCCAAAAGGCACGGCTTCCATTGGGTCGCCGAACGTGTCTTTCTGCGCGCTGGACTGTCATTTCTAGTTTGTAAATAGTAAAGCTGTTTATTTATCGCTGAAAGAAAACATAGAAAAAGGAAATGTTTATAATTTATAATAAAAGATGACTCTGTTTGATATGTTTTTTTTTTTATTACCTAAAAAGAAGACTATTTGATGTGACCGCTTTTGGCGCGTCTAATGAAATGCCGAGACTTGTTGAAGTGGAGAGCCCGTGCAAGCGGGATGGCGTTTTTTTTTTGTTTTTTTTTATCCCTCGTATTATGTTTTTTTTTTTTCTTGTTGTAAGAATTAGTATTTTTCGCGGGCGTTCGTTCTAAAACAGGAGCCCCGTCTCTTCTGTGTCGATCCCGGCACGTTGTTGTACTAAACACCTTGTATTGGATGCATTATGACGTAAAGCAGCGACATCATTTCATGTTGATACCTTATGAACATTTTAGAGGGTGGATGTGTGCTCACATAATTGTTGAACAACTTTCATCTTGTATATTACATCATCACATAATCCCCTTCACTAGACGCGACACCGCGGGCCTCCTTGGTACGGGCTGTTGCCTTTCTGCGGTGCCGCGGCTCTCCTGAGCAAATAAAGATTATTATTATTATTATTATTATTATTATTAGTCAGGGCGTGTGGCTTTTGCGTCTAATCAAATATGGGGAGTTCTAAGGAAACCTACGCTGAAATGTTATTTCGATCATAGCATTGAGTTGGTTCGTACTGTTACATTATTATTATTTTTATGTATGATTTGAAGCAATGCTATTGTGGCAACTATAGTTCCTTTTTTTCAGTGTTAACGTTTCCTTAAGCAGTCTTCATATTGCTGTCTTTGCCTTCTGTGATTCATTGACTCTAATTGATGTTTGTGTCTTATTGAAGAATATATTTCGTCATATGCTCCTATTCTAATGGTTTCATAACCATCAAAATCAGAGTAACGACCTGATTCTGTGTCAACAGTATTCAAATAAATAAATAAAATAAAATAAGAGACAGTTTTTTCTTGTCTTCCAACTTATGTGCAAGCCACTTCTTAGCATCGATTACCATACATATTAGAATGGCAGAGGTAATTTATTTATGCGCGCTAATACCATCTTACATGCAGAGACTTGTGTTTTCGCAATTTCAACGTGTGAACAGTTATTAAGCCTTATAAAATACAGCTCAAGGCATCAATATTTTTCCCAAGCATTCGTGATTAAGTCAAGTTATTTTTTATTTAAACTCCATTGACTAGTTCCGCGAACAGTTGGGGGTCTATATAGCGATGTCAGCTAAGCATAAAAAGCCTACATTGTAGCCCAGTTAAACTTTAATCAGTGTGGTTCATCAACTCTTTCCTGATACCGAAGTTCGAACTTCGAAGTATCCTTTCTTAAATTCCAAATTTGAAAAAAAAAAGGAAAATACGACCCATGATGCACGCAATTTGTATTGATGTCAGAGTCATAAACTAACCGTAGTTTTATTAAAGAGTACCTAAATGTTGTCACATCAGCATTTACAAAATTCAGCATTTCTTCTCTTTTTTTCTTTTGCCTTACTTCAGATCCTTGACGCGCCGTTGTGCACCATGCTACACTGGAGGGGTGTTTTAGCCTTTACACGAGGGTGCGCTGCGGCTAAGCGACACACGCGAAATTGCGACGTCTTCTACGCGAGTTTAGACTCTCAGTGTGCACGCTATACTCCGTTTCATACTTAAAGGGGTATTCACACGAGGGAGAAATCCCGGGGATCTCTCTTCGGCACGCGCGCATCACGAAATGAAAACGCGAGGCTTTTGCACATCGCAAAGCCTGACGTTTTCGTCGTCGGATGTGCGTGCCGGGGAGAAATCCCCTGGATTTCTCCCTCGTGTGAATACCCCTTAAAGGGGCGATGCAACTATTTTTGTATTATTTTATTTATTTATTCATACTGCTCGCCCTTTTCAAGGCTTTGGCAGGAGTGGTACAACATAAAGTCAAATATACAATGCTCGGTTACATAATATCAACAGCGTTGGCAGTGCCCCACAGCACTGCAGCACTAAATACAAGCATCAATTCACACCAAAAGAAACACAAGCGCGCAAGAGATAAACGTGAAGATACAGTTATTTCAAAGTTAGAACACGATCGGAATCACACATATGAAGGAACAGCAAGGCAAACGTGCAACAAGGTTTTAACAGAATCATATCTACTAGGCTTGCGACAAAAACCGTGACAACGAACCCCATCGACCACGTTGGCCAGCAATGACTCGAAAAAAAAAAAAAGAAACCGACAAAGAAAGCACAGAGCAAGGTTCAAAACAAGATTGTCTATTCAATTTGTAATAGAAACTGTGATAAAGAAACACTCTCGACCACGTCAGCTGGCAAGGAATTCCACTCGCGGATAGTGCGTGGAAAAAACGAATGAAGAAATGCATTGTTTTTAGCAGAAAATTCTTTGATTGACAGTCGATGTGATCTCCTTGTGGCCCGTGGTTGGAAGAAGGAAATATAATTGCTTTTGTTGATTTTTAGGCTGTCGTTCACAATAAGGTACAAAAATTTTAACCTGTCCCTCCGGCGTCTTGGTTCCAGGCATTCAAGGTTAGCATCTGCTAAGAGCTGGCTTGGTGATACTGACCAACTGTAGGAGTTGTAAATAAATCTAATGGCCTTTCTTTGTATTTTCTCCAGCTTCGTTATGTTCACCTCCGTGTGTGGATCCCATACCACGGCTGCGTATTCAAGAATAGGCCGTACGTAAGTTTTGTAGGCAATCAATTTTGCTGATATGCTAGAGTGACCCAGGGACCGTCTTAGATAGCCTAGCTTTTGGTACGCGCGATTTACAATGTAGTCGATGTGGCTGTTCCACCGCAGATCGGATGATATGACGACTCCCAAATATTTAAAAGATTCCACTCTTTGCAAAGGTGCGCCATCTATCTTGTAGGGAAATTGTGAAATGTTTTTCTTTTTTCGCGTGATGGTCATACATACGGACTTTGTTGCATTGAGTGTCATCTGCCACGTTTTGCACCACTGATTAATTTTTTCCAGGGAATTTTCAATAAGGAGATGATCTTCAGGACTACTAACTTCTTTATAAAGGATGCAGTCGTCTGCAAAGAGATTAATCTGGACTGGAATGTCGTTTAAGACATCATTAATAAATACGAGAAACATTAGGGGCCCGAGAACAGACCCCTGCGGTACCCCAGAGTCAACAGAAACGGAATCGGAGAATGTACCATCAATTACAACAGTTTGGCGACGGGACGATAGATAGTCGCTAATCCAGTTTGTTATCGTGTCGTTTCTTAAAATTGATTTTAGTTTTATTAATAGCTTCGGGTGCGAAACTTTATCGAAGGCTTTCGAAAAATCCAGGAGGACTACGTCCACTTGACCACGCCGGTTTAAAACTTCTGAAAAATAGTGTGTAGTTTCCACCAACTGTGTAGAAGTAGAGAGGGCTCTGCGGAAGCCATGTTGCCTGGGATGAAGCAAGTTATTTGATTCTAAAAAAGAAAAAATGTGAGCTGATATTATGTGTTCCAGTACTTTTCCTGCGGTGCACAGCACTGAAATAGGGCGGTAATTCGTCACCAGCTGTCTGTCTATGGCCTTAAAAATGGGAATAACTTTGGCGTGTTTCCACTCAGTCGGTACTCTGGCTTCTATAAGAGAATTACGAAATAATATTGCAAGATACTTAGCACACCACTCCGCGTAACGGCGCAGAAAAGCGTTTGGAATGTTATCTATACCGGTAGATTTTTTATCATCAAGATTAAGCAGCAAGGAAAAAATTCCTTCTTCAGAGATTGACAAGTCATCTAATAACGGGGTGTTTACCGGCAAGTCATAGTTTGGGCGTGTGTTGTTATCTATTATGAACGTTGATTTGAAAAAGTCGTTGAAACAGTTTGCCATAGTGCGTTGTCGCTAATCTGTTTCCCGTTTACTTTAAGGTTTGTGATTCCCTGCTTACGTGGCGAAAGATATCTCCAAAACTTGTCAGGAGAGGACAGCATAAAGTTTGGGAGGGTTTCAGAATGAAAGTGTAGTTTGGCCGCGTTTATTTTTTCTTTCAACCGAGCTCTGAGATCAACAAGTACGCCGATTTTGCCGTCGCTTCGGTATCTCTTACAACTTTTCCTTGTTCTGTTAGTTTTTCGTACTAGGTGAATAATATCCCGGGTCATCCAAGGATTCTTTCTGTGCGCCGTTTTCTTGAATTTAGGTACGTATTTGTTGATGCAGGAATGTACAAGAGACTTGAAAAATAACCAGAGTTCATCGACGTTGTGTTGTGCAGAATCCCCAAGGGTCAAGTAATCACCAAAGGCAATATCCAACTCGTCTAGTATACAAATATCGTTGGCTCTTGCGAAGTGAAGTACGCTGGTTTGTATACCATGAGTTGGAGTATTAACACTGACTGCAATACACTGGAGGGGTGTTTTAGCCTTTACACGAGGGTGCGCTGCGGCTAAGCGACACACGCGAAATTGCGACGTCTTCTACGCGAGTTTAGACTCTCAGTGTGCACGCTATACTCCGTTTCATACTTAAAGGGGTATTCACACGAGGGAGAAATCCCGGGGATCTCTCTTCGGCACGCGCGCATCACGAAATGAAAACGCGAGGCTTTTGCACATCGCAAAGCCTGACGTTTTCGTCGTCGGATGTGCGTGCCGGGGAGAAATCCCCGGGATTTCTCCCTCGTGTGAATACCCCTTAAAGGGGCGATGCAACTATTTTTGTACTTTGCGAAAATACCGTTGAGGAAGCATCTCTGACGTTAACGACCTATAAAACACGCGTTCTGTTTTCACCCAATGCAATAGAAGTCCGAGAAAAAAATTAAAGAAAAACGAGCAGCGTTCACCCCCTCAACTCGCATCAAGAACAAGCGGCCACGTGATCTGGAGCCGATTATATGCCGCCAATGTTGATCTTAGCCACGCGCTGGCGGTGGCAAAGCCACGGCCGGACTGGAAGCGCGCGCTCTTTCTCTTCTTACGGCCTTTGCAAATGGGGCAATCGCCACCTCCCGCCGCAATTCGCGGGGGGCGCTGTCACCTCACCCCTGGGCTACCCTTTGCCGTCTGCACAGAGCGCGTCTGGCAGTGTATCGCAGCGCTGTCGCAACTTGCGGCCGAGATTTTTGTAGCCTTTGACACCTGATCCTTGCGTTTAGACCCACAGCTAATATCTAAAGCGCTTCTGATGAGCCCAAAACGGTGAATATTTGACGCACGTCTCCGAGAGATTCGGGAGTAAAAAGTAGTAAGTAGAGACAGCGAATGCAATTGAGGAAAATCTATACTCGTCTTTACCTCCAGGACTTCTGTTGCAACTCAAGAACAGGAAGAGACGGACCCCTTCTACGTGGAGAAACTTTAAATGTTAACTAATTCGTACACTCTCGTGAAATGTAAGCAGGCCCAATCTATCTATTGCCGTGGTCTGCATCATCATTTGCCGCACACGAAATCGGTCAGCTGCTCTAGACGAGGGTGTCTACAATTTTCGCACAGCGCACACTAGAGCCTAAAGTGCTTCCTTGAGGGCTTGTGCACATATCCAGCTGATTGGTCGTTTCTGTCCGTGACCGTCTTTGCTTGGTTAATCAGAAATATTCCGAGGAACTTGTTGCAAATTGAACCAGCCAAGCGCTTTGAGTAACTGTTGTCAATGCCCTCTGGGCAACTTAGGATTGGCGCGTCTTCAAAATAGGGTGCAATGAGTTGCACTCTATCTAGTTTCAAAAGTTCGTGCACATTTTTACAGGGAAGGTGCTTAACAGCCGTTAAAAAAAAAGCAACAGTATTGTCCAGAAGTGCGAGGAACCTAGGATATGAATAATGATGTCCACTTTTATCCTGGCCTTGCAATAAGACGAACAGAGGATCACCTCTGTTACTCGTAGTCAACAGCATAACACAGGCGTCGCACCCAAACTTAATAATGAGTTTCACCAAATAGCCACCGACGTACACCACACCAAAGTTGCCAAAACAACAACCTACGAAGCTCGAATACCAGCGGAAAGCAGCTCGAAGGGACTCTCCAAGTGGGGTGAAGTGGGTTGAGGTGGTTGCGCCCCTGGCGGCAAGCAAGTGAACTACATACGGAGAAAAAATGCCATTTACTCCCGGGCGATTGCAAAGGCCGCAAGAAGAGAAAGAGAGCGTGCGCTTCCAGTCCGACCGTGGCAAAGCACACATGACACGCGCTGAGTTCCAGACATTGTTATGGCTCGGCTATTGTCGTCGTTGCAGCGATTAGACATGGGCCACTACCCGAATGCGTCTCGAGCTAGTAATTATAACGAGCCCAAATCGAGTGCCCACGCAATGCTCGGCTCCAATCTATGAACCGCATTCAAATATCGTCATTGGGGTGCACTGCGATCCCCACGTTACGTCATCAAAGTTTGCAAAGGAGAGATTGAATAACAACGCCCGCTTTTGTCCTTAAAATTACACCGCAACAAAGAAGTTCCTTGGCCAGTGGCGTTGCGTGCGAGTATCTTTGAGTACCACCAGTGACAGTAAGCTCGTGTAAAGTGAAAAACATTCAAATTGAATATTGTTGCACCGCCGCTTTAATAAGCCACGCTGTCAAAGCTACTGGCGCGAGCGCGTGGCTTTGTTTATGGTTTCGTTTGCGTGAGAACACGTGCAAATAATGAACGAGATCAAGCGCCACGCTCGCACCCGTGCCTTTGATAGCGGTGTACACTAAGCGTGAAAAGTGTGCCTTGAGAAGCGTACTCAACGGAGCTAAATATACCGCCCGATCAGACCACAAACAGTAACAAATATCACGCAACTTACGAATATTGCGTCCTGTTCGGTACAAAGACAGAATCATGTCACAGGCTATTGTATGCGGTTACCGCAATCTCCGATCATTCGTGCAAGCTTAGCGCAATAATATGGCGAGGGGACGCCTAAAATTAGTTTTCGTACTTACGAGGCAATATAGGCGCAAATTCCTCGCATTTTAGTGACATGTTGCAGATTGTAGCAGGGTAAGCACTTTGGTGCAATTTGACGCAAATGGCGCAGCTACCATATCACTGACCCTTTTATTGTTCGCCGTGAATGGTTGTCTCCGTGTTCTGCGGTAAAGTGAACTCATACGCATTTTGTTTGAGAATGCTGATATTCGTCGAAAGACGGTTCTTGAACCCTTTATAGTTAGCACCTTACATCAAATACTACTACTACTACTAGTATTACTACCGCCACTACCATTACTACTAATAATAATGTTTATTTTCCGTCAAAAGAGTGAAACGGAGAGAGACCGAAGAAAAAAGCTGCATGATGCAGCTTGACGAGCTTTTGGTCCCCCCTCTTTACCTTTGGCAGCAGTGGTACAGAAAAAAAAAACACATAAAAATGCCCAAAAACGCAGAAAACAAATGCAGCTCAAAGATGAAGGTAAAGACAAAGAAAAAATACTGACAGGTACAGCATAGCTCAGTGCAAACGAAAAGGTTACAAGGTTATACAGACAAGGTTTCAACGATTATTATTATGCATTTACTGTAAAGTCCTATTTCAAGAAAAAAAAAAAAGAATCATCCCACCGCATTGTCAAGGGCAGTGTCCTGTGTTCCTCCTTCCCTCCCTCACTACGGCGGTGCCCTCGCATCTGTCCGAAGGTGCATGCAAACCATCGAGCAGTGGCGCCTGGTGTCGCGTACACTCCGTGATCGACCTTGTTCGACGAACTCCTCCCGCGGGTTGTTTTACTCGCGATCGGACTGTCTGCCGCAGCGCCCGCGTAAGCTCGGCTGCTCGAGGCCGCCGTGGTACCTCGTCTTCTACCGGTTTCCCCGAAACCAGGTCAGGCGCGGCACTCCGGGTCGCCGTCCGTTGTTTGCTGCGCTGCCGAGAGCTTCCCCCCTCCCCCAACTGCCAAGCTGGGCTTTGATTATACGCCCTTCGGCCCGAAGCTGACGGTGCGGTGGAAGCTACATGCTCGTTGACCAGTGATATGTCGTCCTCTTGCCACGTGATCACACTCCCGCCTACGCCCACACGTAGCGAACGGAGCCCGGTGTGGTCAGGGTGGCGGTTGGTTGGTCCAGGGAGCACGTAACATCTACCACGCTGTCAGCTTGGGGCTGAATGGTGTGTAGGGGCCGCTGCTGTTTTATGTCTGCGAGCTCGAGAATTGCCGCGATTACTGTTTTCTGCTGCCGAGGGAAGACGGTAAACACCGTCTAACGTCGACTGTGTGGAACAGCGTTTTCCGAGCAGAGCCAACAACCGGTAGAGGGCGCTCGCGCGCGTTATCTTGACCGCAGTTTGCGATGAGGGCGACGGGAATAGATAGCTGCTTTGTCCGACCATGCGTGGCAAATTGTTTTTTTTTTTTTCCTTTCTTTTTGTCATGGGCGGTTGAGCTTCGAGGATGCTATAATAATGGGCTTTGGCTCGCTTCTTTTTTATTTCTTTAGTTGTTCGTGTTTTACAGGGTCATGATGGACACGTTTGGGGGAGGAGGGGGGGTTCTCAGTACATGTTTCTCTTTTCTTTACCTGTTTGTTTTATTGTGGCGCTTTTTTACCCGTTTTTATTTCGATAACTTGTTTGTATCCAGAAGCACACGTTTATTGTTAAACATTTTTTTTTTCTATCTAATCTTGGGTGTTTGATTTTTTTTTTAGACGAATAGGTAATTAAAGTTGTATTTACGGAATGATGAAGAAAAAAAAAACACCGTTGAAACTAATATTTGTTTTTGTTTCAATTTGCTGAAGTAAATTTGATGTCTTCTAGACGCAGTGACTAATAACGTCCAAGAATGTGCCTCCGGTAATGTACCGCTGAGAAGAAAAGAAAGGAAAGAAAAATGCAGCCGTTCGGCGAACTTCGAAGGGCACCGTAGCCACTGAGTCGGTATCGCTAATCCTGCTTCGTAATGTACCAAACACCACGTGCCAATCATGTTGTTCGTTCCTGCATGTTGAGTAAAGTGTCCAGCACCCTTGATGAGACATGGTGGCCATGGAACTGGTGGCCAGATCAGGCATGGCAGGGAAAAGGAAAAGGGGAAAGGGGGGGGGGGAGCGGAGGCAATGGAAAGAACATATATTCCTCCGAAGGTTTTCCATTCCGAACATCTTTTTACGACGTGCCCCTCATATCTGCTTTCTCTAGCGACACTCACGGCCCAAGGTATAAACGCTGCTCGATTCAAAACTCCACTCAAACTCCACTTGAGGGCGCTTTTGCGCTTCATACTTCGAACTCGACTCGAAACTCCATTCGCCCGAGAAGATACTCAACAATTTCCTCCAAAATCTGAAGGTAGAACATGATTGTAAACCTGAGACTGGGACAGGAAGAGAACACAACAGAAGGTAGTAAAAGAGGAGACAACGTCTCAAACTCAGCTGCAAAGTTTATTTCGAACACGCTTTATATACCCCATCTCCAACGTCGTCTCTACAAAGAAAAAAAAAAAAAAACATGACAAGAGGACAATGACACCTCGGTAAACCTTCTCTTATCTCCCTTGACCTTGGCTGTGGGACACTCACACAAAGGGACACATTCTAGCATAACCACCGCTACCCGGCGAACGTAGGTGAAAACACTACTGAACACAAAGAAAGGGTTTGACCTTCAAAGGTGCGTTCCCTCTAACAAATCACTCAGTCCAAAGAAACAATACTATACACTGCTACCAGCCGGAACTGGGGCCATCTCCAAAAATGAGAACGACATTGCCCTCCTACCACGAACCACAAATGGATAACACAGCGACTTTCTCGAACAAGTCCAAGGACATATAAACAACACTAATACTACAAAAAAAAAAAAAAAATTACAAGCGTAGAAGTTGTTTACATTCGTTCCCAAACTGCAATGTCGCCTGACTTATACAGTTGCCAGACGTTTTTATACGAATCGTTTCTTGGACTACACGTTTCATATCATCGCGTTCTTTGTGAATTGCTTCTGTTTCGGACCAGTTGGCTTTACAATTATTACACTCTAAAAGGTGCCTCGCTAACTCGGAATTGGACGCGTTGTTTATCACATTCCGTTTGTGTTCCGTCAGTCTATCATTTAGACATCTCTACGTCTGACCTACGTATTTAAATCCACACTCCAAAGGAATCTCATAAACCACCGAATTCTCACACGGTACCGATTTCTCGCGATGTGCCTTCTGGCAAACTTCCTGTTTCGATTCAAAAGGTGTAAGGTTGTATAACTTAAAATCGGATGTGAGCACTGTTTCTACGCCAAACCTTTTCGCCGACGCTTTTATGTTATGGGAAATATCGTGAAAATACGGTATTGCAACTCGTCTGTTCCTAACAGTTGGTTCATTCCGCTTGTCTCTGATTTGAATAGAAAGTTGCCGTTTGAGAAAAGTTTCATCATACCCCGCGTCCTCCAGTCTACCCCATTGTCTTTTTAAAGCTTGACTCATGAAATGGGTACATGCCCTTTTTAGCGCATTACCAATTAATGATTTCGTAACTCCCGCCTTAATAATTTTACAGTGACAACTTTGTCTCGGGAGCACCGGTTTAGCCATCTTCTTACCATATTCCCAACATAAACCATTTTTTACCTGAATGCGCAAGTCCAAAAACTGCAACATGTTCTCCTCTGGTATTTCTACTGTGAAATGCAACTCCGGGGCCGTTGACCTAATAAGTTTTTTAAGATACTCCGACTTTCCTTCTTCAAACGTGCAGACAAAAATATCATCTACATATGTTCTGATGAAGCCCACGTTAGGTGACAACTCATTCATCCTGTCAAACAATACTCTATCCAAACTGTTGAGGTATATTTCAGCTAACAACGGAGCGACGGACGAGCCTTAGCATACACCTTCTTTCTGGATGTATTTTCGATTATTATATTCGAGGACTGTTGACTTTAAATAGAGATCTAACACGGTAAGGAAGCTTTCCACTGTTACGCCCGATCCTGATTGAAACTTTACCAGATTCAACTCTAGCACCTCCTTCACGGCATTCATCAGCCTCTTCTTTTCCAGAGAATAATACAAATCTTTTATATCCATGGAGAATACCGAACAACTCCTCCCATGGTTGTGTTCTAAGATCTGAATGAGTTCTTCTATGTTTCTCAGCGATAAGGATTTGTCTAAACTGACCTGACCTAACCCATGCTGCAGAAACTTAGACACAACTTTTTGCCACGTTCCGTTTTCGTTTACCACCACTCTGAGAGGCATCTCCACTTTATGGCCCTTTAGGAAAAATTTTAAACATAGGTACATTTTAGATTGACTCATTATACTTTTGACAACTTGCTCTTTATCTTCTTCCTTTAACACTGTGCATATGTCCCTTCTCAGCTTTGCCAACTTTCCGTTCCAGTCCTTGAACAATACACTCATGGCGTTTTTAGCTTTGTTTTGAAATTCTTTTATCGGGAGGATACCAAACCTCTCCGATTTATCTGTTTGGAGTAATTTTAACGACCGTGAATCTATCTCATTCTTGACCATGTTTACATCCTTAAAATTCCTTTTTTCTTTCGGGTACATATCTCCCGTGATTTTATCTAATCTCCCCACCGTCTGATCCAAAAAAGCCGTCTTTCATCATGACCTACTACGCGCGCAACGTTTTGAACTGCGGAAAATACATCGAGTCTGGAAGGCCTCACATTGAGACAAAATTTAGGTCCCTTGGATAAAAAAACTTTCCGTTCTTTCTGAAATCGAAATGCTACACGGGTTGACTACATTTAAACGCGATCCCGACACACACTGAGCATTGCGCCATGCCAATGGCAAACAATTCTCCTTCCTCTTCATTATCTTAACAGAGTTCAAGACTTGCGTTCGCTTGACATACCAGATCCTGTGGAACTGTGCCTTCTTGATGCTGTCCCAGTGCTGGAACTCCTTGCGACGCCTGTAGTCCATTTCCAAGAGGAGGTCCCAAAGTCTGTTGCACGCCGTGTAGAGTTCTTGTATTCTCCTGGTGGCTCCTTCCCTGTAGACCTTGATAACTTTCTTCTTTGAACTCCAAGATAAACCACTTGTTGATAGATGTCTGAACTGCGCTGGGTCGATGAAGTTCTTCCGCAACGAAAGCCCATAGTACGCTACGTCTGCTTCCAGTTCCGCCAAACGAGGTAGCGTTGGAGCTACCTCGAGATTTTCCTTGAGACTCGAGTTGGTTGTTGGGAGTCATGGCTGCCAATACTTCGTTCACAGAGTTCGCGGATTTTTTCCTCAGAAACAAGAATCTCCCGCACCACAGCGAAGGCAACAACCTTCCAATGTCACGACGTCGTTCCAGGCACCGGCTGAACGCGGTGGAGGTGTTCAAGGACTCGAATTTCTCGCGCGCTACTACTGTACGAAAGCGACAGTGGCCAGCCTCTTGAGTTCTCTGCCGCTGGCGAAGTGCAAGAACAGTCGTGATCTGTCGCTACCTCCAATGCTCCAGTTCTACGGCGCTGGGACATTCAGGGGCACGGTAACCGGCGACCTGGTAAATGTTCCGCGATCCACAGTGTTCCGAGTAGTTGAGCAAGTGTCATGGCTTATTGCCAGCACATTGTGCCACCGTCTTGCCAACTTCCCGGGGAGCACGGCGGACGTAGACTTTGTGATGTAAGTCTTTTATTAGCTAAACTTACGAAGACGTGCCGAAGAGGTGAATTCGCATTTATGCTAAATGCCCATCCACACTGTAGTATTTGACCGCTTCACCACCTGGGACAGGAGTGACGGTCGTACCAGTAACGCATCAATAAACGTATTCTGGATCAACGCAATAAGGGCTTCCATCAAGTTATAATCGCGAGACACCGAGGCATCAATGCATCGTACAAGGCAACCAATCAAAGGAGTGGCTCTGCAGGCGTTTACGGAGCATGGATGTCGCGCTGATTCGCGGTCGCATACACACTTACTCGTAATGGTAAGACAAAGTAGTTGAGTGCTGCTGTGTACAGGCCTCGTCATTTGGCGAGGTATGTATCTACATGAAGCATTTAAAACATGCTAGAACAGTTAAATCGGTTCATCGGCAGCAGCTGTTCAACGGATATGCATTAGCTTTCGAGCCCACAAGTACAAAGTACCGAATTTCAATTTCAAGCACGCACTGAAACTAGCATGTTGAATATGCGGGCTCAACTTACACTGGCGCATTCATTATGTTAATGCCAGATGACTGTGGTTTCACGCCAGCACAATTACATAAAACATATGAGCCGTCATCAAGTGGTTATCTAGGCACTTGCTCTGTTTTTGTTATGGCTGCTTTTAGGAGGATTCCATCGATGAGAACGGGGCTAGTTAACAACCTACAGTTAAAACAACAAAGGGCACAACGCGCCTCTTTTCTAAAAGACCAGTACGCAAAAAAGGCGTGATGCTTAGTCGATTTCGGGAAAAGAAAAATTGACCGCTGTTGAAAATTTGACCCAACGTTGATAGACAGGAAAATGCTTGCGCTCGATTTAACGATAAGACAACCAAAACTTTCACGCTGGCTACAGAAGAGCTTTAAATCCGCCAATGGAGTGCTTGTAAAGCACATTTTCGTAAAGATAGCGGACACAAATACTAATATTTTGCACTAACATTATGTTAGGTATATACGAAATATGTTGATATAATATCGGCTCCAGACACCCCTAGGAATGGTGGAGTGGAGTATGAAATCTCGAGGAATTTTCCGCGAAGGAATCTTCGAGAGATGTCTTTGAAGCCAAATGGAAGTGGAAGTGTATATTTTTCCTCCACTCGACTGAGTGGAGTTGGAGTTATAGTCGAGGAGCGTTTAAAAATACGACCGTCAGTTAATATATAGTTTTGATCTGCGGAAAAAGAAGTGGTGCTCCTGGTGATGGTGAATATCACTGCCCCAATGCAGTCGAACTTGTATTTTCTTTTTCCTTCGTTTCTTTCTTTTTTGATATATTCGACTTCTATTTCTTTATATTTTACTTTCTCAGTCGTTATGGACCAGACAATATCATTTCTAAGACGCCCAATGCATTGCATTGCGGAAAAATGCTACTCGTTCGTCTCAATGGCCAAGCTGATTGAGAAAAGACCGATGATAAGTGTTTCGATGAGATTGCGGTGCAGTATACATTCAGAGGCTTATGCAAGTGTATGGTAAAGGCATTGTCGTTCTTTCGTCATTCTCAGGAATTCTTCCCTAGGTCACAGTGACTGAGTTTCTGTGCGTTCACTGGAAAAGCTTACATCAAAGCCTCTATTTCTCTATAAATGTTTCTTCCGATATTTGGCAAATGTACGAGTAGCTGTAACGCGCAGAAAAAAAAAGGGGGGGGGGGTCTTAAATAGCAATGCCCATACCAAGACAAGAAGAAAAAACAAAACAAACAAACGTGAGTTATAGTTTACGAGGTTCGATCTTCGTATTTTACTGTCTCAATATATCAGTTCGTAGTTTACTGTCTCAATATATTAGTAAAAGTCTGATATTTTTATGGTTAAAATTTTTCTTTGCAAAAGCTGGACAGGATTAATGAAGAGAATCATTAAAATGCACCCTTCTTTGCAGCTGTAGTGCCCCTCAAAGCAATGCTGAGAGGCACACGCTCGTACTACTTAATAGTACTTATTTTTATTTACGTAGTTTACATTTTCTAAATAAACCTAGGTCAAAATGTGTGCATCACCGTATATTGTGCATAGTGACGCCAGTGTTCTGGAACAACATCCTTTGTAGCTATGCAACATTATTAAATAGAAACGCGCAACTTCGCTGCCTTTAGTTTAAACAGCCCGCGCTCGATCGAAGCCATTCAAGCAGTTGATTTGGAAAAACTTGAAATAATTATTAGATGGGTGAACAGTAGTTGTACTGCGATAAGTTGCATTTAGAACTAACCAATTATGTCTTAAATTCGTTTCTTGGCGCCGCAGAAAAAAAACAAAAAAAGAAAAAGTAAATTTGCTTTCCTCGAGGCGTATTGAGAACGCCGGCTTAAAATGAATCGGCGCCGTTGAAAGTGCTCTTCCACTCATATAGTTAAAAAAGGGAACTATAATTTCCTTAACCTCTGGAGAGAGAGAGAGAGGCCATGAGCGAAAAGTTGACTACGGTAAACTTTCTAGCCATAAATAAATAAACAAATAATAAATAAATAAAAACTTTGGGTCCTCTTTTGGAGAAGTTCGGGGATCTGTTTGCGGGAGCGCGGGTGGGTTTAAAATTAGATTTCGAGTGTGCGCTGACCCAGCAAGAATTAATTATGCCTTTGGAGGACATTCCGGACCGAGCACGACGAATCTGATTAGCCGGCGCCGGGCTGAACCGGCACTCGCCGAGACGTATTGCTTTTCCTCCGGACTCGTACACGATGATTATTCTCGAATACGCGTACGGACGACATGCGAATATTAGCGGGAGTTTGGCGGAAGCGGTTCATGCTGGGCATTGTTGGAGGGGCCGCCCGATAAGCTTGTTCTGACCACGATTCAGAATTCCCAATTTTTGTTTTAACATTTTTGATGGGGGATTTGACGCGAAGAGAAGACGGCAAACCGCGCTTGCCGCGTATTGCGAAGTGAGGAAATTGTTTCGTGTTTTAAAACTCTCTCGTGGTATTCGCTGCGTGTAGTAATGTTTAAGGAGTTCTTACACTCTAAAAAAAATCTGCTGCGTCCACTTTTTCGCAGAACAGTTGTGAGGAGACTAGAACAGGAGGAGAAAACACAAGGGACAAGCCGGGCGGCCGACTTCGGTTGGCTGCTCTGGGCTGGGAAAGGAAATGGTGCGATAAAAGACTATGGAGGCAGCTCGGACAATGGCGAGACTTAAAATATGTTTAGACCTCAACGAAAACAATCTCTACTCTGGTACAGATCATGAGTTACGCACGGCGAAGCCACCATGCTGAGCCTCACTGCACATACAGTATCTGCGGGTCTAGGCACATTTTCCCCACTGTCATCCGCCGATATTCCTGCGTAGGTTGCAACGATGGGCTCTCCCGCGTTCTATGTGGGAAAGTCGACTCTCCAGATTTCCTAGCTCACACGGGCGGTATACGGTTCATCACTGAGACCATCTGTTATATTTTAACCAATGACGACCCTAATATTGTGGTCATATCCGCTCAAAGTTTATACGCTGGAACTTTGAAGGTCGAAAAAATAGCTTTAAGTTGCTGTCCTTAGCTCTTAGTACGAGGTCGCGAAATGAGATGGTAAATGTTACCTTTGTTCAGCGGGTTTACGTTGCCAGTTGTCCTGTCGTCGTGTCATGTGTGTTTATTGACGCCATACAATCGGTCATTCTCCTGAAATATGGGCACTCCTAATCTCTAAACACATAAAACGTAAACCCAACACTATTTTAACTTTATTTTTTTTTATCTTTACGTGCGACTTTTCTTTTACGTCCTTTTAGTCTGGAGCTTGAGAGGCAAGACATTCTCACGATTGCCCTTTTCAAGGGCACTTTTACATTCGACGTTGACGCAAAGCCTTAGACATTGACCTGACGCATGTACTTCATGGCGCCACGCCTTTCTAACGGCAGTGACGTGTAATTTGAAGCTTCAACGCCTGTCCAATACTTCTCCGGCCTGTCTCAAATCCGTCGGCGCCGTCGACGGTCAGACTAATCTAATAATCTCTCGGCGGGTTCGCGACCCGCCTTAGCGTGCTGTCTGCTCGCTCTAGATTTCCGAGAAATCCACCTCCGCGTCTGCCCCCCGGGAATCGATATGCGCGGACGTTATTACTCGACGCCTTTGTTGGTGACAATTATTCGGGTGCGCATGGCCCATATGCGCGAACAGCGCCTGGAAAATATGCTCGATAATAGGGTAGAAATCTAGGCTAATTGGTGCATACGTTATTCATCGTATAAACCACATCACAAATTTTATTGCGTGTCTTTGTTCCCTGAGCCCACGTTTGTTTTTTCTTATTTCTCAGCAATGTGATGAATTACACAGGTACGCATTCTTTCCGTAACGTTATGTAAAACGCGGTTATTCGTGAAAAGAGAAACAACTGGGTCACTCAAATCGATGTCACGAATAAAAATATCTTAATTTACCCGAGAGTAATTCATTGGTCTTTTACAGTGGCACTATATTGCGCGAGCAAACTGCGTTGTAAGTTTGTGATTTGAGAGACTGATGCTCATAAGACTCCTGTGTCTTGTTATAGACAGCTCGGTGTTGATATATTTGTAAGAAGTAATTATGGGTTCGACGCGCCACGATTGATGCACTTTGACTGATCGATTCGCGTAGAGAGTTAGGGTTGACTGCACTCGTTTTTCAGAAAAAAATTGTAATCATCCCCAGACTGGTACTCTTACATAATGAGGAACGAGAGCACGTTCATTCACTTGCTGATTTTTGAAGACGTTTTGCAAGGAGAAAAATGAGGAAAGAAAGATTAAAGAAATGTTCTAACATTACTCGAAGCGCTAATCAAATTAATATAGGTCTCATACGTATGTTCATTTTCTACCGAAAAGCATTGCCGCTTGATGTTCTATATTTTGCAATGACCGCGTTGGTATTAAAAACATTAAAAAACATGAACATAGAAGGGCAGATGCGCTGTCCGTGTAGTGTCTTTTCTTAAGTTCGCTCGTTCTTTTTGTGCAGTAACTTTATCACTTTTACGGGAACAGGAGTGCAGTTTTCGAAACGCGCTGAAACCTCGATGGCTTCACCCGAGGCGACTTTCTAGGGCGTAGATAGACAACGTCCGAGCTAAGACCGCCTTGACACGGTCGCGACACGCATGAATAGCTCGGCCTTGTTGGCAGATTGTGTATTTTATTTATTTTTCGTTTCATTTCTGGGTCACATTATTGTGATCGAATCGAAGTGACAGTTCTAGATAAGCACAGGGACTTACTTGTTGCAGCCTAGAAGCGGTGTATCTGAAACTAGAGCCGCGGTCAGACTGGTAATATAGAATACTAAAAACAGTCTGCGCACACGGTCAAATGCGAATTTCTTGCTCCTTTTTAACAATATTGCATACCCCGAAGGGGTCCAAGCAGGAGAGGTCTGCTTTAAAAACAGTAGAGTGCATCAATGCTTGATGGCAGCCCTGTCACATTGGCCATACAAAAGCTGTATGCAGACATGTTTGAAGTATACATATGTGTAATGACAACATGCTTCGAATATATTCCCTAGGCATGTCCACAGATAATTATGTCGTCATGTCTGGTCCAAACACCGTCTTTTTTTTTTTCTTTTTTTTAATATAATGTCTTCAGTCGCAGTGTGAGTGCGACTAAAGACAAACACTTTCAGAAGTCCCTTAGCTAGTGTATGCTGCACAACTACGCACTTCGATTGGCAGTCATTGTTCTTCTCTTCAAGACTTTTATACGGGAAGGGCGACTGGCGTCGTGCTCCAATTGTCATGCGGTCTCAGTAGCGAGAGGAGAGGATGTTTTTTCGACACAAGCCTGCGTGGCTTGCCGCATTACTTGCGCCTATATACGGACTTAAGTTACAAGCAACTTCTTACTTGTGTCTATAGTCTTTCTCACTTCAACAACCGAACTAGACAATTCGACTCTTTGCGGAGAATTACTAATTTCCACATTTATGTAGAGAATTAAGATATATGTAGTTGCATTGTAGATTAGATAGTTGATATCTTATCAAGCCGCACACGTTCCAAACACCAAATGCATGGCTTTTTTCTCAGACAAACAAATCTTATAAGAACTCCTTCGTGCGGCGTAGGAACGATGCGCAACTATTAATTTTTTTTTTTATTTAGGTGAAAACGAGTGTAGTAACTTTCTTCGGTAATGAGGTCACGACTTAGTTACTTTTTTTAAAAAAAAGGAGCTAGTAATTACTTTCTGGCGGAGCCACGGGGAATTGTATTCAGTCACCTTCGAGGAAGAATGTGTGTAGCCAATCTACGTTTCGCCTCAACTTGCTCCTGTGATGTGCATGGCGGGAAAAAAAAAGCTAAATATGCAATAAAGAGATGTCCAAAAGGATGATGATTATTTTCATCATTCTTGTCCAGCTTCGCTTGCACCTTTGCATTTAATTGCATTATAATCATAACCTTAAATTGCAAGCTTCACCCTTGTTGGTGTTAGACTTGTGGCGGCTGATAAAACCCGTTTGCTCTACTGACGTCTAACCCCTGGTTAGCTCAGTTGGTAGAGCACTCCACCTGTAATGGAGAGGTCCCGGGTTCGATACCCGGACCAGGCGGATTTTTTCGGTCGCAACCAGTCACCTAGCTGTGTTTGGAGAATTGTGTTTGTCCTTTGTCCCTCTTTTTTCCCTTCTCCGGGGTTAATTTTCATAATTCTTGTCCAGCTTCGCTTGCACCTTTGCATTTAATTGCATTATAATCATGTCCAAAAGGTGCGTTAGTTTAGCTACAATCACCCATGAAAGAATGCCTTAAATGGCGATCAATTATTAAAGACACTAAATATTAAAAACGGCTACTGCTTCAGAAAAAAAAAAAAAACATTTATAATAATGCAAAATGTATCGCGTTATTTTCGAGATGAAGTAACGCGTCCCTTTATATCTCAGTAAGGAATAACAATCTTAGTTACTTTCACTGGACGCCATATTTGTGGGTGCTGTTTATAGCGCATGCTCCGAACGAGCTCACATCAATAGGCTGCTAAGACCGCCACTCTTGATGTCGCACGGTCGTGCAGTCTTGGTTGCAACAGTCTTGTGCTTCTATATAGCTTCGGTGTCGCTCGTACGTACAGGGAAACTGAGCTTAAAGTTCCAGCACGAGCGCGAGCGCGTGCAGTGGGCGACCAGATTCAGTCGGAGAGGAGAGCTAGGGTTCGTGAACTCCGCTGAGAACCGTTCACCCCGCACCACGCAATGGCTGCCCCATCGCCCGCGAACTGCGCAGGAAGGAAGCCCCCAGCGGCCGCGGGAGGCTCTCGATGTCGTCGGCGCACGCAGAACGCCGACCTTTTTCTGTTTTTTTATTTCCGCGGTTGACCGTAAAACCGGTTCTCTGCCGGGACGTCCGAGGGGGCTGGGAAAGCGAGGCGTGCGGGGAATGGGGCGTGTCTGGTCAGCGCGTGCACTCTGTCCCAACCTAATCGTGGAACGCTGCAACGTTTCACGAGTAAGATGAGCCAAGCATAGATACCGAAGAAATTGAAGCCTACACTAGCCAGATGAGTAAAGCATAAATAGTGAAGAAAGTAGATAACCAATCACATGTAGTTGACTAATTTCAAGGTAGCCGATAATAAGTAGGAGGTATATGTTTGTGCTTAGAGTTAGCCGACGTCTTCAGTAAAACGGATCATACAACCGACGCCTCCTATGTAACTCGGCCAGCTGGCGAGACTAGACAGTTGTCATCGCACGCTTAACTGTTACTTTTTTTTCTCTCTCCAATGGGTGTAATGGCGCATAAGCGGTAGTGATGATGGCGTTACCTCAAGACGCACCGGCGTGCAGTCGCGTCGTTAATCACTACTGCGCGCTACACGTTTAGACGCCGTTCTTGAGTCTCACTGCAGCGGCTGCTACGATGAAATTGCTCATCTACAGCGCGGACGCCAGACGGCTTTTCAGGATTAACCTCGCACCGTCTGAACCTCAATGCAATAATTTGGTATATACCTATTTGACTCGCGAGGTAGTATTTTTAGATTCGGAGCGCATGCCTTCCCTTCGGTCCACCTAAAGGCGAAGCGAAGTGCACAGGGCGGTTGATTGCCGCGACCCGCGGGTCATTATCATCATCATCATTCGGCTTGAGCCGGCCGCCGTCTGTGGAAGCCAGGCATCCACCTCGTGTCATTGTTCAGCGCTGCGGGGCTACGATTTGGGCCGAGTGGTTTCTCGGTTCCTTTGCCCGTGTGCATTGCGTGAGGTTTCGCCGCGGAGGAGGAAGCATGTCGGTCGGAGTCGCCGAACTCGCCGCCGGCGCCTCGTTTGAATGGACGGCGGGACCGACGCCATAGAGGGTAGGCGCATGTTTGATCGGCCTTTGTCCGCCATGGATTCCCGAAGAAACAAAAGCAGCTCGGTCTTGGTCTACGATAACGTGGTACACAACTACACTTCCACCAGCTGCGGTGTGTGTGTACTGTCCCGCGATGTGCTGGAAACGGGAATCTTTGGTCTTGTTCTAATTATTTAGCCAATGAGAAAGCGAGGGGATGTATCGTATGAAGCTGCAAAAGAGGTTAATACCTATGCGCAATATGAACCAGCAGGCAGAAAAAAGACCCGCGAATGCAAATGTAGGAGGGAGGAGAAAGATGGGGATGGAAATGGGTTGGTTAATATTTGATCTTCTACGCGTATGAACGAATCAACGCGTTCCCTTGGAGGCTTTAATTGGCGTTCGTACGAGTAAGTGACAAGCGAAAGGGAGTTAGGCTGATTCATAACCCATTTAGTAATGACTCCTCTCAAAAAGTAAGATATGTTTTTATATATATAAATACATTTTTTATCAATGAGGCTTTTTGGGAGGGTTAGAAGTGGGCCTTGCGCATGACATGTTATGAACATATTGGAAGAGTACGCGGATAATGGCTTTGTAGTCTGGCGGGGTGCTTCGGCGGGCCTTAATATCGTCAATTCCGAAGCTTAGCTTGCTGCAGTCAGACGCCACGTTGCTACCAATTTTTCTTTATACTCGCGGGCCATCAACTGACCACAACGCAACACTCACTCACTCTAAAAAAAGCCCGTGCGTCTGCACTCCCGCACAACACTCGGAGAGCCAATCATCGCAACTTGCGGAGGCAGCTCAGCGAATGACAATACCAATCCATATGTTTAAAAAAAAAAAAAAAAAAAAAAAAAAAAAAAACGCTGTCTGAGTTGTGACATTAAGCAATGCAAGCGTGACGTTTTGCATTGCTTAATGTCACAACTCAGACTGCGTTTTTTGGTCTAAACACATGTTTCGGTAGTGTCATTCGCTGAGCTGCCTCCGTAGGTTGTGGTCATTGGCTCTCCGAGTATTGTGCGTGAAAGTAGACGCACAAACGTTTTTTAGAGTATACTGCGGAAGGTTTCGCTGGTTGTCAGAAATTTTGTCTTGATCGTCGACGGGTGCAGACCGATGTTCGTCGCTTAGTGGGAGTGAGCCCGTCGAGTGATTTTAGCGAGGGGGAAGGCGGGGGGGGGGGGGGGGGGTAGGTCGCAAGTAGGCGCAAGAACATGGAGCAGTGACCACGTCCGTGGAGTGGAATCCTGAATGCCCATAACTATTTTTATCACGTGTCATTACGTCTGAAGGCATGATATAACGTGATATTTCTAATCCTAGTTTTGACTCAAATAAGTACAGTGCCCAAGCACTGTCCCAGTTTTCTCTTTTCTGCTCATACTTAATGATCGCTAAGTATGATTGGTGTCATAACATTTAAGCTGTCACTAGTTGACGGCGCGCAGTGCCTCTTAAAGGGACCATGAAGAAGTTTTTGAACTGTTTTAGAAAATGTGTTTTCCGACTTTCTAGGGACCCGAGTGCGCTCAATCATTTTGTACAGTTCTACGATTCTCATTATTTCGTATGAAATAAATCATCAATAGCGAAACTGACGATCGGCTTTCCCGCACTAGCTTCTCTTTTAAAACAGAGGTGAGGTCAGCAGTGAACCTTTGGTTTCGGTACAATTTAGTGGGCATGAGCGTAAATGGCGCGGTGAGCTGTAGCGGCGCTTTTGGGATTTGAGAGCGTTGGACCGTGGTTGTACATAAAGCCCCTCGATGTATTTGCGTTTGTGTTGCAAGCAGCGTCAAATGCGCCAGAGCACTCGGCCCGCGTTTCAAGCAGCCCTTCCAAATGGAGGCGCAGCACTGCGGTGCAGCAGGACGTAGCAGGACTGAAATGAACAGCCCTGGAAAGCGAATGGCGGCGGAGCAACCGCTCGGGGCATGTGTCTTGCGCGTTACCAAAACAATGGTTGGCGGTAATTGTAAGCGTGAATTTTATGAAGAAAATTTATATGCAACGCGTTGCGACTGCGAGTAACCAGGACAGTCGTGCTCCGTGCGTCGCTTGCCAAGTTTCTCCTTGAATAGGTTGCCACGCATCACACGAAGCACGGCTGTCTCGGTTACACGGAGCCGTTTTTCGACGCAACGCATTCAAACACATTGAAACGCAACTGCGTGTATGGGCCTTACGTTTTGTCGACATCGTTTATTAGTCATGGCGTTGCGAGCGGCGCCGCTATCGCTTCCGAAGAGCAATAATTGATGTGTGTCGCTGTTGAGTAGTGAGACAAAACACCGTGACAGGCTTTACGCGGGCGCCATCAGCTTTACGAACCCTAGACGTGACACGAGGCTCGGCGTAAAAGCGACGGAGTCTTGGGCTCCTGAATGGGCGCTTTCCGACGTTCTCGTTCCCGCATATTCGCGCAAACACTTCAGGATACCACAGGCAGAGAAAGTTCTCGTTGGATGAAAGGCTGAATGGATGTGCAGGAAAATAGCCGCGTAGTAGACGAGTTACGACTGAAGCGTTTTGGCATAATATATATATATGATAAATATGTTGATATATTTATTTTAGCTTTGGACAGCCGCGAAACCAGAGGAATACCAGAAACTGCGGCGCGTCAGCCATGGAACAGTTTCTGCAGCTCCCTTCGCGCATGGAACCAAAAATTGCGCTACAAAACGGACAAATGGCAATGACTCGCCATTTTTGTTCTTCTGACTAGAAAAATTCTTATGGTGTGGCCACTCTGTGTTGTTGCAACACTAAACTCTTTTCAATTCAGTCCTTGCCCAATGTTCACGTGTGAAAAGCGCTCGGCTTTCTGAGTGGACGCCTCAGCGGACTGAAATATTATTTTATTTATATTGCAGTAAACATATATGACAGTAATATAATTATTCGTTGTTACTAAATATATAAAAAAACGCGATTTTTTTTTTAACCACTCATGATCGAAAACGAAGACGAGCGAACAGCGTTTACTCGACCGATCGCTTGAGCCTCATTTGATCTCACAGTCTACGTGACTCATAAGCTGGATGTCTTCGCAGTCTCGGTCCCGGTGTGATCTTTGTTGGATCTGTTAAATTAATTTGTGCAGCGCGCAAGTGCAACATCGTGCTAAACTTTTGTCAACATAACCTGCACCACACGTGACTTCTATTTCAGTCCTTAAACTAAACTTCCAAATTGTGTTCATGGTCAGCTCATTTCGAAGTTTATATAACATTACTTCCCCAGAGTACTGAATTCATTCAGGATATGTCCAGGTGCTGTACTTGTATCATTTGCTGGTGCCGGTACGATCCTCCATTCACCGACCCGCCCCTGTTATAGAGTGAAGAAATAACACATATACTAAGGCACACTGGTGATCGATAGGTGATAGTATCAGATGAGCTTGAAAACGAAACCCGAGTGACTAAATTATGGTCTTCCATCAATGAGGTGAGGGAGGGACGAGGCATCCCTTTTCGCGTTCCATCAGTTTGTGCCCAGGTAATTTATACCTAAATCCCTATAATCACTCCGAATATAGTCACAGTTACCTTTTTCTTTACATTTTATTGGTAACCAACCACTTTTTCGTGACTAGAAGGAGCACAGGTCATTGCTGAACTTCCGTTATAATCATGTTTTGTCTCTGTAACAGTAGCGATGACTGTAAGCGGCGGACACCAGCGTGCTGCTATCTTCTCCAACGCCTGAAACTTGCTTTAAGGGTCACCTATTATGGCGGGGCCCGGGCTTCGAGCTGCTTCTATGCGATGGATGACACGCTCGCGCGGGCGAAATGAAAGGTCAATTTTTTTACTACTTCCGTCGTAGAATATCCGAAATTGTGTGCGCGTGCGTGTGTGTGTGTGTGTTTGATGCTGTCGGAGCCAGCGGCACTCGTTTCAGCTTGTTCCAGCTAGCTCGCTCCGGAAACGTGCCTACGGACCCAGGTACTTCGCAAAAAGGCGAACATAAATATACAGACAAAACAAGATCGCGCGCAAAGGCGGACGTATTTTTTGGTGAAAAAAAAAAAAGAAAGATAATGATGCAGCTAAAGTTATATGCATTGTGTGTCGTTCATGGGCCGTATATAGGCTGGCTAAATTGACGCCGAACTTTGAGCGAACGAGGTGGAAAAAAAAAAAAGGTCTGCCATGGGAATGAAGTTGCTGTCGCTGGGCGGAAGTGATGGACGACAGCGACGTGCAGAACCCTGTCGAGAAAGAAAGAGAGAGAGAGAGACCTTCGAGGCAACGTCGTTGCACCTTGAGTGAACGCCGCCGAACGGGGAAATAATTCTACCGACGCAAAATAAAAAAAGGAAGGACGTCAAAAGAAACAAATGCAGTCACGAGGGGGTCTCTTCAGACAAATGGTGTTGCTCCGGGCCAGCCGTCCGGCGATCCGAGAAAAATCCGCTCACCGATGACACCATGGCCATATCCACGTCTCGTACAAAGCGTGCCCCAGATTATAATTCCATACATTTCTTCTTGTGAAAGAAAAAGATAACTCAAATATTTTTGTTTCAGTTTTATTCATTTTTACGCGCTTTTGAAATCCTTAAATCTGCTTTAGCCCTTTTCCAGGTGTCTCTCAATCTGGAGAAAAAATCTTAAGTTCCTTTTCATCCTGACAAATGGAGGCTGTTCCGAATTGGAGCGGGGAGAAAATAAGGCCGGCTTTAATCGTAAATGGCTAGACGGCGCGAGCTGCAGTGCGGCCGAACACCTGTGAGACAATTGATGTTCTCGGCAAGGGACCGTGGAGGTAACTACGTGAAATGAAAGGAAATTTTGTCTTCGATCTTTCTCTTAGGACCATGAGAAAACTCAGACAGCTAATCTTCCACTATTCGATAACGATTCGGGAGCGCTCTGTGCTCAGCGGCACCCAATCTAACGAGACAAATGTGGTTGCTATATTTTATTTTACGCAATAATTGCGCTTTGTCATGCTTGTAACATAACGTTAAGGCGATGGCATTGGCTATAAAACTAAACACGCGCAATTTCTGCTTAAAAAAAAACAACGCATTTTGTGGAAATTGAGTTGGGACAACGAGCATAAAAACTCTGCATCGAGGTGCAGATTGGAGCTCACAGGGGGCGACCGAGATGGCTTACAAAGTGCCGCCGAACGGAAGTATGCGCAGCAAGAGAAAACAGTGAATCAGGGCGGCCAAGCGGACCCCACGCGGGGCTCTCGGTTTCGTGTTTCCTTCGTGCTCGCACGTGCCTCCCAGCGGTGGGGATGCAAGAAGTGATCGTGCTTGTCACTGTCGCGAGACGCGACACATGCGGTGCCTCCTCCTCACGCCCCCTCTTTCCTTTCGCTTTCTCTCTCTTTTGCTTTCTTACTCCCAACGTTTTCTGTGGATCTTTATTTGATTTTTTTTTCTTTTTCTGCAGTCACTTTTCTCATTTTTCTTCCTGTTTCAACATATGGCCGCCTGAACCAGAATCGCGTTTTGATTTTGCTTATTCTCTGAGATCTCCACAATATTTTGTCGCTCGCTCAGAATATATGTCCCCAAATTCAAAACCCTTCGACCCTCGCTGCCTTTTCACCTTCCATCGCATGTCGAGGCCACTCTCCGCACAAAAATAAGAATAGGCTCCTTTCGCCCTGTGTTCTTCTCTTTCGTGTTTGACGCTAACATTGGAGGACTGTTCCCGACATAGTGTGAGCAACGTTGCAAACATCGACACCCCCTGTCTTCCTTCCCGTGGCGGTATTCGTGCTCTCCGTGGCGTATTTCGTCGTCCAACATAAAGCATTAAGGAAGTATTGGTAAGAGAATTTCAGGATTCATTTCTGGGAAAGATATAGGAACGAAAATTGACTACACTTTATTGCAAAGAAGCAGCCATCAGTCGGTAAAAGATTGGAACCTGAATTATAATCGAAGGGATTTCTAAAGCGTTGCGCTAGAACGTCACAACACTGTTCTTGTTTGTTGGAGAGCGTATACCTGTAGCCGAATCGCACTCGAAATGTTACTGACGTAGGGTGGGCCCTTAAAAAATAAGTCCGAACATTTATAAAAAAAAATATCTGGAGCGACTGCAAAGCTGATCCCATGACGTTAATACGTCATAAAAAAAAATGCAGTCGGCGGAGACACTGTCCGAGGCATGCTCCTGTCTTGCATAGCGGCCCTGTCGGATTGGTCATACAAAAACGTTCTGCAGACGTATTCAAAGCACCCATATATGTGAAGCAAACATGCATTGAATAGTGCTTGAGGCGTGTCCGCAAATAATTCTGTTATGACGTCTGCAGCGAACACCGTGTCTTTTGTACGACGAATGAGCAGCGTGTCTTCGGCTTAAGGATTATGCAACGGGAACCAGTGGAGAGAGCAAGTCGTCTGCTCTGCTTCTTGCGCTGGAGTTGCGGTGACGTCAGAAAGACGTCAAGCTCTGATTGGCTCTGATTGAAGGACAGTGCAGGACAGTGGCTAGTCCTCGAAGCAAGCTGCCTCGAGGTCTACCCTCGAGGTAGCTGACGTCACCACAGCCCCTGAAAAAAAGAAGAAAAAAAAAAGCTGGAGGTACGCTTATGCACTTCTTATGAGTTGTGAATGCGGAAGCACGCAAGCCGCTCGTCCGCTGCATTTTTCGTCTGCTACGTATTTTTTGTGGTCAGCGCGCGCGCTCCGCTGGTGACCTTGGACGCTCCGTGTTAACGGCGCGCTGATGGACACGCAGCGCCATGGGGTGAGCGGTCGGGGAAACTGACAAGCGCCGCAACCAATGGGAGCACCGTCGACGCGCGCCAGCCAATGGAACCGAAGGCGATCGCGGAAACTGTGTGCCGTTTTCACGCTTCAAAGTGATGACGTCAGCTCGCTCCATAAGACAGTTAATGCTTTCGCATTAAAAAAAAAAAGACGAACTTGCGTTCTGTATACTAAGCAGCGAAACGCATTGTTTCTGTCTTTTTGTTTCCGTCGTCTCCGATTTAACTACGTGTTACATCTCATGCGCGCAGTCCTAACGTCGGAGATTCAGTAAATCGAAGCAGTTATTACGATGACTCGCATCCTATGAATAAAGCGGTAGAAGGACGAGGAACATGTTTGTAATTTCTTGCCCCGGGCAGCCAGGAAAATGTATTGCTGAGAAGGAACATCGGGCACGACTGGAGCGTGCCCTCTCTGTCTATACTACCGAGCATTTATACATAGCCGGCCTGCGGAACACTAATGGTTGTCCAGATGACGAATGATCCCGACGAAAGGTCTAAGCAAATTTCAATCGATAGCAAGGAATAACTTCCAGTTCGGTGCTGCCGGCCAGGAAAAGCGTGGTCATTGTATTCGACAGTCAAACAAACACGCTTAATGAAAATTCATTGAATGGAAGCTATTGCGCGTTTCCTCCTAGGCCAAAAAAAAAGAAAAAAAAAAGCATCAACCTTGGGGTTTTCTGAGTTAAACCAACGAAGGGCATGTGGCGGCGGACTACGGATTAATTTCGTCCACCCGGGGTTTTTTAGGCGTGCAACCGAAATCTGGGTTACATGGTGCCATCTCCGCTATATAAGACTCCGTTAGATTGCCGGCACTTCCGCCGTGATTCGAACCCGTCAGCTGGGTTTTTTTTCCTGGACCAATTACACCGGAACCTTGTATTAGGTTCTGGTACTTTCGTGGCGGCTGTATCGCGAATTCGGTGACGGGGCTCAGTTCCTTTAATTGAAAGGTACCGTCAGCCCGAATAGCTTCCACTTCAATACCAGCTGTTGATAGACATTCTTTGCGTGCCAGCGTCATCTGCCGTCATTTCGTCGCACTGTTGAGGTCGTAACAGACCTACTGGCCCGCGGCGCGACCAGCATCGCGAAGCTTTGCTCTCAGAGGCATCAGACAGCGCCATCGCTCGCTGCATGGCAGGGTAATCTCTCGAATACGTTTTGTTGCATTCTTGGTGCGGTTGCTAAATTGAATGCAACCTGTCGCAACCTGTGTTCTGAAACTTTATTGCTCTCTTGTGTATAGTTGCACCGTGGTCACTGACGACTTTAGGAAGCCAGGGCGTTGCGTGTTCAGAGCATCTTATTATTACTACGCGGCTAATGAAATATCGGCGTTAGCCTATAAAAGCGCCGGCGAACGAGTTACAGAGGAACTAGCGTAAGCGTAAGCCCGCCCTGCATTTCGTATGCCCTCTGTGTATATTGAAGGAGGCAGTGTTATGACGGTTCCCGACCGAGCTGCAGATTCTAACAAACAACGGCGAAGGCACTCGTGAAACCAAAGAGTCGCGTAGCTGTTGTCTGCTTCTACGTATGATCGGCTACAGTCACCGAGAGGTTTCGAACGTCAGGGCGTCTCTTTCGAATGCTTGGCCTCCGGCTTGTGCTCGTTGCGCTCCGCCGTACGTTGACTGGGCGTGAAGGCTCGAGGTCTATACGAGACGTCGAAGCGCTATCGGAGGTAGAAACTTAAGCTTTTACTACACAGCTCCGTTTCGAGGGCGTGTTTACGACAGTCGAGTTTCGAACAAGTGAAAATAAAAATGCAGATTTTTACCGATAATAGTTTCGCGTTCATCGTAGAGAACACTCAATGGGCGGCGTCTAAAGTTCCCTGGTGCGCGTCTATTTCTGCGATGCATACGAGCCTGTTCTAAAGGGGAAGCGAAAGGGTGCGCTCGTAGATTTTCGTACGCGTATCGCTTCTAGACCCGAGCGTCTCGGCGAATTGTTGCTGTTCGCAACACTGCTCCTGTTTTAGTGTACACTGTAGAGTTTACGCCAGGTTCGAGAGCGGGGAGTTCGGGAACTCCTTCGTCCCGGTTGTCTTCCACGGAGCAATGATTTACGACTCTGCCGGAAGATGAAGCCGGCGGATGTCGATCCCACACCGCGCACCGCTCCTTTCCCTCGATGCGCGCTTGTTTTTCGACAGAGAAATTTCTTTCCCAGAAGAACCGCGCGTAGCGTGTCGCCTCTAATTCTCTAGCCTATACTCCGTTCCACCTTAGGATGGACCGCAGCGGACCGTACGAAAAATCGGAGTCGCACAGTTAACACATCAGACAAAGGACCGTCTGCAGAAACTGTTTGCGCCGTTTTACTTTCTCGTATGACAATCTTGTCACATTGATTGTATCTAAAAAAAAAAAAAATGCTTTGTGCAGACATTTCACATTAAGTGTATGCGTGGAGCGAACATGCTTCAACTATGCTTAAAGCGTGTCCGAGGGTAATTCTTTCATCATGTCAGTAACTAACACAGTGTTTTGCGCGTGATCTCTGAGCAGAGTGACTACAGGATGGGTCGTAACGTGCACGATCCATCTCATCGGTTGGAACGGAGTGCAGCCGCTCTTTGCTTCGTCGCAGTTCCTATGCATCTACCGTCGCGATAACGATAAATAACCTTCGTCTCTTTGCTTTCTCCTCCCTTCCTTCCCTCTTCGCACACAACAGACAATGATAGTCTTCTCGTGCGTACTGAAATTCGCCGGCGGGGAAAACAGAACAACAGGCGTCCCCGAGGTATATTTGTCAAAGATCGGCGGTGCTGGCTGTGGCGGCGGCGGCGGAAGAAGACGCATGAGGCTAATGCGGTCTTTGCCTCCCTGATCACCGGAGGTTGCTGCTCTTTTATATTTGGGGATTCCTCGGGCGGGCGTCGCTACGCTGTCATTTTCCTCGGCGCGTTTCGAAGCGCTGTCGTCGTCGCTTCTTTGTGCACCGTCCCCTTCCCCTGTTCGATACTCGACGGCCAAGTTGGATTCCAATTTGGAAGCGCTGACGGGAAGCTGGGCTTCTAGCTCCTCGTAACGTTCCGCGCCCCCGACACTCCAGTTCTTTGTTTTTCTTTCTCTCTTTATTTTTGTTCCTTTCCCGATAAACATTAGTTCCACATAAATCTTCTCGCTTGGGCGGTACGCGCGCAAGAAACGGCGTAATGAGGTTGTTTTTTTTTTGGATCCGAAGGACGCGATGGCTTGGTTGGAGTGTACGCTTCGACTCTTGGAATCGGGCATTGTCTCGTGCCCGTGAACAGCGGGGTGCTGGGGAGATGGGGAAGATGTAACGCGCGTTGAATTTAATGATGTTGTTTTATTAGTTTTTCTTTGACATTCGGACCAACGGTTACGTGAGTGAGAATCGAGTGATGTTCGCTTAGGCTCCCACACAGTCGCATTAGTCGACTAATGCAATTTGAAATTGCGATTTTTTTTTCTCATTTTGTCAAGCGGGTTTTTTTTTTCGTTTAAGGATTAGCACTGATTGCAGCATCGGAAACAATTGATGCACAGGTCGTTTATATAATCTGTGGATGGTACCGCGTGCAGGGATTCCGGATTAATTGTGTGTAATGATTACGTTACCGACGTATTACGCCGGGCGATGGCGTTCAGTGTCTTAAGCCACGGTCGCAATGTTAATACATTATAGAAAATGATGTCGACAGACACTGGCTGAGGCGGGCTCTTTTCTTGTATGGCGGTCCCGCCACACGGGGCAGAAAAATCTCTTTGCAGACATTTTCGAAACATATTTACGGAGCTAACAGATAATTCTATCGTCATGTCAGTAGCGATCAAACTGTCTTTTGTTGAATGTACGAGGCGTTTGACTGCGGCTTTAGGAAAATGAATTACTGACCTTCCCGGAATCAGTTCAGCAAACGACATCGACGATCGATCGGCATCATGCTGCAATGGCAATGCTCACTCAGTGGCGAAAGCGAACGATGCCTTGTTGCCATCGCAGCGAACGGTCTTAGATCTATCAGATGACAAGCTCCACGGAAGAGCGGCATTCGCAGACGGTTCCTCTCTGTTGCTCGGAGCACACAAGCACGTACGGGCGGATATAGGAACGCAAAAACACCGGGGAGCTTTAGGCGGATAGCGTTCCTAGCGCCCCGAGCGTCAACACCTCCACGTGCAACGGAGAAGAACCATATTGGGAACGGCGCTTATTCTATGCAAACTTCCGCCGCAGGTGATGCGTATCTAACGTTCTACCGGTTCTGCCACGTCTCTCAGTAGGGCGGGCTGGTTGTGTAGCAAGCGCCACCGAACACACGCGCGAGGAAAAGGCTCCGGGCATTCTAGAAGCTTTCCAACTAACTTTTATCTCATAAGGTTTATCGCGCGCGACTGCACGATTCAAGTTTTTGAACGCATGGTGGTGCAGTTTACGAGCAAAAAGTTATTTTCCAATTCGTTTTTTTTTTTTGTTTGAAACAGTCGGTTTCAGAACACCAGGTTAACGGGCCGAAACCTTCCCTTTCTCAAATAAACAAACTGATAAGAAAGTTAGAGTGCGGGAATTGTGTCTTAGCTTGTCATACAGTCACGCCCTGTCTGAAAGAATGAGGTCTACTTAAAAACGCGCAATACGCGCGCACACGCACACACACACCAATAAAATAGGAGGAATTAAACGAATCAACGGGTGCCTGTCTGTCTGTCGGCGAGCGTGCTGTGATAGCACGTCCTATGCCCATTGTCGTGCGCCCTCTCGACAAGATCCATCGTGACGTCAGAGGCGATAGACCACACCTTCCGTACGATCCATTTGATTCAAGTCTGCTCTGAAAGCGTTCAACAGTGCCTTTCGTGGTTTGGGGCAGCGAACCGCGGGGGGAAGGGAGGGGGGGGGGGGGGGGGGCGGATGCACAGCTACTCCATCATATTCAAAAAACAATCTGCAAGCAATGTCTTGGCCGTTTTTTTTTCGTTTTTTTTTAGTTGTACCATGTTTTTGTCGCATTGGTCGTAGAGAACCTATCTACAGATATGAAAGAAGCGCGCAAATGTATAGAAGAAACGCGCTTCGGGCATGTCTGTAGATAGGAGGTGGCAAAATAACTTTCAAAAAATTTGTTCAAATACATTACTAATTACTGTTCTAAACAGTAATTCAGTTACATTACCAATTAACGCAGACTAAAAATAATGAAATTACATTACAATTACTTTCCAAAAGCAATGATTTTGTTTCGACATTACTTTTCAGTACCTCGACGCAGTAATTCGTGCGCATTTTGTTTACAGTGTATGTATCGAAACTCAGATCTTTCTGATTACACCGCAAGAGCCTTATGCGCCGAGCAGTGAACCATACTGAACAGTCGTTTTGTTCGCGCACACGTCACAAGTGTTGGATACGATGAATAGCTTCTTCTTCAGATGCGACTCGAAGAGAGTCTACTCACCGGTTTCGCTGTTCATTCAACGGTGAGGGTTCTTAATTAAAAGGGTGATTTGTTTCCGTCTTCACGATTTAGAAGTTTTGGGCCGTGTGACAATGTTATGTCGGGCCATGGGAGTTCGTTCTTACGAGGAGTCGTCACGTGAAATCTTTCCCGTTCGCCTCGGACGCAATCTAATACTATTCTCCCAAGAGCCCTAGTCGGCGTATTCCCCGTCATTCCCCTCAAGGAGTCTTGTTCCCAAACACCCGAAGAGCCCAAGTTATTGCGCGCTGTCATACAAGGGGGCTGGATATCTGCTAGGCAGAGGCGTCGTTTGTTGAGGAAAGGGACGGCGCGAGCTTTCTAAAATGAGCAACTTTCCCAACAAACGGATGGCGATATCTGCTCGTAGGTTTATTTCCGAATAAATATTCGAAGGAAAGGCAGCGAGGCATGCCGCGAGGGGTATGGCTCGCTGCCGCTCTCATCCGATTTGCTCTCGTCTCGTCTTTTTCTGACTTTATAAAGTACCTTTAATTAACGAGACCAAGGATACGCACGAAAAGGGCCTTGACGAGGCATTTGGGCTTAACTATTTATTCCGGTCGTTTGTGGTACAGAATGGTCGAAGATTACGGTTCGACTTTGCTTGACAAAAAAGCAAGAAGGCCGGGGATCTGTCTGTCCTGTCCCCTCAGGTTTTAAAATGTGTTGACCTCACTGGTGATATGCCCTTCGCCTTGTAGCCTAAAAGGCGTTCATTCCTGAGCTGATAGTGCGGTGGAAGCTACGTTTTCGTTGGAACAGTCACACGCTTATCTTTCGCCAGGTAGCCACGCTCTCGTTCAAACCCACGCGCAGAGAAGTGGTCAGGTGAGGAAAGGAAAATGGTTGATTGGTTCTAGTGAGCTCGTAGCTCCCACTGCACTGTCAGCTTAGGTATGGACGCAGCACACTATCTTCGTGATGACGTGACGCCCTGAACGTCTTGCTTTGGAGTTCGTGAGCCGTGGCCTTCCAGTGATGTCTGTAGCACGTAAGCTTTTCTTTTTCGCCTTTTCAGCCCGCCTATGTGCGTCTGTCAAGTTCTTCGTACGAGGCTTTGCGCTCAAATGGCCGTCGTTTATTTAGCTCTGATGTCTCTTTGACAACATTTCGTCTTGAAAAATAATTTTTCTCTGTTATTAAAGCTCGCGAAGTAACTTTTTTTAGTGGGACAAAAGCAATTTCAAAAGTAATGGGTAAGTTTCTCAAAATAACTGCCTAAAATAATTTATTACTTTACTAAATTACCAGTCTAGAAATGTAATTCATTACATTACTTATTACCTCTAAAAGGAATTTAATGACTATAATTTCATTACAGTAATGTCATTACTGCCATGTCTGCTGTAGATGAGTTTGTCATCATGCCTGCAGCGACCACGGCGTCTTTTGTACGACGTACGAGCAGTAGACCTGCGGCATGAGAGCTCTCGTAATCGGGCAGCACGTTGAGTTGCCTTCCTCTGCTGCCTCTGATGAGAGTCCATTGGTCCGTCGTGTCTCCTTCCCCTCCTCTCCTCCTTCCACTGCCCTCTTCGCCTTCCTCCCCCTCCCAGGCGCACGAAATGAGAGTTCATCTCCGTCCCGGAATGCGTTCACGGTCGCTTTCTGCCGAGCCATCCGCCTCGACTCGCACGCCCTCTCTGAAGAGCTCCCGCGCGATAAAACGAGTCCCTTCTTTCCTCCTCCCTCCCCGAACTCCAAATGGCCACTGGATTCCCCTCAACTCGGGGCTCGGACCCTCCTCGCATAGCACTCCGTTCACCCCCGAGGTGCCAGCGTGCACCGGAGCAGTCGACCGCCCTCCTTTCATTACGGGTGGGAGCGCGATCACGTGACGGAAGGTTGGCGCATGGATGGTCCAAGGAGCACGTAGCTTTCACCGCTCTGTCAGCTTTCGGGTGAACGGGACGTAGCCTGCTTTTACATGGATGCGACCGTAGAGCATGGAATCCATATTTGACTATTTTGATTGGTGGCAGACGGGTAGAAGAGGAAGAAGAGCCCTGCTCGGTTCGATGCGCTGCGATCGCACCCGTGTAAACCTAGCCACAGCCACGTCCACGCAGGGTACTCGGCCAGGCGGTCGGTTGGAACCTAGATGGGTGAAGACGGGCTTTCCTTTCCCCTTTTTTCGTTCCTCCCTTAATGCGGAACCCAGAGCTTTCCTCCAGACGGCGCCCACGGTCGTCGCCCCTTCCTTCCGATGTGCGTACGCAATTCTTATCGAAAACTGCTGACCTCTTCTCGGTCCCTCGTTTGACATCCGTCGGCGACGCTTCCTCCTCCTGCGCGGTTACTGCGCGGGGTTGTCGGACGTGATGGGTTCCGGAGACCCCGGAGCCAGCCAGGGTGGTTATTCCCTCGCTCAGAGAGACATCCAGTTTTTTTTCTTTATTTCTTCATTTCTTCTCGCGCAGCGTTCTTTTTTTTTTGCATGTCTGTGTGTTTGTGTTTGTGTGAGAGTAAGTGTGTGTGTCTGTGTGTATGTGTGCGTGTGTTTTATAATTCTTACCGTACTTCACAATGCTTATAGCACCTTCTTTTCTTATTTACATCACGTTCTTTGGCTTGATATTTTTACCGTTGGTTCGTTTTCTTCGTCTAATACACCTCCCCTCTTAGAAACCCTTTTGTGCGGTATATTTTTCCGTTTGCCGCCTCTCTTATTTATACATGACGTTGGTAGGATGTATTTTACTATGCTACTGGGGTTTTTCTTTTTTTAGAAAAATAGAAGCAAATAGAAAGAAAAACCGCACGTAGCCACGGAAGGAAAGCGAGAAGCTTGCGCAAGCATTCAGAGATCCGCCGGATGTTATCTTATGTAGCTTTCGTGGTTTCGCAAAAAGCTTTTTCCTTTTAATTTCCGATTTCTGAAATTGATTTATCTTTGCTTCTATGAATGCTATATGAACCAAATTTATGACGCTCTTTTTCTTTCGTTTTCTCTCTTTCTTCCTTCCTTCCTCCCTCTCTCTCTCTTTATATCTTTCATCTCTCTGTTCCTCTTCCTCCTCGATTCAGTCGCCATTCCTTTCCGGAGTGGGAACGTTGGCTCCGCTCTCTTATTTTTGGTTGAGCGCGAGAGGATCAGGCGGAGGGTAAACGTATTTGCCTTGGGAACGAACGACGCTGATTAAAATATTGATCTCCGTCTTTTTTTATCTGCTTAACGTGAACCTTTTTTTTCTTTCTCTTATCATTATTTTTTCGTCTTTGCTTTAGCTTCGTTCGCTATGTTGAATTGCCCGTTCGAGTGCATCCTCTAGGTCTGTTTGCGTATTCTGAGCTATGTTTTGATACATTGAAAACTTAAAAAGGCGTTTGCGTGTCTTTTTTTTTTTTTTTGCGAAGTTTTGGAGTGTATGTTTTGCGGATTCATTCCGCGTTGTTTACTGTGCGGTTCGTGGGCGCGGTTTGGGCGCGCGTTTTCTCGTCGGACGGTCGCGAACACGCGAGTCCAATTGGTTTCGTTCCAAGCGGCATATTTGACGTCTTCCTGCATCTTTCTGTGTAGAGGGAGTGGCGTGGGAAGGTTGGCTTTGGGGAAATTCTGGCCACTCCGTTCCGAAATCGAATTGAAGTTGCCTTTTTCGCGGTCTTCTATATTAAAGTCCCGCGTGGTGAATAAAAAATAAAAAAATGCCACGAACGGTCAAATAAAGGGTATAGGCGTATAAGGCACACATGTGAAACAAACGCCAGTGCGGGGGCAATGACCTTTGACGCGTAATTCGTAGGGTCCCTGCACCTGACGTCAGTTCCGGTTCAGCTTGTCTAAACTACGAAAGCTGTCGTCAGTAAGCCACCAGCGGCCTTGCCGGTGACGCCTTCTGCTATTCGCTTGGACATAAGCAATTATGCTTTAGCGTCTTACTTGGTGTTGGTAAGACGCAGAAGCATGCAGATGGCTTCATCGACGACGGAACCTGTGAAGATACGAGAGTTCACGTTTATTTAAACACGCGAACTCATTCCGTCTTTTCCTCTTGGGTGCCTCCTCGGCGGGCTCGGAGGCGTTTTTTGGAGCCCTTGCGACCGCCGACGAGCCGTCTTCTTGAGCGCCGGTTCTCTTAAGACTTAGAGGACCGATATGCGCGAAAATTGAGTACCAGCCAATACTCCTGTACGTTTCTGACTATACTGGCTGGCACAGTCGATCCCGACGTGAAAGGACTCGAGCGATCTGGAAAACACTGCCTCTGGGCTCGTAGAAAGGCGGATATTTCGAGCCGGAAGCAGCGTTGGATTATGGTCTTGTAGATGAACCCTGTATTCTACAATCCTACTTAAACTTGCGGAACAACGAGTGATAGAACGAAGGCGCCCAAGCGAGCATCAGCCGCACGATCTCCTGCGTAAAGAGTGAAAATCGCACTGCGTTTGTAACAAACTCAATTCATCTAACGTTTTGGTGGCTATAACCTAACCAACTCGTACGTCTAACATTCTTAAGACTCCCAATTCATTTAACCCTCCTAGACGACGCAGTTCTCTAGCTCGTCTGGGGTTTCCACTGTGTGGACGCGTTTCTTTTATCGCGTGAACTTCCCGTAACTTGCTACTTCGAAGCAAGCGATAGGAATAAACAACTCTAAAATGCAGTCATGTCAACGCAGTGTATTCGTTTAACTGTCTTCAGTGGGTGGAACATTCGCTCTAGGCGACTGACACTCGGACACTCGTTCAACCTATTGTCGCATGGTGCAATTCGTGACTAGAGCGTGTTGTCCCTAAATTATTGGGGTTTCGAGGATAAGCAACTCGAGAGCTGGTTTCTTCTAAAAAAGAAGACGTGGTGGTTGTAAGCAGGTTCGGAGAGTCGTCAAATGCGATTGGTGCTATACCTTCGAAACAACGTTCTTGCGACGCCGTCAGAGCCGGATCACTAGCTGACGCTTTGAAGTATGCGCAGTAGCTGGTAATGGGGGGGTCTAAGAACCATCCTTAATGGGGTCTTCACTGCTGCGTCCATCGGCGTCTGCTTCCGAGAATAGTTCCGTTAATGCCACTCGACTCTGCCCGATTTCGAGGTTTCGACATGACTCATCCGCGCGGACCTGGGTTCTATCGTTTATCTCGCTGAGTGGCTTTTCGCTTAGGTCAATAGTCACTTAGGTCCGAATCAATACTTTGATCGCTGTTCAATAGAGCAAATTCCGTTCGTTCATAATGTCCACAAGACGTTATTCTGGAATTCTATCCTAACGTATTCATTGTTTACAAGGAAGAACTTTTGTCCACAGCAAGTGTGGGAATCGCGCATCTGCAGGAATTGGGCCGTTCTTGCAAGGGCGAAGAAGCTGAGCATGCTTTGTTCAACAGGCAGCACTATTAACTTTACGTGACGTCGGGTTGAGAGTTTTGGTTTAGAATAAATCCACCGTTATTAGCGATGTTACTAGAACACCTCAGTTGGTAAACTGCTATAGAGACGGCTTTGAAAAAGTGTCTTCGATGCGTATTTGAGAACCGAACTAATGGCGATCGCAACGCCGCCATTTCTCCCGCAGCGGCCACTCCGGGAACTGCTCGTCTGCACGTAACGGTTCGGGTCGAGACGCGCAAGGGCCGGTGGCGCTATCTCGCAGTGCCATTTCGCAGTGGCAATATAAATGAACTTTCATGTTATGAATATTCGCTAAAGGGTGGCGCTGTTATCGTATTTAGTTTCGTCTCGGTGAACGCAAGCGGTCCGGGTTTCAAGGGTGGCTTTCCCAACTGAGTGTTTTAGTAACGTTGGTTATTAGATTAGCTCAGTTACACAGCTGCTCATAGACGCTGCTGATGGTTCGCCCCCTGTCGTTCGATGCGCTGTACGGCTGCTGTGGTAACCGCAGTGTATTCTAAAGAATGCGTACGTTTCGAAGCACAGCGTCTAGATAGCGTTCCACGTAGGGTGCCTACATGTCTGTCTGTCTCAGGGTGAAGACATCCATTGTTGCTCTGAATGTGCCAGCGCGTGACGTTCTCCCGCACTCGGTGCGTGACTTGGGCGGTAAAATGGCGTGTATGCATTAGCCAAAGCTACGCGCTCGAGCTGCGTGACACCGGATTGCGCGCACTTCAAAATGCATAAAAAAACGATTGGGCGGAAAAATGGCTGAGATGTCACCACTCAAGCAAAAGCGTGCGTGTGTATGAAGGCACTCTAGTTCCACGGTGCTCTATGGAACGCAGTTTTGAAACGAAAATATAGATGGCGCTGTAAACGACTGGAGGCGGACTAAGGTCAGTGCGAGGGGGGGGGGGGGGGGGGGGGGGGGCGATACCCAGCTCTGCGGGAGTTCCAGATAGGAGGAATTCTAGTAACGTTGACAAAAGCTTATCTATAACTTTATGTAGTCAGAGATAATTTCATATTAAATAAAGGCCAAGTTCCGAAATACCTATTTCTACGGGTCGTTGCAGCTTTCCAAAACAAACAATAATGTACCCAACCGTTCTTTCTAATTTTGTCTTTGTGATATTTTGAAGTAATTTTGTTGTTTGTATGTTTATGGCTTAATGGGCGTCTGGTGTCTCAGCTGTCGATGATAAATTTCGCCAGTGTAGTATAACCATTAGCCTGGGGTCTTTCACGTGCATCATGAAGTAGTGATACACAACTGCACGCCGGTACGAGGCTCATCCATGGATCGAAACGGGCAGGGGTGGGTTCTACAGCGCGAGCTTTCACTTCACGCGCTCCGCGGTGCGGTGCGCTAGCACACTTGGCCACCGATCCCCCGTGCTGTGATTCAAGGAATTACAAGACATGAGAGACGTCAGAAAGAGGTCTCCTTAGTTTCGTTGAAAACCCGTATAACCACGGTTTACATACCGCCGACGTTAGGCACTTGCACTCTGGGGTGGGCTGGAGGTGGGGGTGTGATCATTGCCTGGTTTGGCATATGGTAAACAGGAATTGATGGTGTGGGTGTTCTTTGTTTCTCTGTGTTGTGCGAAAAACGCCATCTGTGGATGATCCGCACGGTGGTGCTGTTGCTATCTGTGAAGTGACATGTGATATACTGCACCTTGATATAGCCAATGAGGGAACTTGTTGTTTAGAATCAGAAAGAAAACAAGAAGAGGTTGAAGTCGTTTTTATATCAGCCTTTACTAAGGTGAGCTCCAGACCTATTTAGTTTTCGAAAGACGGGTGTACTGTCAGGAATTTTATAGATGTGTCTTTGTCCCATGAGCACAAGGAGCGTGTTAATCCTGTTGCATTTGGTTCGTCGCATTGGGACAGACTCCGGCATGTCATGAATTGGCTGATGAATCCTCGCCCAGCTATAACCCACGTGCGTCTGCCTACCGCGCTTTACATTTTGAGCACATTGAGACAAATAATCCCCGGCCTCAGGACGAATGTGTGTGTGGGAAAGGGGGGGGGGGGGGGGAGAGGACAGAAATCGACGTTGATGACAACGTCATAGATCTTCTCAGCCAATCATATACCTGAGGCGCACCCCTGGTTGTTTTAAATAAACAGATATCGTGCGGGATCGGTGGCCGAGTGGGCTAAAGCGCACACCCAGCTCGACGCGCGTGGAGCGAAAGCTCGCGCTGCAGATCCCAGAATCATGAGCTCAATCCCCACCCCTGCCCGTTTCGATCTGGATGAGCATCGTACCGGCGTGCGGTCGTGTATCACTACTGCGTGGTGCACGTTAAAGACCCCAGGCTAGCGGTTGTACTGCACTGGCTAAATTGCTCATCTACAGCGAGTGACTCGTCGCAACTTTAATGGCTGACCAACTACACGCTGTGTAGTTCGCACAACCCCCCCTCCCCCCAAACAGATATCGTACAGGTTTGCGGTTATCTAATCACAGTAGCGTGGAAGGCATTACAACCTTCGGGCTAAGTCTCAGACCGCACAGGATAAGTTACCCTTCCATATAGCGCCGAACCTTGCGCCGATTCTCGGAGGCAGATTGCCCTCTCGCTATTTAAACTCTTGCGAGGCCCGATCTGTTTTCCCTCATTCAACCCTAAAGCTGAGGACGAGGAAAATTGCGAAAGGCTTTGTACGTGCTTATAAGATTGGCAACGTAGAGTCGGGGATAGATTGGCAAGTTTGGATAAGATTGGCAACATACAGTCGGGGAGATGAACCCCGCGTGCCGGACGCCGTCCGGTTGCGAGATTAGCGGCTGTCATCAACCGGCCTTCTTATGTTCAACAAGGATAGATTAGGTTGCTTACCACCGTGTTTGTCATATCCTGCACCTTCATTTTTTCTTGTAGATTCCTTATTGCACTGTCATTTAGTCTCCTCCATTTATGTAAAGTGTTTGTATAACGATGGCAGACAAATGATTCGCGGCTATTCGGGCATTGGTTTGTCGCCTTCTTTTATTTTCGTTGCGCCTGTGAATAGGGTTTCGGTCGACCGGCCGCATTATCAATCTATTAATAGCACAGCCACGTTATCTTATATGTACGACGTTTCTTTTTATACAGGGTTAAGTTCGTTATTAGTGGGTGCGTTTATTGGTTGCTTTATTTTATTAAGGATCTTTTTTTACCCCTTGGTTTACGAAAGCAGATTACGACGACGGGCAGAGCAGCGAGGGAGGGGAAGGGGGGGGGGGGGGGGGGGGGGCTGGCTGGCTAACAACATCGCATCAGTGCCCCGAACCGTCTCCCTCAATTATCGCTTCTAAATGCGTCCTTCGTTAGTTTTGTTTTGTTTTGGGCGAATTGAATTACCGAACTAGCTTCCTACAACATGTAAAACAAATCAAAACTTAAAACAAAGGCGAATTTGCAGACGCGCGTTCTGCCAGGCTTTTCGATGTCCCGTCCATTTTGCCACTATTCTTTTCAAACTAAAATGGAGTGTCGGATTAGATATTTCGCTGCACTCAATGCGGTTACGTCCTTCGTTTTCTTGTTTTCATCTCTTTGTGCGTTTATATTCTGTCGTTCAACGAATTTCCCATAACTTTGTTAGCAGCAAAGAAGCCGATGTGGTTTCTCTCTCATTTACGCCATAAATCTACATCTGCTATGTGCCGCAGGTTATTTTTCTTCCCCCAAAAAACATTATTACTCAATGCGTGCACTTTCGCTACACGTGACGCCGCGTATATTAAGTTGGCTTTTAAATTTCCTCGAATAAACACAACAACAAAACATGATTGCTTAATCTACATATTGGTGCTCCAGCGACATCGCCGAGCATTTGTGTGACTTGTATAAACCTTGGAACTTTATGGATTCGGATGGCATGACACTCGCTTTGATATTCTAATCGAGCTTTCAGTTCACAAACGATCTGTGTACGGGCGTCTTCGCGGGCTTGTATCTTGGCATAGCATTTGGCATTTGCATTAATTTCTGTAACCAAAACGGAATGCGGCGTGTTGCTAAACTGTGCCTTTTTCATAGGTTTTAATACGATGACCACCTACATAGCTCGTTCATCTTAACACCTCATCGCATATCCGCTCGTGTTGATCACACTGCAAAAGTTGGCCTTCTCTTTACCGGAAATACAGCATTCTTTAAATAACTTTTCCCGGCGCCATATGTGAACTGGAACGGCCTGCCCGAATTCATTGTCTATACTCAAGGCATCGACCCGTTCAGCAAATTGTTATCATCATATTTTCTGTAAACCTACTTCCTCATGTAATTTGACTCCAGGGTTCTTAAAGTATTTAAATAAAGAAATAAAGTATACGCGTTCGCTGCCAGCATGTTTTGCGTTGTATGTGAACTAGAAGACGTAGGAATGTGTTCCAGGCGCTGATACAATCGTTTCATAATGTTCATTCGAAGGAAACCAAGATGACAATATCGGTATCACTTGCACACAAACACGGCCGAAACAAGCACCCTTTCCCCAGCATCTAGAATCTTGTGTTTTTAAATATACAACGCGCTTACTACGACACTTTTCAATAATAGGAGGCGACTATTTAGTACTAATCAACACTGCGATTGTGTCGATGAAGAAAATGAAAGCTTGCACAAAATAAACACACACACACACAAAAAAAAAACAAAAAAACTAGCAGCCTTGGATGCACTGATTCAACAAAATTCTGCAGGCAAGGAAGCAAGTCAAACGTCTGAGAAGGTTGCGAAACTGAAATAAAGGAGGTCAAACTTTAACTTTAAGGTGGTCTCGGAGCACGCGTTCTCCGCCTAACATCAGAATGCCATACTGCCGAGACATGCGTGCTCTCCAAGCAAGGCGTCTCGACCTGCACGGCGTGTCTCTAGGTTGGCAAACACACACGGAAAGTGTTGATAAGTCCGCAAATGAGTCGTACTCAGTCCGTCGGTCATCGGTGAGTATGTCGGTGGAACGGTTTAGCAAACGGTCAAGAAACCGTTGAAAGGAATGCAGGTTCTGCAGAACCAAAAATGGGTAAAACACGCAACAGGTAGCGTAGCCAGACATTTGGGGACGAAAACGTACATTCGCTGCATTTAGGGAAACTAACTGTTAAAATAGATGTTAAGCGAGAAACACACATTCAGACGTTGCAAGAACGATTTGGGAAAAAAAGATTAGAGTTAAAAGTAAGACACACGCGCAAATTATAAATTAATAAAAAAATTGCGACGCGATTTGAACTTAGAACTTTCACGCTACGACGACAAGTTGCGGCTCTTTTCCTTCTGTACTACAGCGTTTTCTTTTTCTTTATTATATACTACAGCAGACGGCTTAAATAGGGTCGCATAGATCCGCGCAGTTCTCTACGGATCTATGGTGATTCGCGAATCTCTGGATATTTGTAGAATTAAGGCCAATAGAAGAAGAGACTTTGCGTATTACTTAAAGCAGGCAACGTAAAATTAAATGGCGTGCTCAGCGGAACGACCGTGTCGCGATCAGTCGTCTGCATATCGACCCTCGGCGTCGTGAGATATACCGCAGTCAATATATCGGCCGCTTGACTAATAAATATTGATGCTATAACGCTCGAAGATTTATTTCCGTTTCTTTGCCTTAATCTACGTAAATCACAGACTAAGCCGGTCACTCGATCAATCTTACTTTTTAATTACGACCCGATTTGATAATGGAAGGTCTCAGACTGGGGCGCGACACACTCCATTTCTCGAGCCAAGGACAGTCGAGTTTTGGTTGAACTCACGGGGAGAGGTGACGAACGCCACTCGCTAAATGGCGTCCATCGACAGTTTTTTTGTTTTGTTTTTTTATTACTGGTTACGTTTACGTTAACGCGATATTTACAGTCGTACATCTCCCACACCGCGCGTTGGCATGGCGTGAGCGTAAAAAAGAGATTCGCGCGGCGGCACATGCGCTGTGCCGTCCGCAGCGCCACCGACGTCAGAGCCACGCCTTGGTCAATTGCAACTCAGCAGTCGCTTACAGGATCGCAACGGCAGGGAGGAGTTTCCGTTGCCGCGTCTCCAGCGCCTTCCTGATACCATCGCTAACAAGTGGACGTTTCGTGAGCCTCGAGCAAGCAGGCACAGCCAAAACTCTACAAATGGCGACGAGAGCGCGGGCTAGAGCCCCGGCGTTTGAAAGAGGCGCCCTGCCGTTTCCGCCCGTGTCAGCGACTATGGTTGCTTCAGGATAACTGGCTGTTACGTACTGTCGCTCGATGCCGGGTTCATCTCACTGAAATAGGAAATGGATACACTCTGGGCGTGTTCCAGAACGTATCTCGATCTGACTTCTGCCTTTGGAGCCAACCCCGACGTTCCGAAGACGTATACGTCCAGTATTGCGTAATTCGTGATGTTACGTGAAGTATGTGACCGAACGTACTGACGGGATTTATCGGTGTAAGATTCTGAACATAGTTTGTAAAGAGATACCAATGACCTTGTTCCATTTTAGCGCCGCACAAGACCTTTTGTATCGTGGAACATGCGTGTGTCGTGTTAATAAGCTCGTTTCACTGCAGTAAAAACGCCAACAAATCTTCGATTACAAAACGTTTCGTCGCGGACAGTCCCCCTTCCTTGAGATTAGCTGTTTGTCTCTATAGTTTGCATGGTCATCAGCGCATGCATGAGATCACCTGGAATTTACGAAGATGTACGCGAAGTGATATATAGGGTTGTGAAGTAAGTAACTGGAGGTATTCAATTTACGCTTACGTATTACACCTTAATAAATTATATAGTTCCCTGAAACGAACTTACGTTTCGGGGGAAAGAGCTAGCTTAGTTCGATCACACTTCCTTATCAGATTATACTGCACGACGAATTACATGATTCCGGAGTGATTCAATTGTATTGTAGCGCTATGTGTGTTCCAATAAACGTATTGCGTAAGTGAAGTGACGAAAGTGGAAGTTCGCTTTTCGGCGTTGTCAAATAAATAGTTAGCCATCGCAACATACCCCAACTTCACGGGAGGCTGTAAAATAAATGCATTTTTAACACTATTTTCTGAGTAAGCACTTTTTAATTAGATATATTTGTAAACGCCACAAATGTGTTCATAACTCCACTATTTGTATCAAATACAGTTACGGTTCTATTTCATTTGTTATTTTTGCAGATACAGTTTGTTGTAGATGCAGTAGATTTTTAGAATACAACTCTATTCGTTGCAAATACAGACTCAGTTCGATTGTAATTCTTGTTATGCCTAACTCAAGGAACTTTAACTGTAGTTTAATTACTTTCAAGGAGTAGCTTTTGTATTCCAGGTAAGACGTTCTTTCATAAAAAAAAAGTATCTCTAACCGTTCGTATACTCCATTGCAGAAAAATGACATGGAGTAATCAATAAACATACTGTTTGTCTTTTCTCTTCCCAAACATACATACAGCGAAATAAAAATAAAGAATTACGTAGCGCCGTTAGCCGTTCCGTAAGGCCATCCGCGGGTAGAGACCCCTGGCGGCCCGTGAGCTAAAAGACAACGCTAATGCGATCAGACACTCCGCACTAAGCTTTCGCGCGAAGCGTTCATGGCCGACGCGCTCTCGCCGCTAAGCTTATGGCCTTCGCCGGTTCTTCGTATTGCTTCGGCGTAGGCGCCGAAATGGGCACGGACAAAGCAGGTTACGTAAGCGCGTTTGCTGTGCCCCGGAGTCGCTGTTTTTACGTTAAGCCCTTTGTCGGTACGACACGGGCGCTCTGTACGTGGCCCCGCTGGCGTCGATAATGCCCAGGCCGAGGAAAACATCACACGCCAAGGTGCCAGCCAAACAACGGCGGTGCCCACCCTAGAAGATAAATAAATGCCCGACCATCCTCTGTTTTGTTTACTTCAGTTTAATATTCTCCAAATGTCCTTCAATGATGTGCATTACATGAGGGGAAGAGAGGCGGGGGAGTGTAGTTTGAAGGGTAAACAGTGAACGGTTGCCGAATAACAGTTTGGTTAGCGATCAACAAAATACATATTATACCGGTCGTATAAAATGCACAAGTAAACCTAAATGTAAGTGATGTTGTATAAACATTTTGACGAATAAAAAACGCTTGTGAAGCGCGTCTTGCAAAGATAACATAATGGCTGTCTAATTCGACTGTTCTTTGAAGGCAATTCTTTTTTGCCGTAATAGAGAGGACAAGCGGGAAATTTTGAAATGTATTAGTTCTCGCGAATATAGGATTTGCTTTAAAGTTGGGCCCATGACGTGAATAAGTGTTTCTTTCCCTCACGTTCTACGTAACCTTGATCAGTATCACAGCGTGAATATTTGTGAAACATGGCACCGCTCACAAAGTCTGTTATTTGAGCCTGTTTTCGGCTTACAAAGATTGAGGACGAAAAGGGTGCTTTAATTAATATTAATCAACAGTGCCCAGAAGAATTGTATTCACTGGCGTCCACAGCTGTGTGCGCGACTGCTGAGCGCGTGCCGAAGGCGAGCGTCCACATTATCTTTTTTTTCAGCGTGCATTCCGCAATAATAAGATTGCTGATCTTAGCAGCCTGTTAATCTAAGGTCGTTGTGAGCATGCGCTATAAACATTGCTTTAAAATAAGGCGTTGAGTGAATACCCCCTACACACGAAAATTTTAAAGCTCTTTGCTCAGAATACGTTCTACGTTTCAATGAACTATTTCTAGCTGAAACATCGCGTTACGAGTGCAGGATCACTGCGTGATGGACACGCGGGTGCCCACAGACCAGCGTTACCAATGTACTTACCCCTGCTGCTAATATTTAGGGTTTTTTTTTTTTATGGTGGCGGAGCTGCAGAAATCTCCTGTTAGGAATTTTCCAGAGTACTGCTTGTTCACAAGTATGTCTTTCTAAAGGGTGACACTTAAGTCAAAATTTTTCGAAATATTGATAACAACTTTAAGGTATATTTGGGACATCTACGACTACCTCGCCATGACGTAAAATCCCCAAAAAGTAAACGGAACAAAAAAAAAAAAAGAAACAAAGAACGTATAAAAGTGGAAGCTCAGCTTAGATTTGTCATGTATTATTTTTTTTTTCCCTCAATTTTGAGAACTTATATCTTACCACATTCTGGGATTCATTCGCGTTGTGAAAAACGTCCCCCGGCACGCCTCGGCTCCAGCTCTGCGTTTGTTTCCTACGAGAGCAGCTCTGGCGCACCCAACCGAAGATAGTTAAGCGTTAGTTCCGGCAGTGTCGCGTCACATCACGCCGTGAACATCGGCTCGCGGTTCTAGCGGGATCGTTTATCTCGCCGACACTGCGGGGACTCTCGCGTAGTGCTCGGCCGGCGCGACGTGTGCGAGCCGGGGCCGATGGCGTCTATAGAGCTCCGATATTAACGGCGCACGCGTGACGCGCATGGTTTTCGACGCCACCTCGGTATATATACCCCGGCAGAATAAGGGACTTGGCGGGGCTCTCTGTCTAGTTGCGTGCGCACACTGGATTTGCAGTCGAGATTGCGGGCCGCTGCCGTCGCTCGATCGATGGCCGACGACTCGGGTCGGGTGAGCCACCTCAGTTCGTCAGCTGCCGGAACGGGTTCGGGGTCGGCGAGCTCGTGCAATGCATGTAGAGCTACAAAGCGTTGGTCTCGAACGTGCGCCCACTGAGATTCCCAACTTTCTGGGGTCTTTAGTGTGTTTGTAAGTCGCGATTGAACTGGGCTACCCGTTCCTTTGCCTGTAGTCCATTGTATATAGAGGTTGAGACCATGTATAGGAAGGTCACTCATAGAAGGCACCTCTGGTTACCCGATGCAATGGATGTCAGCATTGGCGCATCCAGTGTATTAGAGAGCCTAGAGTTAGAAGAAGGAGCTACTCAAACCTTGAAAAGCGTTTGCCATTTAACGACAGACACCTTTCGCGCTTGCGCTCAGATTGCTTGCTCACGCGCAGGCGTGTGTTGCCGCGTGGCACGGAGGACAGCGGAAGAAAAGGCTGAGCCAAGCTTGGAGACGCTTGTAGTCGATGGACGATTCGCATCCTCTTCGTACCTCATATTATAAGCGCTGCTCATAAAACCACTTGACCCCGATCCAGCATCCTTCTCAAATCACGGTGCAGTCTAATGGATGTAACGTCCATTCTAGGAAATATAAAGAGCTACGCCGCATTTACACTGGCGACTCAACCGCATCCGCAAAGCGGTTCCGAACGCGTTGCTTAAAGATGCAATACAAGTTCACGCGCAGTTGATGAAAACAAGCGGATCCGTTTTGGGGTTGCGATTCGAACGCTAGTGTGAATGTAGCCTAACGATAAGCAACCGCGTGTTCTCCCCAATGCCGCTGTTCCCGCGAGCAAGCTACGGTATTACAGTTACAGCGCGTCATCAAGACGCAATCATGCTGTGCTTGCATCGAGCGCAAAGTGGCGCTGCAACGTTCGATCATGCACGAACCACGGTTGATTACAAGTGCTTGTCAGCGTCTGTTTATAAACGCGCGGTAACAAAGCGCATAAAAGACGTTTAAAAAGTTTAAGTAATAAAAAAACAAAAAAACAACAACAACATGAAGCTCGCGTTTTTGTTGTTCTATCCAAACGACAATGTTATTTGTTTACAGCCTTTTTGTTCTTGCTATTTTTTCAGAAATTTACAGCCATTACCTGTGCTCTGCCAGTTTAGCGCCCGCAACCAACGTGAAATAGCGTAATGACGCACAGCTAGACTGTACCGATAAATGTTAGATTTTTCTTGTCAGAGGCGCTGCCCAAACTTGAGAGCCACGGGCCTATTTTAGACACGGGACAGTCAAAACAGCGCTAATAGTAAACAACATTTCGTAAACTCAAGGATTGTGTGGCCCGTGATCGCGTATTCCTTGCAGGCGGAAGTCGGTAAGAAACCGGTGAGAACATATTTCAAACGCTTTTCCTTTTTTTTCTCTCTCTTTTTCCAGGCGAGATACGACGAGAGTAGACTACGCGGAAATGGCGCGGAAGTGCGATAAGACCTGGACAGCTTAAAAAGAAGACGCATCCAGCATCCTAAAGTAGTTTCCCAATCGCCCTTTGTTTCCTCATATTCATATTTGTTTATTTGTGCGGCGGTTCCCACGGGTTATGGTGCGATCACCTTTGTCCTACATCGTAGAATAACGGCTTGTTATTTTGGGCGAGGCCAGGTTCATATGTTTCTACCAGACGGCATAAAGCTGCGTGTCGCGTTGATAAGAAAGTGGAGTCGCTGTCGTCGATTTGTTTGCGACAGATCCGTTACATTAATCTTGGAAGGGTGCACTTTCATTTTTTGTTTGTCTTTAAAGTGAAACTAAAGAGAAAGTCGTAAAAAACGTATTAGAGATGAATTCTAGGGTATTTTTAACCTGTGAATCTAAATATTAGGTTCGTTTTTCCCGAAGATGTAACTAAACGCGACTAAACACACACGAAAAAAAACAAAAAAAAAAACATACGACCAGCTGTTACGTCATACTAGAATCTTTCGGCCGCCAAGCGCGTGTTGCTCGTGTGGGCAGCACGTGCAATTGCAACCTTGCCGGGTTTATTCTCCCGCACTCACACCACACTATAAAAACAGTCTGTGCTTCTACTTTCCCGCACAACACTTGGAGAGCCAATCAGCGGAACTTACGGAGGCAGCTCAGCGAATTACAATGCCGAAACATATGTTTAGACCAAAAACGCGGTCTGAGTTACCCCTTGCCCTCGAAGTCGCTGCATCGAAGCGTTCTTCCGCAGAACGAGCGCGAGCGCTCATTCTGCTGAAGAACGCTTCAATGTGGCGACTTCGAGCTCTCACCCTCGGATATTACTAGGCGAGATCGTCACGCGTTGACGCCACCGAGCAGCAAGGCTCGCAACCACAGAACTTTTTACCGTGCATAAACTATTGACGTCGCATCCCGCTGGCCGACTTTGAAGCGAGGGGCCGAGAGCTCCCGCTCATGTCCATTTTGTTTCCGTACCCCTTCAATGCCGTAGCTATGCTGCTATGCCGTAGTTCACAAAGGGTAGGCATCCGTATACTTGATAGCTCGCGCCTCCTCGTGCTCTGCTGGCACTGACCTCAGCGGAGTCGTCGCACGTGCAGAAAGGTACAGATCCCACCATGCATGGCGACAGCGGTGACGTAGACAAACTGGCGGGTAAGATCGTTATATTGCTATAATTAGCAACGCAAAGCTCATACACCCGATCTACGAAAAGTCCTTGCATATTCGCGCGCTGAGTATCTGAACTTCTTACCTTTTTGAATAACCCTACAATTTCAGAAACTTTCTCAGTTTCGGTAGCTTTATAATTTTACTTTCCTCGACTGCTTTGATGGATGAAAGGGAACTCACAATGGACGTCACAGGTGACGACATGGGCGAACCCCAATTCGTGGCTGTTAAGCAGTAAGCCTCATGATGGAGGGCTAGCCAAACCCGTGTTCGGAGAAGTAATTAGCGGCTTGCAGCGCGTTTTCAACTATATTAAACTTACATAAGTTACATAAAACTTAGTTGTTTTGTTTTTCGTTTCGATTATTATTCCACTGTATCGTGTTCACTATGAAATTTACTAAATACTGTTACTCGTGAAAACAACAACAAAAAAAACATATGCCTTATTTGTTGAAGATTAAGCAATAGAGAGTGATACTTTCTTTTTTTATTTTTAAGGTAAGATTTAACTATAGTAGACGACATGATACTCGACAAGGGAGATGTTGCATAGAAAACACAGCAATGGGCTGTCGTTATTTCTGAAGTAGCTCGGGCTTGTAAGAGGCAATTTTTAAGAACAATGGGAATGAGCTGGTGTGTCCAGCAATAAGCGAGAGAATACTGACACGCAGTTTTGCTCGCGCGAGTGTTTAGTCCAGCTTTACTTTATATTTTTGGCTTCTCCGAGGGTTCGTTCGTCTCCACGGCACGGCTCATGAATTCCACCGGTGTCGGGGGGCCCCAAATGGGGGCGAACCGGTACGCTGTAACGGTGCACTTAATTTATAGAACCCTGCGTCCGATATTTTTTGTCTTGTGCATATCTGCTTTTGGGATCTCCACTTTGGAGGCGGTTTTTCTCCGTGTATAACTTTTTTGTCTACGAATGAGCTTTGTATTGTTTATGACTGCTCTTGTGAGCTTTGTTAAGAATTGTTTTAATCTTGTGTACGCGCTTGTTCTTGAAATGTTCATATTTGCTTTGGGCTCCGCGCCTTTTGATTGGCTTCAAGCAAACCTTTGGGATTGGTTGCCAAAGTGGCCCCAGAATGCTGCTAAACTCAATATAAGCGGCCGCCAAAGGCCCACAGGGGACTTGGCGCCCGGACACCGTGCCGTGAACATCACCCTGCCTCTGGAGGCCAACCTGAACATCCGATCCCCTCGGCTGTGGAGTCTTCCGCCCGCTAACTCGAAAACTTGGGACCCCTTGCGGCTGTGGAGGAGTTCGGCTTGCCCGCCTTTGTGTGGATCCTTGTTTGTTGAGTTTGGCTGTGGTCGGGGCACCCGCTGAAGGTATGATCGAGGAAGATGGCAAGCGAAGTGTCCAGAGATTGGGAGCAGTACCTCAATAAATTTGGTCTGGAAGTAAAAAAAAAAAAAATGGCCAAAGTGATATGAAGAAGTAATTTGTCTACGTTTTTTTTTATCTAAAAATGTTGATTGATAATAACAATATTTTCATAAACGAAGGAATATTCCAATTGTCTTCGTGACAGCACTATATTCCGTCCCTCCCTATGCTGACAGCGCGGTGAAGTTTTGAAATCTGACCACGCTCTCTTCCTATACTCGCGCGCGGAGTGGGGTCACGTGATAAAAGAGATGCGGATGATTGGTCCGGCGAACGCGTTGCTCCGACCGCATTAAGGAGTTTTCGTAGACCGCGTTTCCCCCTCCGCTAAGCCCTTTGCAACGAAGAAGCCGCTACTGCGCCTGCGCGCTGATGGCCTCTACTGTAGAGTTCCGGGTATCGTAGCATATTGCGGAGAGCCGTTGCGGGACAGCGGAAACGGTCTACGAAAACTCTCTGCTGTCAGCTTAGGGTTGTGCGGGGGTTAGTTAAATTTTCTTAACGCCTCCCTCGTGTTCTTTTTTTTGTTTTTTGTGGTTGCTTGGCGGTTGTTGAAGCGCGACGCCAACACAACACGAGTTGAAGTAAGGACGAAATTGGGAGTGAATACACGATACTCGAGGACAGAGAGTAACCAAGCTTCGTTTGATATGTTTCAGTAAAAAGGGTACATTATTTGCATCAATTACTCTTGTTAGGCAAGGAGAAACGGAATATCATTAGCAGACAAAAACAATATCTCTCAAAGTAAAAGGTTACAGATGATGTGTACTTACAACACGTTAGCACGACTCTCTGCTTCACCCCATCCACCCAAAATCATCGCCTCGTCTTCAGATTACGAAACGACCCTAGACTGTACTCGACACGCGAAACTCCTTTCGGAACCGTTACCTGCCGCCTTATCCGTAACGAGCCGAGGAATTCCGAAACCTCGGGAGCGCAGCCTCCCACTGACAGCGTCGCTTACGCGTCGACGAGCGCCGGAGCGCGGAATGGCAAAAACAAACCCCGAACCCCGAGCGCCTTACAAATCGCCGAAAGCAATATATATGATCGAGAACGGCGTGCGTGTGCTCCTTCCCTATACTCCGTCCCACCTTACAATAGACCGCAGACGACGCTGCGAGCCAACGAAGCCAATCTAATATCGCGTGTCTGTCACGTGACCTTCGGGAGGGCTCAGAGACGCGCGGGCCGCGTAGTCACGTGACATGTTGGCACTGCTGGATTGGCCGGGGTGGATAGTAGCATCCACTGTGGATTATCGTAAGGTGAGACGGAGCGCCATATGCTATAACGTCGGAGGCGCTTCGGTCGTTCGAGCGCGCACTGCTTGCCAAGCGGCCTGACGTCTTCGGTGCAATAAAAATAAAATAGAAAAGAAAGCAAGGAGCACGCGCTTTGTTTCGATCAGGTATCCCTGGGATACCCAGGAAGACGCGCCGCGCCATCTATCGCCGTGAAGCTTGTCACGCGGTGCTGGGATCACCTTTCTTCTTTTTCTGGCGAAAGGGCCGAAGGCGCTTGTGCTTCTGTCGCGCGAAGAATGCCTCAGGAATGCGGAGCTCGCCGACGATAAAGGAAAATGCGCTGCTTCCCCCGCAACTGCCGCTTTCTTCCGTGTCCCAGGCCGTGCTTCCTAGACGTCGCTGTGCAAATAAGGTGGAGAGGGTATGGGAGCCACCCGCTCGGAATCTTACGACGATGGTCGACGGAGATACAAATTGGGAAGTTGAATTTGAGCCATATCATGCGAGGCGTTTTCTTCTTTTTTTAGTATGTGCTACTCGAGCTGTGCCACTTTATTATTGGTCAAAGGGAAAGAAAACCTCTTTGTTTTTCGGTCTGCGAGGAACAATTTTTAATACAAAAAGGCGTGTCTGTTTTGCGGCAGGACACGCGGGGTGTCATTTCGATTCTCACAGAGTTACGGAATATTATTTGCGTATTATTTGAAGAGAGCTTGTACGTAGAGGTTACAACTCTGCCCAGATCGCATGAGAGTCCTGACACCATCGGACCACCAGAGCCAAGGTAAACAATATTTTTCTTCACACGAACGAAAATTGATCTGCCGTCGCGCGTCCTGAGAAAAAGTAGCGCGTGCGAAATTGTCCCAATCAAATGGGGTCCTTGCGCGAAACAATGCCACGCTTTAAAACGCTGATACTTTTTTTTTTTTTTTAATGATAAGTACTTGGAAACCCCGAAGGAGATAGCCGAAGGATCTAGAGTTCGCTAACTGACTGCCGACGTTTCACTCAAAGACATTCCTTCTTGTAGGCTCTCAGCAAGCTTAGCCATTTACCGAAACGTCGCTCGCCATTTTAAATCTTCCAAAAGATTCCTTCAAGGTAATCATTATATGCAACATTTATCTACGCGCCTTTTTCCCCAAAATAGTTTTCCAGAAGTTTTCTCAGCAAAAATAAACTGCGCATCGTGGAACGCTCATTCTCCGCCCAAATGTAGCGCTAGCGGTTCGAACCACGGGCCACATTTTCAGATCGAACTGTTATCTTATCCAAAAGTTATAGTTGATTTTTTGAATTTTCAATTGAGAAAATGGTTACCGACGGAGCTCTCGAATACGTGCTGCTGAATGGCGCCAGTTATCCGAAACGGGCAAAAGCGGGCACCATTTTCCCATTTATATTTTCTAAAAATCACTCATAAGTTTCGATCGAGGTAACTGTGAGTTTGAAAACTTTGATATCTGGGTCAGACCGCTAGCGCTACATCGGGGCAGAATACATGAGGGTTCGCCGATGCGCAGTTTATTTTTTCGTTAAAAAAAAAAAAAAGAAAACGGCGTATTTTTTTTTTTTTTTTTTGCGTGGTGTATAGCACACGAACGGAAAACGAATGCGAAGGAATAACTATACCGGTGTTCATTAGTCTACTCGGCGTCAACTTCTTTGTGCTACGTTTTGAGAGATAGAGTATAGGGGGTGACAGCCTCCGCACCCAGTAGAATCTTTGCCTCCAGAACGCGCTCGTCGCCTTCCGTCGTGCTTTGACCGCGCTTACGACGAATTGTTATAGAAGGCAGAAAGCTCACGTTGGTGGCAGAGCATCTACTCGGTTCATAAGCTGACACCGACTAGTGGCGATTTTCATGACGCGCTTTGGACCCGCTTTGATGGCTTCATCTTTAGATGTCCAGGCGTCGTGAACGCGCGAATCGCTTAAGAAGGCTGGCGAGCAGAACAGCCGCTACGTCTTTCTTTTCTAGCCTCGAGGTGCCGTCGATTTCGCGGAAGTCGCTAATGGTTCCCACGGTGCTGCCGCTTTGCACATGCGCTGTTGCTCATTCGAATGCGCTGGCGCTGGTAGCTTTGACAGCGCTGCGGAAAGAACTCTCGACCACGCAACGTGGAAAATATGACGCCAACAATTGCGTACATCATATAAAAGAAAAGAAAAAAAAAAAAAAAACAGAGAAACGGGAGCAAGAACAATAAAAGTGACAACGAGCGCTCTCCGTTATAATGTTCGCCTCAATGGGAACAAAGGAATGAATGAACTCGGCGGGTTCTCAACGACGCGCTCAGCCATAAACGCGGAATTGGGCGGGCGTTCCCGCTCACTCCAGCGTACTATACAACACGACGCCACTCAAATCCGGCGGCGCCGATGAAGTCGCCTCGCTCGGGGCCAAGCAAGATGCCCGTCGGCGGAACGAGGTGATTAATTGCGCCGGCTTGTAAACATGGCTCGGCTTTTACGACGGCCCGCCACTTCCCCGCCGCTCTCCCTTTTCACCGCCGCCGCAAGCGCCGGCTGTTGTTCCTCATTCCGCCGCTGCGAACCCGATCCGCGCTGCCACCGACGAGCTGAACGACGTCGCGCGGCACGTTGAAGTTGCCGGTCCCGTGGGTTATACATTATATGGAGACGCTCTCTGAGGCCTGCTTGTTTCTTCTTGTAGGGCAATTCTGTAACATTGATCATACAAAGGGTGTTTGCGGACATGCTCGAAGCCCACAAATGTGCGGGACAAGCATTCTTGAAACATGCTTAAAAAATGTCCGCGGATGATTCTGTCATTGTGTCTGCGGAGAAGCTCTTTGTCTTTTGTTCGATGCACGACCGTTATGACTAGGGGACGTTGAGAAAGACGACGGTCGACCGTTGCCGCTGTTTCGTGCCCGTGTGCCGACGCCTGGGCTGTTGTCCGATCGGTCGAAGAGGCCCCGACGATCGGTCGACGCTGGCGGCGCTTTCCTCAGGGTTGGTAGAGTTCTAGCCTTTGTATTTTGTTTCAAGCGTGGAGGTAGGAAGCTTCTGGAGGCGACATCTGGCCACCAGGAGAGATGAGACCCGGGGAGACTTCCGGTTTGGAGAAACTCGCCTCTGACGATGACCAACACCAGAGGGCGCTATCCGACGGACTTGGGCACCTTTGGCGTCGCTTCCACCGACCGCGACCTTTACTTCGGGCTTCACTCGGGATTTTATAGTTTGGATGGCTTGAACCGGTATGTCTGCTCTTCTTATTCCTACCACCATGGTTTCAAGCGAGATCTCACTCGAGAATTTATCCTATACGGAAAGAAACTGAGAGAGAGAGGAGAAGATGAGAACTTGCGGGGACATCAGAGTGCGGAGCTTTGACTGGAAGGATAATCGGTAGACCCAAAGGTTGATTAAAGTCACCAACAGTCTAGGGGCGTTGCGATTCTCAAGCATCTCATTGTCACTCCGCAGCCAATGAGGTTGCTGCGGTTAGCCACTGTGAAGGCCAAAGGATCAATCACGAAGCAACAAGTGTGAATGTATTAGGTCACGCCGTAGGTTTCTTGAGCTGTGAGTTCCCTGCAGTCAGAGGGAACAAAAGCGTCGTCGTCTGGTCATTGCATGGGGTCGAGCGTTGGAATACCAAGCGCCGGTGTCCGGCGCTCTGATTGAAGGGAGCGAGTGGGAAGAGAGAAACGCAGTGAGCCTTCGCGTCAGTCATGTAGCCAGGATTTTGTTTCGGGGGGGGGGGGGGGGGGAGGGGAGGGAGGGAGGGAGGGAGGGAGGGAGGGAGGGAGGGAGGGAGGGAGGGAGGGGAGGAGAGGGGGAGGGGAGGGGAGGAGAGGGGTGGGGGCGCCTGTGACAAAATGCTGTATGAGGGGAGGAGGAGAGCAGGCCCCAGCAAAATGCAAGATAAGGGGGGGGGGGGGGGGGCGGGCCGGGCCCGATGCCCCCCCCCTCCCCCTATCCCCAGCTACGTGCCTGCTTCGCGTCTACCCCCTAATCCTTCCTATTACCGCTTAGTGCTCTGACGACACAGCACGCTTTCATCTCCTCCTTTTTTTTGTTTTTTTGTTTTTTTGTTTTTAGCGCGAAACGTGCTTTGGTTAGTTGCTCCGGATTTCGTGAAGTCGGATTTCGTCAAGCCGTATTTAGTGTAGCCATGGCCTGTGGCGTCACACGACTTCAGTTTCTCCGCTAGATGTAGCGTATAAATCGGCGTCGCGTGACCTTAACGCCAATTCAGTCTCCCCGCTCAATGTAGCGGGAAAATTGACGTCGCATGACCTCAACGCCAGTTCGGTATCCCGCTAGATTTCGCGGGAAAAACTGACGTCACATGACTTCGTGTCACCTGACCTATACATAAATTCAATTTCCCCGCTAGATTTAGCGGGAAAATTTACGTCACGTGACGCGATGGCACGTGCAACTAGAACATTTCACGTAAGCAACACAATTGCCTAGTAGTTTGCCGTACAATTTAGTTATTTACAAAGCTTTATAGTATAAATAGAAACGTTCACCACTAAAATAATTAAAAAGAAGCCCCATGTATTCGCTCCCTTATCAGTTCGAGCGGATATGCTAATACCTCTAGCGATATCGGCTGCGCATAACGCGGTCAAGTTTTAAAACTTTATTCCTGCGTACTATTCAAATTAAAATGGGCTATCTGAAGTGGACTGGGACGAACATCAACGGAACTCGGAAGCACGGGGTGTGTAGGGATCGGCAAACATCAGATACTAGACAAGGGTAGCGCCATGTTCCGCTTCTGCTCGAAAAGAGGCGCTCAATCGATGATCCGCATAAATCAGATCACAGCGGCGAACAAGGGGTAGGGTTCTTTTGTGTTGTTTATTCAGTACCTTGAACGCTCAACGAGCATGAAAAGACTATTATGCGGTGTTTTCGCGTAGGCTTATCTCGAACATTTACGCTAGACAACGCGCCGTCTAAACGATTGACCACACAGAGCGACCCCAGCGACGCTGCCTTTATTTTGTATTTTCATTCGCGCAGCCTCGGAGGCTTTTATAGAAATCTGTGATCAGCGACAGGAATTCACCGTTCCTGGTAGATTTTACTGAAGGATTTTCACATGAAGACGGTACCGGGTCGTGCAATTCGGTCGAGAATGAAGTGTTGTAGGTCGTTCCAATAACACCGATAATAATTCCCGATACTCCACCGGCGCCTTTGCGCATGCGTACTATCGTCATCGGCTATCGTTATCGGTGGTATCAGAGGGATCTACTAAAGTTCCCGATTAACTATGCGCGTATGCTCTGAACAATACAAAAACGGGATACCGTAAACAATAAAAACGAAAAGTGTAGTTCTTTGGTCAAGAAATAATAATAAAAAAAAGATCTTAAAAGGAAAAAAGAAAATAATTTGGCGATAATTTAAGAATAGAAAGATCACTATTTTTTTACCGGAATGGGCAGCGCGATGGAGTCCGAAGGGAGGCCGCAGGCGCAGTGACTCCTGGCGAGCTCGTTCTCGGACGTCGGAGAAGACAGGTCGCCTCTCCGCCAACCGTTTTAGGGGCCGAAACAGCAATTCATTCTCTTAATACCCGGTTCTTACGCGCCGCGCAGCCACACACAAAAGCGAGGCGGGTAACATGGCACTCGACAGGCACGCGCGCAGCAGGGGCGGGCGGGGGAGAATCGCTAATTTCTTTGCCCACCCGCGCGTCGCCGAGTTGTAAATCTTTCGCGCTCGTCGCGGGGACGAGTGGCACTTTAATTTCACGCTCTGCTCCGTTTGCGCTGCCTATCGCGCACGCGGGGCTGGCTCCGCCGGGCTAACCGAGTCGTCGTGGGGCGTGTTCTCTCGCGGGGGGACCCTTTCGGTCCCCGAGACTCGCACCCTTCTTCGAGCGACGCGATTAAATTGCAGCGAACCTTCGGCTCCGTTCTCTTGTCTACGCAACCGTTTCCGTCCGTGTGACCCCCTTCTGTTTCGCTGTTTGACGCGGAAGAGAGCGTTCACTGATATATTTTCGAGTAGTCGGCGGTCAAACCGGGGGAGGGTGGTCGACGAACGTATATTCTATAAGGTGGGTTGTTGCCCGTGTACCGAGGTTGGAACATGTCTCGTTTGGGTATGGTGAATTAAGGCGTAGCTAATAATTGGAAACAAAAACCTAAGGTCGGTCATGGAAGCGCCCATACACAGCTTCCGCAAAGCGTCTATAGGTCGAGTCAGCTTAGAAAAGGACGTGATGGCTCATGTTTTCCGCTTCCGGAGAAATCTGTGCAAAAATCACTCGGATGTACTTCCAGAGTTTAAACGGGTATTAAGAAAAAACAACAACAAGAAAAGAACATCCTTTTGTGGCTCAAAATGTCTCTACAAAACATGAAGAAAATAGCTTATTAATATGAAATCGCAAAACACTTCAAGTATGATTAAAAGACTACAGTCGTATCCACTGTACTTTAAAGAAAAAAAGACAATTACGGCCCATTCATACAAACATTACCCTAAACGTTGGTGCAAAGCTTCTCTCCCCCCCCCCCCCCCCCCCAAAAAAAAAAAAAAAAAAAAAAAAAAACTCGCTGACACGCATGAAAATTTATTAGTAATTACACAGTGCTAGGTCAACTTATACGGCGAGCAAGTGTTCCAAAATGCGTCTCTGGCGCATCGGAACGCGAGGAGGAGCACGCCGATCAAAGGGCGACATCGAGGAGGCGTAGAGATCGCGCGATGACGTGGCAGCGAAGTCGAGCGCTGTCATTGGCCGAGTTCGGGGGGAACCAAAAGCACGTGGGCGCCTTGAGGGGGTAAACAAACGCACGAGGTGCGCAAGGGGCGGGCGAGCTCGCACGCGATATTGCATATTGCAGCGCGTTGGGCCCGTAGTTTATCCCCCAATCCTCATGTAAGAAAACATACGAACTAGGAAAAAAAAAAACACTATACATTTCAAATACACGTAAGGTTCGTTGGCCGACAAGAACACCATGCAGCCTGGCAACCTTCGACTCTACCCTCTGGTACAACGTCACAATTGATTATTTTAAACGCGGCCGCGACGGGCTTTAAAACCCGTAATTACCTCCATCGCGACCTCGCGTTTTCTATGCAGCCGCATTATTACGATGCTTCTTCCGGCCTCGCTCGATCTTTCCTTTTAATCGTTTTATTTTTAAGAGGTCCAAACTCTACGATTACTAGCTTTCGGTCGCGTTCCGCGGAAACACGATGCGTCACTCAATGTAATGTTTGGAATCTTAACGAGCGAACGAAAAAATAATGCTAGTTTGACCTAACACCTTTGCGGAAGGAACTGCTGTGGCATGTGTTAACCCTGAAGCCGCAGTCGGATTGCTCAGACATCGCACAAAAAGACAGTTTCTTGTATGACGCGACAATACAATCCTACATTAAAGAAACACGCCTCTAAAAGTGTCTTCAGACTTCGCTTTTGAGTTATGTATTGGCAGTGTTTTACAGCAGCTTAAAGGGGCAGCTGCTTTGGAGATTAGTTGAGGTCAACGGAGAAATGTAAGCTTTTTACCGCGAAGGACGAACAATTTTTCGTCAACACGGTGTAGGTTGCTTCTTCGGGGCTTTGCTGAAGAAGTAGCTGAGAATACTCAGGCTGAGAAAACTGCCTCTAACGATACGTCCGTTGTTACCGTGATCGTTCTTCGAGGTCTCTTTTTAAGGTCTTTCTATCGGCTTCGTCTGTGTTCGTTTGTTTACTTATTCTTCTTCAAGACAGCTGGATAACTACTTAAATAACTCTTTTTTTATTTCTTACTGTTACTAAATGGCATTTAACGGGACTCCTTGAACCTGCCCCAGTCTTTCAGTGAAGCTTGTCAGCGTGTTCCACAAAGTCTTGCTTTCAGGCAGGATTCATCCGGGCTCAGAGGAGCGCAATGGGTGACCCCGGGGCACGCAACACGTTATCTGTAAAAGCCTGTCCACACACGACACCTAGAATGCGTAAAATACGCCGCATATATATGAGATTCGTATTGGTCACCGGTGTTACTCCAAATATAAGATGGGAGAAAACAAACGAGTCCGTTCAGCTTTCAATAACGCATTCCTTTTGGGACTCGGTAACGAGTAAAGGTGCTCTCCTTCCTTTTAACGCAGGATACGTTTTTGGCGAAGGGTGACTGTCATATCGTAAGACGCAAACGAAGAAAAAAAAGCCAAACACATATGCGTTACGACTGTATTGCATACGCATGGCCGAAAACATTGCCATAGCTATGCATTACGGATCGGCGTCGGAAGTGGTAACATCACGCTCCGTATCTAAACGACTGGACTAAAGTTCACAGACCCAAAAAACGTATTTTATTGATGATTAGTTTGTCAGGTACAATCGAAGTATTTTCGTATTTTTCCCAGTGTAATAGCTCTGTCAGACGGGCACCTAAAAGGACCTTTACGCCAAAGGCTCTTAGTATTTTCAAATGACCTTTAAGTTCAGCCATGCCAGAGGGCGCAAATAAATGTTATTCAGACGATGTTTACAGATATTGAAGTATCCTAGTATTGAAGTATTGAAGTATTTTCCAAACGCATAAATAACGTTCACGCAAGAAAAACAATAATTTGGCGATATAAATAATTTCTAAGTTTTTGTTAAGCAAAGAAGATATTAAAGAAGAGAAAATGACGAGTTCAGTCGAGTGATTACGAGAAAGTCCACTTTAAGCCACAGCCAAGTGTTTTTTTTTCGTCAATTAGCGGCATCCCTGTGCCTCTCCAGTTCCCTCGGTCCTAACGTTGCTTAGTGCTCCCGCTCCTTTCCGTGCTTCTGCTGCGCAGTGCGCTGTTCTGTTGGGCGTCGTGCTTGTGCTTGAGTTTCATCGCACGCATCTGAGGTCCTCCAGCCATCCTCCCAAAGCCGTATCAGCGCCCAGGTTCCCTCAACGCTCCAATGGAAGCGCGGCGACCCCTTCCTAGTCGTGGACGCTCCACCGTCGTTCGACAAATCGCACGACGCGAGAGTGAGATACAGATAGTAAATATACACAGTACAGTTAGCAATACGCATATAACGGATGATAAAATATAAATTAGAGAAATAAAGGATAGATAACTGTCGTTGTAAGGGAAATCGAGAAGAGGAAAACCGAAGTGCCGAAGCGGACGATGCGTGCAGGTGAACAGCGAGCGGGACGACGAGGCCTACTAGATAGCTGGGGCCGTGAGTACAGAAAACTATTCGTAGAGCGAGGTCTGTACAGGACATACGTGAAACACGCTGTTTTTCAATAATAAACATACAAAGACATTGATTTTAGATATCAGTGCGATCTTTTATATCATTTCGCTTCTCTAATGCAGACAGCTCCTGACGGGAGTACGCCTTTAACAGCCGTAAAAGAGTTACGGCAACTCAGTTTCACGAATGTGACATTTGCGCTAAATGCCATTTGAGTTGCCGCGTGGCACTGCTTAGATGACATTTACACCAAAGGTCCTTTGGCGTAGAGGTACTTTTACGTACCCGTCTGGCAGGGGTATAACATGGTCTGGTAGTCACATCGTTTTCGCGGGAGGGTCCGGCGAATCGGGGAAGGAAATAGCTACCTTTTGTAGGTCGTCCGCGAAAGCGTAGCGTTGTTAGCGCCAGCTCGCTCCTTTAGTCGGAGCACCGACTGAGCCCGCACTCCGCAGTGTACAATCTACGAAAAGCCCCTAATAAACGGAAAAAAAGAGAGTTTCTAACTCCCCTTCGTTCACGGGCCCTCTTTTAAGATAAAGAAATCGCGGAAATCGGGGACCATCTTCCTCGAGAAAGTCCCCGGCGCTCCCTTCCGCCACCGGTCACGGATTCCGCTCGGCAGCGCATCGACGGACGCGGTGACCGCTCGTTTGAGAGGTGTTCCGGGACGGTCCCTCTGGCCGATCAATGACCGTCCCATTGCGACGTGACTCTACGTTTCGCGCCGCGCCCGGCGCGTGTCCGGCACACGCCCGGGACACCCCGACCGTTCCCAGAAGGCCGGCATCGGGCGCTTCCTAATGGACGGTGACCCCTGGGTTTGCTTTGTTTCGCGCTAACGGGGGTGCTCTAATCCCTTTCTCGGCACCTCGGACTCTCGCCGCCGGAGAGGCGTCCCTAATTGAATCGGTGCCTCCCCGGTCCTTTCCTAAAGCCCCTCCGCTTTAATTGCGGCCAAGTGACGTCGCGGCAACGAGTTCGAGTTTGACGCCAGTGTCTCACGAGGCTGGCTTCGCTGTGGACGCTGAATATGTTGGTGCGCTTTTAGCGGGCAACGGAGCAGAGCGTGAGAGGGATCTCGTCGCGTTTTCTGCGAGGACGGCCTCGAGAAATGTTAGTGCGTTTTATTCGGATAGTCCTACGGCTTTGGAGGTATACTGTCAACTGGCTGGTCTTAATGGGAGCTATACCGTCTGGAAGTAGGCTGGCATGTATCTTCGGTACTTGTATGCTTGGCTATAGTAACGAATGTTTTGTTGCTTACGAAATGTGTCATTTTAACCGGGGTTAAGAAAAACTTTCCTATAGTACAAGATATTCCGGGAGATGAAAGCGCTTGGATTTTGAACATACTATTTTTGTTTGTTACTTTTCAAAAAAGGAATGAGGCGTTTTTTTTTTTTTCTCCTCGTTTACGTACACATGCCGACGACGTGCTTTGCGGTCATGAAATGGGCGATGTCGTGAGGAGGAGTCGTTTCCGAGTATGTTAAAGGAGCTATGCAACAATTTTTGTACTTTGGGCAAATACCGCTTAAAACGGATCCCTTTCGTTAATCACCTATGAAACACGCGTTCGTTTTTCACCCCACGCAATAGAAGTCCCAGGAAAAAAATTCAAGAAAAACGAGCAGCGTTCACCCCCTCAACTCACAGCCAGAACAAGCGGCCACGTGATCTACAGCCGATTATATGCCGCCAGTGTTGATCATAGCCGCGCGCTGGGGTTGGCAAAGCGCAGGACACGCGCTGAGTTCCAGACATTGTTATGGCTCGGCTGTTGTCGTCGTTGCAGCGATTGGACACGGCTCACAACCCGAATGGTTCTCGAGCTAGCAATTGTCACGAGCCCAAGTCGAGTGCCCACGCAATGCTCGGTTCCAATCTATGAACCGCATTCAAATATCGTCACTTGGGTGTTCTGCGATCCCCGAGTTACGTCATCAATTTTTGCAAAGGAGAGATTGAATGAAACTGATCGCTTTTGTCCTTGAAATTGCACCGCAACAAAGGAGTTTCTTGGCCAGTGGCGTTGCGTGTGAGTGTCCTTGAGTCCCAGGTGTGCTAGTAAGCTCGTGTAGAGAGAAAAACATTCCAATTGAATATCGTTGCACAGCTCCTTTAACCTACCGCAGTTCGGAGCGCAAGCGGATGCGTGCCACAGAAACCAGGGATTCGTGGCTCAATCCCCCTTTCTTTTAGTAACAATATGGATGGTTAATCGTATCGTCGCACGATCGTGTAATTATAACCGCGCGGTGATCGTCCAATAGCCCGCAGTGCAACACGACGTTGAGTGGTATTGGAATGCAACGTTGAACGGGTGTTGCCATTTATCAAGGATAGGCCGGTGTTTTGCCGTGAATCAATAAGATCGTCGATGTTGCTTTGATTTGCTTCGATTTTATCTGCGTTTCTATACTTAGACCTCTTAATGTCACAAGTTCAATAAAGTGACGCTGAAGGTGCCAACTAATGCTTGCAAAGTTCTGATACCATCGTTTTCCCCTTATATACGAGTCACTGCGTTTATATGTTCACTGACAAAATGAGAACAGCAGGACGTGTCTTTTGAAAGCCCGACCTCCAGTACGTACTCCGTGTCTTCTGCGTGTTTCGGTGCGCGAGACGTTGAAGCGTTATCAAAGGCATACGAAGCTCGCGCTGGGGCCAGATAAAGGTCCCTCCCCCCCCCCCCCCCCCCCCCCCCCCCCCCCCCGTGTAGTTCTCATCTTGCCAGGGACTTTTTAGTGATATATTCCCGAAGCACCATCCGCAGCTTTCGAACTGTGGTGCAGGGTGCAAATTCAAAAACACGCGCCGCCTCCCCCAGTTCCTAAGGGCGGCTTCCCCACATATGTGATATCTCTGCGGCGAAGCACCCTTCTTGGGGTGACGGACAGATTGAATTCTTTTTCATCTCCAGTAAAAATACCGTCCTGAAAAAAAAAAAAAAAAAAAAAAAAAAAAAAATTTATTTTAAACGTTACTACGAACAGAGAAAACTTTATTACGCCCTTTAACAGAGATGGCGTAACATATTTACAACCGGACGAGAGACCTATCATAAAGGAGGCATGGTTTGGGTGTGGACATGGCGCTGTTAGTGCAAGAAGCGAAAAGAAATCATACAGTTTTTTATCGCTACTCGGCAGGACTATGAATTATTTTAGTCTATTCTTAAGCGCTTATTCGTTAGTACTGTCATTTTCGTGGCTTTTTATATTCTCCATCATTTTCTATGGTCTGCTGTCTAGGCGTTCTGTCCCAGTATAAAATTCTTCCTTCAGTATTATTCATATAAAATATGGCCTCCATGTATAATATGAAAGTGCGTCGCTCAATGTTTTGTTAATGGTGCGAACTTTATTTTACGCGCAGCAACACCGCCTCCTTTCCGTTTTCTTTCGCTTCGATAAGAGGCATGCTTTTCCGTAATCTTTTCAACTCGCGCGCAACTTGTCACCGTAACTTTGTTGTCGACTTACTTCAAGTTCGATCCCCAAGTTTGCCAGCGCACATTCCTGGTTATGAACGTTGCTCGCCAACCCGCGTCGTTCCCCGCCAGTTTTCTGGAGATCGTCCGAGCATGTCGAGAGGTTCGCGACGCTGTGCACGTCCGGTCCTGTTGGGAGACACGGTGGCCGGCGCCTGCCCGGGAGACGCTCCGATTAGCGCAAAGGCGGCACATCTCCGAGAAACCATTCGCGCGTGATCGCTACTGAAAGGATAACCTCCCCATCGGCGCCGCTGTAACTTTCTTGGCTTGTACATCAACGTACTTGATAGCGTTCTTTATAAAAAGAAAAAAAAAACTTAGGTTATTGCAACCATGACACGAAGCGTATTTGGAATTCCTCAGGAAACTCTCGAAATAGTTTTTTTTTTATCTTGAAGAGAGGGTAATTAGTTATTCTTTATTTGTTTTCTTTTTCTACTCTTGCATGCGGGTAAGAATGGGAAACAAAACGATGTCCCAGGTAGATATGTAGAAAAGTGAAACTTCTAGCTTGAATATGATGACTTTAGCTGGATGCATGTATAAAGAAAGAGTCAGAGAGAGTGAGAGAGAAAGAAACAAAGAAGGAGATAAAGGGTATTATTGAGGGATGGGTGCCATTTTGGACGTCTTCTTGCAGAAACTGAGTTCGAAACAAAAATATGTTTGTGTTGCATTTCCTTGAAATTTTGTATACATTAGTTTTAGATATTCTTTAAATGTATCCTCTCTGTGTCTTCTAATGCCCGTTTCCCACTAGAGCGACATACAGAAACAAAAGACAACGACAAGCATCAAACTAGAGTCGTTCGAGATTTGAGAGGCTTTGTTGAATAAAGGAGGCTATGCTCAAACACGAGCATCATGCGCGCGAGGGTAGCTTTGGCAGGCAATCACTCGTGCTTACTTCACGAGCACCAAACGACTAAACGCCTGGCAAAGGTACCATCGCGAGCACGCTGGGGCCCTAAGCTGGACGCTTGGCGAAAACGACGGCGAGAAATCTGGCGGCCGTGATTGGCCAACGCCACACTTGACCTTGGCGCCGGCCAATCATAGCCGCCGAATTTCTTGCCGACTTCTCCGCCACGTGTCCAGATTAGGGCCCCTGCATGGGTTTGAGGCTTGTCGCTCTATTTTGTCTCTGTCTGTCGCTCTAGTGGGACACGGGCATAAGAGGTAATTGATATTTTCCGTCTAATTCCGTCTCTATCGAATCGTGTGAAATTATCCTTTTGGGGGGGGGGGGGGGGGGGGTAAATTGATTTTCTTGTGTCTCCAACTCTCCTATATAAACAAAAAGGACAGTCCTCTACGTTATAATCTTTATTTGCGTGTTTCACTCCCCTTCCTATCTCATGAGGAAGTTTCACACTAGGGGGCCCCAACTCTTTGAGTCCTCCGAGCAGCTCAGGGCGTCTCATGGTGCATGCGCAGTGCAACACCTTAAGCTGGTCGGGAGACGCTAAGTGTTGGGGCCTCCAATCGAATTACGTTTTTCTCTTCTCCAATAGCTTCCTTAAATATCTGTAATTAAAAAAAAAACGCATATTTATTTAATATTAAGATACCTCTACTACTGCTGGTTTTTGCCCTGATTACCACGTCTTAGTATAATGCGGGGCGTAAGTTCGTCTGTTTCCTGTGCAGAGGCTGCAGTGGCGTCAGAACGCCGAACCCTGATGGGCTCTGATTGAAAAGGTAGTGGGTAGACCTCAAGGCAGCTAGCATTGACGTCTACCCACTATCCTTCCAGTCAGACCCTATCAGAGCTTTGCGTTTTGACGTTACTTCGGCCCCCGCGCAATGCAGGCGAACTTCCGCTCCGCAGAGAAAGCACTACCCCAGCTCCTACCTTGCGTTGGTTTCGAAAAGATTCCGTACATAGCACGACCTGAGCGCCCCATATCCCGTTTTTCAGCCAAAACGAGGACGGCGCGGCGCACAAATGTAGAAGCATTCGAGTGTTCCATTTCGTAGTCGAACTCGTATGGAAATGGCATCGTTTCCGTTGCGGCTAGCACCAGCGTTTTTCCACGGGAATGCACGAAACCTCGCGGGCGCCGCTCTGAGTATGCCATTTCTCAAAACGAGGGACCCGCTATTTTGCGTTCGCGTTTTGCTTCGTTCCTCGGCGGACGCTAGTCTGTTGAATCCATTGCGAGCCGCCGCCCTGGTAACGTTTTCCTGAGGTAAAATGGAAACCACTAGAAGAGTTTGTATCGTACGCTCTTGTCACAAAATGAAACTATTGGGCGCTATGCACAAGCATAAAAATTACACAAACATCAATAAAAAGGCGACGGCGTATAAAACGCTAACATCCATGCGTTTTCTTGTTTTGTCTATAAAAAATTACGAGCAATCTTATAATCCGTCACTCGTCCAGCTTGTAGCAAAAGCAACGAAATAATCGTGAGATGACTTCTTGGTACTCCTGCCATCTATCACAAATGCGCACTTTCTTGGGAGGCCTGTTTTATTACTATCCCTGAGAATACAATGAAATCTTAGGGTTTATTTCTAAGTTACCTTTTCGCTTTGTATCGTCGTCGCGGTTGTTGGGATTCGAAGTTAGCGCCCGCATTACTCTGTGCCTGCTTGCTTTCCCCTATCATGGCGACACTTTGGCATTTACAAAAAGAAAGTAAAAGGTTCTAAACCCTTCTGCATGTATGCATTTTTGAAGCTCGCGTTCAAAACTTGTACTTATCTTTGAAGGACAAATCTTTATGTGAAGTGAAGCGACGTCAAGAGCGCGCGAGGATCTGTGAGGTTATGCATTTCTACTCCCAAGTATCACTACTGCGTGAGCACGTTAAAGACCCCAGGTTAGCAGTCGTACTGCACTGGCAAAATTGCTCATCTACAGTGTAAACCAGTGTCGCCCCTACTGGCAGACCAACCTTACGCTGTATAAATCACTAAAACGTCCAATTTTTTTGCTCCCAAGTAGAGCTCGGGTTGTATGAAAGCCAGCTTTACATTCGGGCGAAACGCATTTCACGTTGCACGTTACCTAAAAAATAAACACAGCGGTGAACACGACGACACTGCTCATTTTGCAAGAACTAGAAGGTGCGTCTAAACAGAAAGAAAGAGAGAGAGAGCATATATATATATTTATTAAAATAAAAGTTATAAAAGTGCAGATATTAGCAGCTGTAGGGTCAGCCCGCACTGCTCCAAATCAGGGATCAGAACTATGAGAAATATATACAAAGTAAATATTACGAAAATATCTACGGATAAGCAATAAAAAAACAAAGTAAGATTTACAGCTCCGAAAAATCCAGCTGCACAGCGCAACACGCTCACCATGCTGGCAGACAAAAGGGTCGTTTTTGGTTCAGCACTGCGGGAAATAGTAGTGTCGCCAGAAAGTCGTATTATATGAACATAAGCGCTAGCCGACTGAGCGCTCTAATGCGTTTTCATATAGTGTATACGTGCGTTATTTTAATGGGAGCACTTACTTGCAGAACCGTTCCCTCGTGTAACCGGTCGATTAACGTTACTACAGACCTATTGGTCGTTCAAATATAGCATTAATCTTGTGCGCCCGCACACGTATAAAGCTCCGATCGAAGTGGCCCAAATGCGTGCGCTGCCTTCATTACTTCTCTGTCGTATGCTTGACGGCAGTATATATATATATATATATATATATATATATATATATATATATATATATATCTTTTTTATGTCCGTTGTTTTATAAATTGGGTGCTCGACTCGAATGTATGATTCGGCCCCCTCCAGGCGCGTCGTGATATATTCTTTGCGCCGAGCAAGGTCGCAAATGCTGTCACCGGGCTGGGAAACGTCGCAAATGACGTTTCTGTGTCAGTCGACCGACCGTACGACTTACAAAGCGCGTTCACCTGGTTGCATGTATATCGCATGCCGGTCTTGACGGGGAGCTGGACTGAGTTCGCGGATATCTAGGTCGCAAAAAGGGGAATCGTGGGAAAGCATAATATAGAAAAAAATAGGGAAGTTTGAAGGCCGAGAAACACATTTCGGGATGGCGTTAATTTCTAAGTATGTTTCACACGACGTCAGGCTCTGTAACGCGTAAGGTTTCCCTGCGAATGGACGATTTTTGCCGAACGTCAGTGCCACCAGTGGGCACCGCCGGAGCTGGGTTTAGCTAATTTTTCTCCTCTCCGCTCCGTTTGACCTTAAAGAGCGACCACAGCCGACGGTATACCATCTGACGGAGCCAATCACGCAGTCCCGAAAGTACAACGTCGCAGCTCTTTTTGCCTCTTTTGCGTTTCATATGATTGTCTGAACAAATCACGCGCAATAAATGCGCAAAAACACTGCGTTTTTTTCGCGCGATTGGTTTAGCAGGTGATAGAAAACCCACAGATGCAGGGAGGGTCGAGACGATGCACGCTTGGAGCTGCTTGATTTTTCCCATCGGAGCGCAGCATCGGCTGTGCTCGGACTTAGTGTGAAACAAAGCATGGACCGACTCAACTCACTGACGTCACGGCACTGCGGTGGCGCTGCTGCTGGTACTGATCATGCGCAAACGCTTCACTCCTCCCGAATTCGGTTTCTGGGAAGGCGAAGGGCCCACACCTGGTATGGGCAAAGCGGGATTGTTTGGAAACTCTGCGTTGGTGTATAGCCACGATGCCCGAATCGTTTCTCCAACGGTTGTGTTGGTGTGACTACCGCGTCCTCAGAACGGCTCCCTCGATTTCCGCCCGATGACGCCATTGAAGCGTCATGCTGATGCCTGTCGCGATCCTGGCGGTGAAACAACAGCAGAGGTGGTTGCGCCACGCGCCTGTTTTGCTGCAGGTCGCCTTGCAGCCGGACAGTCGATGGAAATCAAAGCAGACACGAGTTGGGACGCCACGACGACAGCGACCCCTGGCTTCCGCTCGCCTTTTTCGCCAGCATTTCTGCGACAAATATATTCGAGGAAAGGAGTACTCATCGACCGAAGATTTGGGTTTTAGTTTTGGATACCTGTTTGATCGCTACTTTTGCTCGCTCCGAACGCAGCATTATCCGAGAAGAAGGGCATCACGCGGACACTTAGTAGCTTCCGTGAATGGCGATCAGACCCGGGCGTCGTTCCCTCGGCGAATGAAGAAGCCAGCGAAAAAAGAGCCAAATGACCGGTCCCCGACGACTCATCGATAAAAAAAGGGGGCCCTGCAAATGGCATCGGGCACGAACGAGACTCGTTCCCCGGTCCACGTCATCCATGTCTCGGTCCTACTGTACTCTACCTCTTTCTTCGCCCCATCTCACAGCGGAGTGCACGTTGCGTACCGGCCGAACCAATATCATCCAGCTTCACCGCGTCACGTGACTACACTTTCCTCGAATGTTAGACGCAAGCGGACAGCGCCATCGCGTGGCGGTTCTATCTAAGCCCGCAGATGGACTGATACAGTTGGCTCGTAGCTCCCCCTGCTATTGTCACCGAGGAGTGAATGGAGTCCAGATATCGTCGTTGTCGTCGTCGTCTTCTACGGCGTTCCCCTCCCGCTGTTATCGATCCTCTGCGGGGATTTGGGGCCCGCAAATGTCGTCCCGCAAAGTCCTTTCTCTTCTTTACGACGAGTCGGGATGTGGCAAATTGCGGTGGCGGCGGCGTCGCTCGCTACAGCTGCTCCGTGGACCTCGCTGTGTTGTGTAGCGGCGGCGACGTCGTTGGCGGTCCATAGAGACCTTAGGGTTCTGTTCCCCGCGCTCCATTTCGGCTCTCAGATTGTTATTGGGTCTTTACACGAACCTTTCTCGGAGGCGGCGGGTTGGGCTTGGTGCGGCGATTGTAGGCACGCGCGGTTACCGCCCAGCGAAATGCGATACTCTCCAGACTCGCAGCAAAACCGGAAGGCTTTCCCGAAATGAAGACATCGTCGCCAGTAATATTCGTGCAAGTAAATACTAAATAATTAACAGAGAAGATGCATCTCTTTGGCGTTATTCTCTCTGCCGTGCTTGTAGTCTACCCTCTACCTTTACTCCAGGGCCGAATAAGGTGACTCTAAAGAACTAAATGGTTAATGCTTGCCCTTAACTTGAGGCAACGCGATTGTCTTGCCCACCTAATTTTGAAAATCAAAACATCTCCGATTGCTCTAGGTTACGAGTGGCTTTAGAAATGTAACTAGATTATTCTTACAATTCACGAAATTTCAGTGTAGCTCAATAAAGTATTTCGCAATTGAAATTGTGAAATTAAAATGCCTTGAACACTTTTAATGAATTGTTTGTCGCTCAAACTCGCACAATCGGAACTGCTATAGTAAGGATCAAGGAATAAGTATGTAAAACCACCAGCACAGAGGAATGACCTGAACCAATATCTGGCTGGAGAGCGGCTTCCAGCAGTCCCGTCCACTCAGGCTCTAGTCGAAGCTCGTATTACGCACTTCAGAATTCTCGGTTATGTCGGAAGAGCGTTCGGCTCCCTTGTATCCCTCCACGTCTGATCAACAGGTGCTAAACTGTCATATGGCACTTAACACGTCATAATGAATCTAATTATTAGTTTCCATCTTCAAAACACGACTTTCACGGGGGTTATACTACACATGTTTTGTGTTCCCAATATTAACAATGCCTTAAAAGAAATACGGGGTGATTTATGGTTTTAGTTTGCTTACAGAAAATACAGTTCTCTGATCATGCGTTGGATGGCATGTAGGTCAGACGGGGAAGGGTCTGACATAGCAGCTAGGCTGAGTCTTGGTACGTAGGAAAGTGCTTGCCGTTTTTATCGTTATTATCATCGTTGTATCTTTTTGCCTTTAAAGGGGAGAATATTATTGAGGACAATATGTTTCTGTTAGAATTCTAGGCTGATGCTTCACGCCTACATTTTATCTTCCATTGTTATTATGGGTTGTAGTTGTCGCGTACTTCAGTGTGGATTCCGAAAATGGAACGTTGGTTAAGCATTATTAGATTGCTCGAGACTGAGGTGCAGGGGCGGAAACTAAGGTAATAGAGGACTTATTTCATGTCCCTTGTCGGGGTCCCTCTCTGTTCTATGTTACTCTTCGTCTCTTTGCAGCGGTCTTCAGTTAGACGACAGAACAATGCGAGACCTTCACCAGGACGAAAACGAACCCACGTTCCCTGGCGAAGCATGCCTACATCAATCCACAAATGCGAAAAAAAAAATGAGAACTCTTGAAAATGAAATACCCCTGGGGTTTACTGTTAGCGCCAGAGAAATGAATTGGCATGACTTATCATGTATATAGGTATTTATTTATATTTAATCTATTACATACTACAAACGAATAAATAATCCAAGCATGAAGCTCAAAACAATAAAAAAAAGGACAGCGGCCCTTGCAAGATACCGAATTGTTTAATTGAATCACACCATGCACATTCCTCAATTGTTAGGAAGCTGTTAACGACGCTATGTGTGCTTACTGCTCTTATGACCACTGTGCTTTCTTTATGTTTTTGGCGGCCTTCATTTTCTTAATTCTAATGAAGGGTGTCCTCAAAATCGACTGCACCTCTTTATTGTTTGACAAGAGGATATGCGAGGGCGACGGCACGGACGGCGTATTCCATTTGGCGAGAAAAGCCGGCTACACTGTCGCCGTAGCCGACGTTGGTTGACTGTCAACGAAGGTAAACGTTCATCAGCGGGTTGACTAAGATTGCTTGCCTAAGGTGCCTGCTTTCCACTGGACGACGGTATCGCGCAGCGGCTGGGCCTCTCTGCCTCGGACAACAAAACTGAAAGCAGAAAAACGCCCGCTCGTGGAACTTCTGTTCCCTGTGTGTTTAACGTAAAATGGGTTCTTGGTTGTGAAATAGGCGGCGGAGAAGAGCCGACATCGGTATATGCAGACCTGTTTTGTTTTGCAAATGGACATAGCGCCCATTTGCGGTGAGCGATTGCTAAACTTGTGTCTCGGAACTCGAATTACGCAGTAACGATTACTATCCTTCCCATTCATTTACTCTTCACCTTTTCTTTTCATTTTTTGTATCCGTGAACGATATGTAATGAGAGGGGCGCGGTGCGCATTGAGATTACTGATTATCTGTTTTGTCTTTCACGTTTATCGTTTTGGTATTTTTATTTGAATTATTACGTAAACCGGGTGCTTCAGTAGTACGTAAACTACTCAAATCCCATGTCTACGTAGTTCCGTGACGTGCCTGCTATCGGGGCCGCCAGTGTTTGTGAACCAAATTCAGCACACCGAACCGCCGTGCTCCGTGGTTGTTTTTCAACTCAACCTTTTCGTGAACCCTACAATTATAAATGACCGCCTATTTTGATGTAAATGTCTAAGTAGTCGTTCAAAACTGATTGTGTTAAACATTCGCCGCGTGTTTGCACCATGCTTCGATCATAGAAACAGGTGCAAGCTCAGGCTACATTAGACAACTTGAACTAACCTACATTTTAGAACATATACTAACACGTTACAGGTAACTCTTTATAACGTATTACTTTTTGCGTTTACCGATGTCACGACTTCACTACATTTAGGCGAATAGGAACGACTAACGTATTTTGATAGCTGTATTTGAGTGGATAAGCAATAGCAACTTCCACTGGGTGGCCTGCGTTTTAAATCACATATTTACTGAACCACTTTTCAAAATTATTCAGAAATAGCCATATAGTACTGAACGCTTCAAATAAAGCTCCTATTTTTAAGTATGAACAAAAAAAAAATACAATTACACACCGGGCCTACAGGTTGTTGCCGTAGTTCTGCTTGTGAAGGACGTGCTTAGATACGTTTGATTGTGGGCTTACCAAGGAGGCCTTCGCTTGCATGCGGCACGTGCTCGACGTAAGGGTCACCAGCCCCTACGCAATGTTTTGAAAGTTCTGCGCATTATTCCAAATGACAGAGAACACTGGCACGTTTCTTTTAAAGCCGGTGTGCTTGTGGTACAGGACGCTCAAATAAATCGCTTCGCAGCGTGATCAACTCGCGCCCATGTCCTTATAACGGTTATCTAATAATATATATATATATATATAATACAGAATGTGGTTTAAGGCCTAGGTCTTAAAGCCAGAAACGTTACGCTCGAGTGTAACGAAAAACAGTTACACGCGGGCTAACGCAGGATGAAGTATACGTAACCCATAACAGAAAATGCTCATAAGAAGGAATAGAAGAGTTACTTAGGCATAATAATCATAATTAGCGATATTTTGCACGGGAAAGGGGGGAGAGGGGGGAGGGTCTGGAGGTAATCGAGCACCGAACCGTGCAATCGCCAGCCCGACACTTTTGTTTTCCTGAACGAGGAGGCGAATGGGAAAGCAAACAGTGAGCTAAGCAGGACTGACGTGAGCCTGGGGTATCGTAGAGGCGACCGACGGCGTGCGCAGCTGGCTCCCGAAGGACAAAGCGTAGCTCCCGAATTGATCTCACAAAGTCACGGGGCGAATTATAACGGACCAACGGATGACGCAGCAAGCGTAGAAGCAGAAGTTTATATCAGAGCATACTCTTCATACACTCCACACCTGAATACGTTTGATTTAACTTGTCGCGATCATTCTGATAAATCCTGACAACACACGAGTATGTCGTGCGTGCAACGCATCCGAAGTCATCGAAGGGCTCTCAAAAGGAAGCATATGAAATATCATATCGCACTCACAATGCACAGACGACGTATTTTGCTCTCCCCGTGTGTATCGCAATGATCGAGAAAAGTTTAGGTTATTATTGTATTCTTGCGGTTTCGTTGACTATTTGCTTAACTTAACAAAACAGTTGCCGAACAGGCATCTTGAATAGATTAGTGTTCGGCTTCAAAGGCCGTTTTGAAGATGGTGGACCCGAGCGTAAGGTTGAGAAGTTTTACGCGAAATGAAGCAATGATGAGGGAGCGGCTAGCTGGTGTAAATTGAGCATAGTTGTAAATCCGACACTGGGGATACGGACAAGGGACAAACACAGAACGACACGGACGAAGTCCACGCGTGTTTGTTTTCTTAGCTCGAAGGCAGACACCCAAGTCCCAATGACGTAAAAAATAAATAAATAAATAAAAGAGAAATGAGGAAACACTTTGGCGCGTTTTTGTTATTTTATACTTAAAGGTTTCACGGCCCAGACTGTCTCAATAGAATTGGACGCCTCGCGATCAGACTGAACGGAACAAAGCGTGTTGGAGCATCACCTCGGCATCCGCCCAATCTCTCACGTTCGCGGAGTTCCATTGTGGTTAGCTCTAAGTGGCGCCTAATTGAATAGAGACGCGTTCCATTAGGTCGATCTTGGGGGTTTGTGTGAGAGGCTTCTTCCTTGGCGATGTGTGACAGTGCGTGTGTGGGAGTGTGTGTGTGTGTATCGCAAGACGGCGTCTGGCGATCAATCAGCGTTTCGGACGGCAGAGGCCCCGTGTCGGTGGAAGGCGCTGCCATCGCTGATTAACGTCGAAAGTGGGGGCCTCCCACGACTCTGATCGATCGCGAGGATACCAGCCGAGCCATTTCCGGCAATTTGCGCACGTTAGTCCTCACCTGGCACACTTCTGGTTTGCGAATCGGCTGCATTCGTTCTCGACTCGCAGATCAGAAGACACGCACCGCGTGTCAGTATGTTTGTGTATTTTGTATGTGCCTTAGTTTGTGTCTTGGTAAGCCGTTGATCTACCTTTAGTTATTTGTTCGATGTCGTCTATACCTTCCCTTTTTTGCTATGCGCCCTGATGCGTTTCGACTATCTGTTTGAATATCATCTACCTTAATCAATCTGATTAATGTCACTTATTTTTTTTGTTTTTATATTGAAACTGTTTGTAAAATATGTTAGTTGTTCTTGCTTGTTGTGATGTTTTTGGAGTCATAATATTGACGGGTACTCAGTTTTGGTTATCTATTTCATCTGTAACCTGCTATCTTCTTTTTTTCCTCTATTTGTTTTATCACATCTCTCTTATCACCTCTAGCACATGTCTTAAAGGGACACTGACAGGGTATTTATGCTCGCCGAGGTTTTTAGTTGTACGTGACATATGAGAACTCAACTACCCAGAACAGAATTTGCGGCTCGAAATTCGGTTTCTTTCTGCCCGAAAACCGCCGATCAAGAACTGGCCGGTTCGAGTCTCGCTCACTCTCTTTTTCGCGGTCACGGGCCGTTTTCTAAGGTATCGATGCGACCACCAAATTTAATCAAAGTCGTGGGTCACTGAAGGGACACACTCAATATTAAAAATAGAAAAAAATATGAAACCCATTTTTTGTGGCTTCTAAAAACCTGCAAATACGTTGATTGAAAAAAAAGTTCCACAGACAACCGGAAGCATTCTGTGCGTGCGTCGTTTCGCGTATCGTGGGACTCGCGGGGACGGCGATGGCAGCGGACGACGGGCGTGGGACCTCTATTTCAGAACTGTCGTTCGCGGTACCGGCGAATTTTGTCCGCCTTTAAAAGAGAAATTTAGGACTGTTCAAAAGAATTGGTATTCATGCCGTACGACACGCCCGACCACCAAGCCGATTTGCACGAAGACGTCTCCGAGCCGTCACTCCCTTCTTGTGGCTGAAGACATCGCTTGCGCAAACGTCAAGCGCGACGTGTCTACTTCGAGTTGAATATGCACGCGTACGATTTCTTTACTAGGTGAGAATGTCGCCAATGCGTGGTGCATCCCGACTTCGACCCTGGACCTGGAGTGCTTTTGCTAGAGAAAAATCGGCAGCAAACGTTCCAACTTACAGTTTATCGGCTGAATTGTTACTAAGGAAAGAGATCCCACAGTATAGACGTGTCCCAGTAGCTCAGTGGGTAAGACGTCCGCGTAACACGCGGTAGGACCGCGTTCGATACCCCGTGAAACTTCTTTTTATAATATTTTCTGATGTTTACATTTCTTTTTTTTTTTTACAATTATTACTGAAGAAACAAAACAAAAAAAAATAAGAAACAAATGTTGTGGACGACACGTCGCTGAATTAAATGGTATGGGATTTCCTTTTTGACTCCTGCGAACTCAATGTAATCACTTTCCACAAAATGCAAGGAGCATATAAATCAGGTAGCGTCCGCTTTCCGAGGTGCCCGTAAATGGTCTACAGGGAATGTAGCCAGCCATTGGTCCTGATCCCGTTGATCTTTCGGAAACTCTGTCGCACAATGCCACTTCTGTTTCGGACGCAGGACATGTGAGCCAGCTTTTCACGCAACATCTTGGGTGTATTCTTTTCGGAGCCGATCAAAATTCACCACGGGCACTCACTACTCATCTCCAACTCCTCAATGTACAAAACAACTCATCTTGGAGTACAGAACAACGAGCGGAACATACATAACTGCAAAAGAATCCCACGGCGAACAGTTCCCGTACGCCGCATGTCGTCTGCTACAAAAAAAAGAGACAAAAAAAAAAAAAAAAAAAAAAAACACGGTCGGGTGTAGCCACGTGACTTCCGCCACTCCACTCCCTTCTCTCCACTTCTCCGACCTCCGTCGGGTTTCGGTTTCGGTTTCGAGCAGTTGCGTCTTTTGGCTTTATTAAAAAAATACGCTACTCTGTTGCAAAATATTAATTGGGTAGTCCTCCGACACCATAATGAAGCGCCTGGCAAAAAATGAAAAATATTTTTTGGGGGGTGTCAGTGTCCCTTTAATATGCCGTAAGCTCGGAGAGCCTCAGCCGTGTAAGCTCGCAAGACCTTATGCGCCTGAGGGTACTTCCAAAATATAACTATATATATACAGGAGTGATGCACACCTTGAGCGCCATAATATGCGCAATCGAAATTTTGTCATTGGCTGTTTGGTGTAAACTTAAAGCATGCGTTCAACGAGAACTAAGACACCTCATTTCTGGATTGTCTCAAACACTGAATAGCTTTCTCTGTTCTTTCATCTTCGTACCAATCGCGAGGTCGCATCTGGATACATTCCTAAACTTTGCTAACAGTAGCCTCCCTGAAGAACGAGCAGACCTCAAGCGACGGGGTTAGCACAACACTAATTTCTACCCCAATGAAAAAAAAAAAATGAAAAAATGAAATATACCTCTAGAATTTGAAAGCAAGGCACACGGAGCCTGTGTAGGAGCGTTTCTACTCAACGATCACAACCAGAAATCAGAAGATTTTTTTTTGTTTTTGTTTTTGTTGTTTTGCGACATTTGCGCGACGAATGCGAGCGGATGGGCTTGACGCTCGTGGAGGGAACAATGCGCGACGGCTGCGCCGTGGAGAGAAGCCCTTCCATTGTGACGCTTTCCGGCGCGAGCGGGAGGCTTTGTCGGAGGCTCGCGGAGAACCCCGGCGAAGATCACCGGAAGCAGGCACGGCACCGCTTTGTGGTCGGCTTGAAAAATGCGTGGACCCGCATGCACGCCGCGACCGCGATGATGCGCGGGGATTGCGCGCTGCCTTTTTCACCCCTTCTCCCTTCTTTTCCCGTCTCTCTCTCTCTCACTTTCTTCCCCTCTTTTTTCATCCTTCCTCTACGGGGAGAATGCAGACAAGCGTCTTGGGGGAAAACAGGGACGCGGTTCTGAAAGGAGTTGAAACAACCTCGGGAGACCCCAGATAAATTTCGTGCGGAAGACGCCCGCCTGTGGTTACGTCACTTTAACGAATGAGTCCAGGTTTCCGGGGGGCACCCAACACCATCTAGAATAACGAATTCCTCCGTTCGCCCCACACTCTTCCTCCGCGGAACGTCATCAGGGTCGGCCGGCGCCAACTCAGCAACTGGATCCGAGCCTGATCTGGAGCGTCCTTTGCGTTCATTGGACAAGAGCCCCAGCCGAGCGCTGACGCGGCGCTCGTATCCAATCCGTGTCTTTTGCTCGATCGCGCTGCTATGACGTCAGAATTTTAGCGCGTTTTAGTCTTGGGTCACCTCCAACGCGTTTTTCGATCTATATTGCGTTGAGAGGGTACCTTTTTAATAATTACTTTCCTCGAGATGAGATGGACCCACATCTGAGTTTACGACCTAGAATCACAAAGCCTCCCGTATAACCCGCGTTTTTCTTCGCGACTATGCGTATTTAAACTCGCTTTGCTAGGGTTTCCCAGGAACATCGCAAAAGAGAGAGAAAAAAGAAGAAAACACTAATAAAAAATGGCGCACATTCCTGGACTCTTAGCATGTGACTCCACGGGTTCTCTCGTTTGCTGCGTCTCCCTATTCCATAAAATCAGTAGGTCATAATGAGGCCTCCGGCAAAAGTTGTCGACGCCCCGCATCCAATTAGGACAGAATTTCCGGTAAAACTTTCGTAGTCAGCAGCGAAAATTCGTACCGCGGGGGTTTAACACCGAGGGGGGGGCCACTGCGTCCCCTCAGAGCGAGCAAGCGACGCTGCTGGCAATTAATCACCCGAGCAGTTCTCTCTTTCTGTCTCTCTCTGCCCGTCCCCGTTCTCTTTCCGCGGTTTGATCAGCGCGTGTGGCGCCGAACCTCGATGTTTTTCGTTTCCTGTAATCCGCTTTGCCTTAGTTTGGCAAATCGGGGTAATGAGAACTGGCGGGCGGAACCGTACCGGCGACCCGTCGGATCGGATCAAGTTGCGGGTTTGGGATGTTTTGTTTGACGGTGGATAGTTGCGAAGTGCGGCGGCGTTATGTAATTCAGGACCGGTGTGGTGTATGCGCAGGTTCTTAGAGTGTTGCAGGGCACAACATAGTTAGCGCGAACAAGCGAGTGGCGTTTGTTTTATTTCTCGTGTACATTTTGAAAGCTTACGATTGAAATTGTAAGTATTTTCGGATGTGCTCACGCAGCCGGGCGAGTGTTGGCGGTACTGCGTTAGATTAGGGGGTTTTCGTAGACCGCGTTGCCCCCTCCGCTAAGCGTTCCGCAACGAAGAAGTTCCTACTGCGCCTGCGCGCCGATAGCCTTGACTGTGGAGTTCCCGCTATCGTAGCGGATTGCGGAGGGCCTTGCGGAACGGCGAAAACGATCTACGAAAACTCCCTATTACCGGTGTTGCCGGTAACGTTTTACTTTTTTCGGTAACGTTGTAACGTACTCGTTACGTTTTCAAAACGGTAAAGAGCAACGTACTTACATTACGTATTTAGGGTAACGTGTAGCGTAGTTTCGTTACTCGTTGCATTTCCAAGACAAAAGAAAAAGGAAGAAAACATTGCACCTCAATTTTTGTCTTGTTTCTAAACGCTAAGCCGTTCAAATCTTATAGTTTCTGGTTATTTTTCTCGTCGGTATGTAGCTGGAACCGTAGAAAAAGGTACGGTAATTATAAGCAATTTCTTTAAGATCAAGCTTTTTTTTTTTTTTTGCTTTTTTTTAAATATGGCGCTTGTGTATACCGGCAACATCAAAAGAGTAAAACGTGCTACACTCTAAAAAAAGCCCGTGAGTCTGCTTTCCCGCACAATACTCGGAGAGCCAATGACCGCAACTTACGGAGGCAACTCAGCGAATAACAATGCCGAAACATATGTTTAGACCAAAAAACGCAGTCTGAGTTGTGACATTAAGCAATGCAAGCGTGACGTTTTGCATTGCTTAATGTCACAACTCAGACTGCGTTTTTTGGTCTAAACACATGTTTCAGTAGTGTCATTCGCTGAGCTGCCTCCGTAAGTTGCGGTGATTGATTCTCCGAGTTTTGTGCGTGAAACTAGATGCACAAACATTTTTTAGAGTGTAATTCTCAATTAAAAGAAGTAACGCAAAAGGAAGGCGCGGTACTTTTTAACGGTAACGGTAATGCGTTCCTTCTATTTTAATGTAACCGACGTCGCTAACGCTTTCCTTTTCTTTGCAAGTAAGAAGTAAAGTGTTTCGTTACTTCTTTTTTTTTTGTACTGCATACGACATTGTGCAGCCCACAGACGATACGGAGCTGAAGTTCGTCTGCTTCTTTTGCAGGTGTTGTGGGGACGTCAAAATGCCGAGCTCTGATAGGTTCTGAAAGAAGGGTAGCGGGCAGACCTCAATGCATCTTGCTTTGAGGTCTACCCACTAGGCTTTCGATCAAAGCCATTCAAAACTCGGCGTCTATCTGACGTCACCACAACTCCTGCGCAAGACGCTGGCGACTTGCTGTCCGCATAGTCACTGACAGACGAAAAAATGCAGAGCGTAACTCATTGCGTTTCCGCATCTTCCTTCGTGATTTATTTTGAGACGTTCTTATCGGTTAATGACGCACTCTCATTAACAGCAAAGTGATAATCGGGTGCTCCGGACTCCCGATTCCCTGTGTTCCCAATGGCTATAGTAAGTATTGCACCTACACAGCTCTTGGTCACATTACCGCTTTGCTTAGAAGAGTGCGCTCATTTAGCGTTTAAGAGTTTCTGGTGCTCTTCATTCAAACTCACTCTCTCTCGTAGATGGTTGTACAAGCCAATGTGTTTTTTTTTTTTTTTTTGTGCCCAACTACGTCGTCTATGCTGGATATTTTTTTCTTGCTCTCTGTTTATTGGGCTCATTAAAATTTTGCTCGTTCGAAAAAGAAAAGGGGGAAAAGGGTTATGAGGAGCGCCGTTAAAAGAACAAAAGATCTTAGAGAGAAAAATACAAAGTGGTGGGGATAGCGAGCTTTTATTGAAATTGGCGTCGTAGCGAAACTCATTTCGTTTCGTGAAAAACAAGAGGAAGCGAAGATACCGCGAAAGGTAAAGGAAAAGTAAACTAGAACCCTCCCCCAAAGGGCGCTAATAACAACCCCACAGCAACTTGGGTGCGCACTACAAAGAGTTGCGATGTGTGAGCTCTGCCATTGAAAGAAAAAAAAAAACAATGAAGGAAAGAAAGACAAGTAGTAAACTTTGCGCCGCGATAGCACAAAATAAAGTTTCAAGGGTTTCTAAAGCGCTGACGCGGAAGTAAGAGCTAACTTGGCCACCGGAGCTGTTCCGTTGGGGACAAAAAGCAAAAGACGGGAAAATACAGAGACGTAGCACATCTTTTTCATTTATTTTTTTATCAAAGAGCGTAATGGCTCTCGGAAATCTCAACTCTCGCCCATCCAGAAAAAAAAAAAAGAAATAAAGACAAAAGAAACATAAGGAGGTGAGAGGAAACGCTTGAAGGGCATGACTCCGAATTAGAGCCGTGCTTCTGGAATGGGACTCGCCGGCTGCAGGTGCACTCGCTAGAGTGTGTGTACGTTTCTTGCAACCGCAGTTCTTTCAATTTCTTTTTTTCTTTTTTGGGGGAAGGAGGGAAAGGGGGGGGGGGGGGGCGCTTTTCCGCGGGAATTGCGAAGTAATTTTTTTTTTTTCTCTAAGACTGGTGCATGCCCAGGTTGGTGGAGAGGTATGTGTGACATAAGCGAAGAAGTCGACGGACGACGAAAGCGCTGGTGCGGAGGGATCTCGCCTAACGACTCTGGTAATTATGGAACGCTTGGACGGGGAAGAGAAAACTCTGACAAATGTATGCTGCTATGCTGATTCCCCATGACGCGTCAAGTGTACCACGCGGATGACAAAATGAGGGGAAAATGAAATAAAGTAAATTTAAACAAACCTAGAAGAATGTGTGAAATACCATGCAGTGTATTCTCATAATTGAAACTGCGTGTGGGAGGCTGGTTAACGCGATGACAAACATTTCTAACGAACATTGCTGGAGCTCCGATCTTTGACTATTGTTAGTTGGGTTGATTCTAATTTCTGGACTTTGTGTGCTTTTTTTTTAGTAAATTAATCAACACGCACGGGAAAGAAGTTTTTCGGGAAGAGCATGGCAGTCTTAGAGTTATCTCTGCTGCACTACGCCGTCCTTTCTTTTTAAATCCTACCCCCCGCGCAAATAAACGCCTGAAAAAAAGAAGAAAAAACAGCTTAATGTGCGCATTGTGTTTTCAAAAAAAGAAAAAGAAGAACTTACGCGTTGACTCGTCTCAGAGAAACGGTTAAGAGGAACACTGATGGTTCGTACCAAGGTATAAAATCCTTGCGTTTTTTTTTTCATGTGATACCGTTTCTGACGTAATCTTTCTTTTCTCAAATTTTAGTTCATTTTTGTATCAACTTAGTTTGAATACACCTATAAAATTAATTTGAGCGTTGTCAACCCTACGTCTTGAAACCTACTACATGCTGAATATTGTTTTTATGACAGTTAACTTTCCTAATCTCTCAAGTCACAGAATCGATACTGCAGTACGATGCACTTTAATGAGAAAAGGATCGGCGCCATGCTCCAATGATGATTCAAGATCTGTAAAAAAAAAAAAAGGGTTACGCCTTTTTGCAACCGAGCCTGCACACCCACGGGGGCGCGATACCGCTTTCTTGAGTGGAGAAAGAAAGAAGAAAAAAAAAAACTATTGGGTCTCCAAGTACGTCGGGGAGCGGTATACACTTAGGGGCATCTGAAAGTCCACATTCTCTGATTTGCCGGCGCGTATATCGCCACATGGTGCGATCGGCGCACCAATAATGAAGCATCAAATCAGTTCATCAAGTTGAAAGGTGAGAACCCTTTCACACGTCAGTGGTCATGGCTGTGACAAGAATAAATGTGTTAAGAACTTAACGTAATTGAGACTGAATTACGATTAGGGCATGGTACAAATTGGTCTTCTCATCGCCGTACACTAATTATAGAAAAATTATTGCTTGGTGTTCCATGAACGTCCCGGGCCAGTATGAACTATAGCACATCTCATATAGTATAAGTTTGTGGGCACTGGGTCTTATTTGTTTAGCATGAAGCGATTCCGTTGCTAATCAATGTTTCTCTGTTTTCTTTTCGCAGGTAAGTTGCCCGCTTTGTCCGCTGCACTTCACTCGATTGTTACTCTGTCGCCCACAGCGCTTTTCGCATTCCCCAGGTACGTGCTCTCGCGTTTCCAGATTGGGTCTATGGTTTATGGGCGCCGTGCATCTTCTCCGGGTAGCTAAGCGCAACGGCCTTCTGGCTTTTGTAATGCGCAGGCTGCGGTGGCTGCGTGTTTCCAACGAGACAGAAAAGAACGAGTCGCAAGCCGCGCACAATGTGTGGGCTGTGAGTCGCCATAAACATCACGAGCAGACGAGAAGTTAACGCGATATTGCCGTGCATTGCAAAGGAGCAAGGTAGTGGTTTAGAGGGAAGTCGTGCTTTACTGAATACACACGAAGGAGGCTTAGAGTTGAACAATCTAGATTTTTGTTTGTATTTTGGAGTGGCATTAGATGTTTACGGCGTGTCTTAAAGGTATGCCCAGAAAATATTCGCTCATGGGCGCAGATCGAGCTTTAGCGAATCGTTTTCGATATCTGATACCGCGCCAAGCGCGGGCTTCCGATGCCAGTATCGTTTTATCAAAACACGATCTTCTAAATATTCCCATTAGTTGTGAATTACGTAAATGGTATCCTGAGGTTTGCCATTTACTGTAAGATACCTAAACCGTTTGTCAGTTTTTTTTTTTTTTATGAGAGTATTTTGTTTCTTAACCTGCCTTCTATGTAAGGCTAGCGCTCTTGCATACGATGCCTGTGTTCCTATGAGCATGATGCCTCGCAAAAACCTCCCAAAGGATCATGTTTTATATATCCAAAGGTATAGAAAATAGACTGCAAACGAGTTTAGATGGTTGACCAAGGAGTTTGATCAACTAAGCTGTAAAGTCCCTTGAACAGTGAAATGTTTTTATTCAACACAGCTGCCGCCAGTAATTTTCCATTTTTTTATAATGTGGATCGTAAAGACAGAGATCACAGTGCCACGGGACAGAAGTTTGGTGGTGGTGTATTAATTGTGGTGCGCGAGTCGCTCAATTCGTTTAGGAGGCGGGATTTAGAATCCTACGCGTAACGTGTGCGGGTTAAATTAGTATTCGGTGGCGGTTTTAAGTACCTTATTCGGAATTACTATTTCCCCCTACTGTCAGATCCCATTGCATATGCCAACCGTTTAAAAGTGCTTGAAGAGCAAGTTGATTTTTTTAAAGTTTAGAGTACTTATATATAGGGATTTTAAGCCTCCTGGCGTAAATTGGTCATCCGGTTTAGTGAATCGCGTGACCACTCTAACAATAAATAAAGCGTCCCAGTTTATTGACTTTATTCATTTTAACGGGTTTAGTAAACAGAACTGGCTGAAAAACAGTGCCCGGATTGTGCGTGTTCTTTTTCTTTCAAACTGTGCCATCGAAGATTGAAACTGTATTTTCAAGTAGTCATCCCCTTGTGCGACCTGACGTTTTTCTTCCACTTTTCATCGTAATTTTTTTTTGTTTATCTGTAAGGTTGTGTGCACGGCAACATTTCATCACTTACGATTATAGCAGTGGTGATTATCTAGAGTTGTATAAGTTTCTTCAGAACTTTAATTGGTCGATTTTCCTGGGCGATGACTGTAGATTCCGCGACTGAATCCTTGACAGAAATAATAAGTAAGGCAATTGATTTGTTTATTTCTAAGCGCTTATCTAAACCGTTTAGGTATCCTTTTTGGTTCTTAAAATATTTAAAACATTTTGTCGACAAGAAAGATCATTTCCACAAATCGTTTAAAAGGAGTGGCGGTCAACTATGGTATATAAATTTTAGTTTCTACCGAGCGCTTCTTAAAACGTTGTTTAAGCGTGATAAAACTGTTTATGGAAGAGGAGTAGCTAGCAGCCTGTGCCGCGAACCCAATCAATTCTGGCAATTAGTAAAGCAACATACAAAAGAGTTGACCAGGAACAGATTTTGACTTACTGACACGGATTATGAAACTTGTGTCGAGAAGGTCGCCAGTATATTTCGAAACTACTTTAGCAATTGTTATCCTTCGGGTGTCCCCAGAACGCAATTTTTGCCAGTAGCATTGTTTGTAACAACACTTTGTTAATCAACCAAGTTAATACCGACGAAATCTCGGAGGCAATACAAAAATTAAAGCCAAAGCGTTCCGCTGGTGCAGATTTAATACCTAGTTTTATTGTTAAGGGTGGTTTTGATATTTTTGCCCCTTTACTTAAACATATATTTAGTATTTCGCTTCAGAAAGGCGTCTTTACCAGTCAGCGGAAAAAAGTATGTTGTTGTACAAATACACAAAACTGGTTACATGTCTAATGTAGTGAACTATACCGCCCTGTATCATTACTATGTACTTTTTCAAAACTTTTTGAAATACTGATTTTCATCCGTGTTTATTTTTGCTTCTTTTGGAAACTGAGCACCATTCAACATTTATTTGTAAGAAATTGCTTGGTAGAGACAAACTTTGGTTCACTACTCAATTACACTGCGCTGTTTGTTCTGCAGGAGGGCAAGTCGGTATTGTTTATTTTGATTTATCAAAGGCTTTTGATAAGGTAAGCCACTAATTGCTTCTAGATAATCTTCTTTTCATGTGGTGTGTCACCGCTACTTTTAATGCGATTCAGTAATTATCTGAATGATCGTCAGAGTCACGCACCTATCTGGAATAGCTTATCAGATGTTTTTGTACAAACTTCGGGTGTACACCAAGGGTCAAACTTGGGGTCGCTCTTTTTGTATTTATTTGTCATATTGAATCTTGTGTAAGGACTGCGCTTGTCTGTCACTTGGGTATTTATTTTGAGAGCTACCTTTCTCTTTATACCACGTGACTTAAATCGTTACGTCTGCCTCTCGAGTGCTAGGATGTAATGCTCTCTGCAGGTTTTTGCTTGTTTTGTTCTTTAGGTCGTGTTAGGGTCGAGGTTTCTAGTGCTGCATGCATTTCGCCGACGAAACTGATGCAGGAAGGATCTAAAAGGTTCGGAGACGCTAATCCGCATTGTGTATGACAAATATTTTCAGAAAATATATATATATATATTTTTAAAGCTATGAATACATTTTTTAGGAGCTTTGTTTACGCGACTTGTTGAAAGTAAAAAATGCTCGTGATCTTTTATTTTTACACAAAGTGGTTCATGGCCGTGTAGGTGGTGATTTCTCGTCATGATTGCGATTCCAAGTGTCGGCTCGTGTTTCTAGATGTCCATGTATATTTACCCATCTCTTGAACATTAGTGAAGCGCCGTTCACACACTTGTAGCCCAGTAAGACCGAGAGTGACAAGACCGGATTTTAAGCTTCTTGTTACGGCGGATTCAAAATGACACATTTGAAAATATGTCATTTTGACATATTTTCAAATTTGTTTTCTTTTAAAGGGGAGCTTGAGTTACATCTCTTTGGCTCCTAATCTGCATGGAACTTTTCGACAAATGCGGCTACTAACCTGGGCTGTGTTTTTTTTTGGTTTCGATTTATGTGCTATCATATTCTGACCGTCTAGTTGTTCTGGGGCATCGAAGAAATAAAGCGTGATTATGATTATTATCAATATTACTATGTTATTATTATTATCATTGTCATTATTAATATTATTATTATTATTATTAATATTATTACTAGGATGCTGCGTTTTGCAGATCTTCATTGAAGCCTTTTCATTGCCAATGCAGCGCAAATCTTGGCTTTGATTAACTTGCACCACTTGCCCGGTTGCAAAACAGCGCGACGCTACAACACCCGTCGAAATGCAGAACCGGTAGAAGTTGAAGTCAAATGTGTAGTCTGTGATACTAGCAACATTGAATGATTGATTTTAATCCCTCCGAATCTCGTGTTTGCTTATTACGTACTGTAGCTTGGATCCTTTTTCTCCGCTTGTAATCTATAGTCTTGCACAAAGAAGAATAGCCCCCAGAGATGCGGGACTCCCTGGAGGGTTGATTCGGTTATGGCACAGAAAGAGCGAGAGATTGTTTAAAGAAGCAGGGGGCGAATTCAGTGGCGCTTCGAATAGTTTTTTCGATTTGGTCGCTATTGACTCTTTGTTTGGTATGCTATGACGCGCGTTTTTCTTCCATTTCCACTTTCCGGCGGCTGTTGAGCGTGCCGTCGTTCAAATAAATCGTACTTTTCGCCTGCCATTTTTATAGGGCGATAAAACATGCATGCGATTGCAGTATACCGAGAAAATGTAATTCCTTAATGTGGGTGAGCTGCGTCGTCTGTAAAGAAGATAATCGCTTTCTTCTCGAAAGTAAAGCGTGGTTCCACGCAAACCGAAGAGTTTGCCATGTAGGAGCCTGGCTCCCCATATACCCTCAGTCCTCTGTACGCATTTGTAGCGCCGCTCGGTTGGCCTTGCTTGCGTGGGCTGCCCGTGTGTTGGTGCCTTCGGGGTTCAAATATCAAGACGTACAAAAAAGCGTTGATTCCCCTCATTTTCAAAAACCCGAGACCAAGGAACATAAAAGAAGACTACACACACACACAGGTTGAGACCTTTGTTTGTTTCGTCCCCAGTTTTGTTCCTCGGTCGCGGGTTTTTATACGTTGAGCGGTCACAAGCTTCCCTGCATGTTCACTGTTATGTCTCGGTTGTTTCTTTATTTTATTTATATCTCCATGCGAACTTTCACATGATTTCCCTGCATAGATAAGCAGACGGCACCGCACGTCTATGAAAATGAAACAAGAGTGGTAATGGCTGCCGTGGCTAGTACTTCGCAAGATCGCAGCTATATAGCTGGAAGGTGCTGTTTCCATGGAAGCCGCTTCTCTGCACCTTCTCAAGAATGATCAGCTTTATCCCATCCATGCTCTGAGGATAATATACAGGAGCCACGCGTGTGGCTCCAGCACGCTGCCATCTCCGACTCGCCTCTCGCACCGACGCCTTCGCCTCTGTGCTCGCTGGAGCGGCAGTGTGGCGTCGATTCCGCTCGAAGGAGCAGCCGTTTCGATATATACGGGCTTGCTGTCCGACCGCCATGCTTCAAAGCAGCTTCGGGGGAAGGGGGGGGGGGGGGGGGAAGAAAGAAAGGAAGGAAAAAGAAGCGGAGCCAGAAGCGGCAAACCGTCGACGTCGCCGTCACGCCCCATTGCGGGTCAGACCGGCCGACACTGCGCGGCCTTCGCTGTGGGGCAAGCGAGCGAGCAACGGTGCTCCCTTCACTCCGTGTTCACTTCAATATGGACCACAGTGAACGCTACGAGCCGCTGCATGAACCACTCCTGTCGCGGGGTGCATGCCGCGTGACCTTGACTCGCGCGTTCCGAGACGTCAAACCCGCTAGGTCACGCCTCGCAGCCCAGCTGCTCTGGATTGAGCCGCAGTGTTGCGACGTGGTCCACCTCGAGACGGGGTAGACCCTAGAGTGGACGGCGCCAGCCGCCCATGAATCCTGGGACGTTGGTCAATCTCCGCCGACTCGGCGTGTCCCTTGTTCCCGCCGCCGCTACTTCCGGTCAACGGAACCGGCGCTGCGAACCGCTGACAGGACGGATGGACGTCCACCGCCGCGCCCGGAAGTAGAAACAAGATAGAGAGGTCAACTATTAAGTTGGGCGCCGGAAGTTGGACGGTGAGGCCGCTCGGGTGGCGACAATGGTGGTGGTGGTGGCGCTGGCGGCGTTTGTTTGAGCGTCCGGATGGTTGCGGATGGATTGCTAGGGAGCGCCAAATAACGTTTGGTGTTTGTACTCCGTGAGAAGGACCGCGGCAGCTTGCTCCAAACTATATTTGTTTCGCGAGCGATTGAGCTGAACAGAAATGTGAAGCGCTGTACACGGTCTGTGTTCTGTGTTTATCCCCACGAAGTATTCGAGCGACACACTCCCCCCAATATCAAGTAAATGCTCTTAGTTTTTGTACAGTTTCTCCTATAGTTCAATGTAGTTCTTAGAGTCTGTTTCTTCATTGTCTTCGCTCCTTTTTTGTTTTATTAGAAGCGCCTTGAGCGCGTTAAGTCGTGATGATTTACCGAAGGGAGCTGTATTTCGCTGTTTTTGTTTGTCGGGCAGTTATGTTGCTGCAGTTCTTATTTGCACCCCGTGTTTTTGTGCCAACGATGCGTGCACGCCGGACGTTGAACGAATCCGGCTAGGCGCGGACTAGGCTGGCTCTGATGCTGAGTTGTCTGTCTCAGTCGCTATTTCATTTCTTCATGTATCGAAACTTGGGAGACGTTTGTCACCATTTTGGTTATTACTTATAGTATACCTACTTTCTGTGTTGTTTTAGTAACAAAGTTTCTTCGAGGGATTTCTGTTTCAATATTCACGAATCTATAACCAAATCCTCTTTACATTACGCCATCCCTTGCCTCGGTGGTTAGATCGAGAATTTATAGGCTGGGCTGTGATGAAAGCGTGACTGATATTAGTCACGATTTGTGTTTTTTTAGACATATAGGCACTCACGAGAAAACACACTTAACGCGCGACTCAGGCCGAGTACGTTATTCATGCAGTCTCATTGATTTAGTTCCCTTAAGTGCTGACATATATATTCCCCACAACTAGCGCGTAAGGCCTACAGCAGTGTTTGGTGAATCGGTGCTTGAGATGATGTACGTGAACTGTTAACCCTTGTCTGTTTTGTCAACGTCTTTATTTTCCTTTTCGTGTGCGCCAAAAAGTTTTTTGTGCTGCAGTCTTTATTTTTGCTTTGCTGTTTTTTGTGCTGTTTGTTTTTTACTCTTTTGATATGAAGTAATTGGTGTGATTTCTAAGCGTTCCAGTTTCTTCGTATGTTACGTCTATTATCTGACTCTTTCTTATTTTTACTTTGAATTACGTTTGTATAAAAACGAAAGGTCATTGTAATTTTAATAATATGTATTGGACCATAACGAACAAAAACGACGAATTAAGATTGATCGAAGTACGGAGGGATGAAACGACGGTTTCATTAAATAATATACTTTCAGGTTATTGCAGTGCGGTTCCTGGCTGGATGCTTTAGATTTGCGCCGACGAGCCCCAATTTAAACATTTTGTTGTGGGGAATAAATATTTGCTCAGGCACCGTGGGGGCCTCCACGCGCATCCAAGCCTAAGCCGCTTTAAACTCTAAATCCCCTTTCAAAACTTCCTACTAGGGTTAGTTAGACGGAAAACCCGCTGCGCGCAAAAAATAATAAATAACTAAACGACGCCCTATCCCTACGCCTACACGGAGTAGAGGATAGAATATCATTAAGGGGCATATAAAGGTCCACAAATCGAACTAACGTGTTTTTCCCACTGTGTAAAAATAAAGATACGTGAAAAAAGAAAAACAGTGGTAGTTTCAGAGAGTCGAAGGCGGTGCAAATGAAAGACCCGTGTTTGGCCGCATCTGTGCCTCTGCGGCGCGACTGTGAGCGCCCGAATGGCGAGGATCTTCCTCGAACTGTTTACGCACACGCGCGGGCCATTTCGTGTGGGACTTCCCGCTCTCCGCTTCGGCTTCTCCTGGACCGGAACGGAAGCGACCACCGCCCACCCGCATTAAAGAGCTTAATGCAGCGACGGTAGGGGACTGCTAGTTGTGAGCTCGAGAGTCACCAGTTTTAATTCCCTAATTGGCACGATCTGGTCTTCGTCATAAAAACAAAATTCGTGTGTATTTGCTCGCAAAAAAAAAAAAAAAAAAAAGTCACTGAATTGGGAGTTTGGAACAAGAGGCCCCAAAATCTGTGGATCCCTCAAAGACCTCGGGGAGGGGGGGGGGGGGGGGGGGGGGGGGGGGCGTGGCGTGGCGTGGCCCCTGGGGGTTTCTATCTTAACACCCTATAAGCTGAGATAAAAAAAAAAAAAAAAAAAAAACAACTATAGTTTGGAGGCAGACGAACAATTTTGTACTTCGATATTACCTTCTTTTTTTCGTTTACCAATTACTAAAAAAAATACTTAGGAAGACACAGACACACACAGACACACAGCCCATAATAATTTTAGAATAGGTTGCCCTGACGACTAAAACCGGGGAAATCGTGGTGCGAAAATGTGACCCGAATAAAAAATCATATAAAAATATTATGACTTGCCGCCATTTTAAGTAAATGATAGCAACCGAAAAAAAAAAAAGAAAGCCGGCCTAGATGGCTTGACGAGCCCTCGGCTCCCACACATTCTGCACCAACAGCAGAACAGGGAAGCTCGAACGAAGTACAGGAAAACAATCACTCGGCACTTCGCAAAAAAAAAAAAAAAAAAAAAAAAAGAGGGAAAGAGACAATAAAATTAACAGAATAGTCAATGAAAACAATTTCAGCGAAACAAGTAACAAAAATCAGCAATATCTTTCACTAATTCTTTTAAGTCCCGAAACTTCATGGTGTCCATACGAATATCCAGAGCAAATGAAACAACTTTAGGAAGTCTCGAGAGTCGAGCAATTTCAGAACATCTGGCACGAGAGGACGGCGGAGTTACCGAAAATTAACGGACGACATCCATTATACGCTCTCATTCACGGGACGCCATGACCTTCCATTTTAAAGTCATCTCGAGGCTGCCTCCAGACCGAACGACGCATCCGCTCCGTGCTCCAACTCGACGCGCATCCGTGTTCGGCGAGCGACGACCGCCCTTTCGGGCACCGCTCGATTCACCGAACGGCGGCTGTTTATTTAAAAAAACGGAAAGCTGCGCAGGCGGTGTTTGCGTGGCCTATTCCGAATGCTCGTCTAATTTGCATAAGCGCGACCGAGCGATCCCCGTGCGACGTTGACACGAGCTGAGCGCTCAAGACCCCGAATGCCGGAGAAAGCGGTGTGTCTTTTTTTCTTCGTTTTTTTTTTTTTTGTCCCCCATTCTTTTTGCTACTTTTTCCCCAAGGGAGTTGCCTGGAACTCGACTCCGATTTGGAAGTGGAGTTGGCGTCTCGCCTTTCGCGAGGCGGGGCCGTCCTTTACATTGAAGCCCCCCAGATCAATGAGGCCGCAAAGCCGCAGTCGTTCTGCTCGTACGGCGCACCAAACATACGGTGTTGGCTGCGGAGATGATGAGAGGGTTTTCTCGAGCATTGTTCGAAACAGGTTTGCTTCGTGCGTACTTTCAACATGTCTGCAGACAGTGATTTGTATGGCCAGCGCGGCAGCACCCGTCACCCAAGAATGAAATACGGCTCTCGGCCAGATTGCGCAGACTATCGTTCGTACGACGTGTGTTAACGATGTGACGGGGGCTTTAGATAGCTCGAATATGCCTTTGTCTCGTCTTATTGGTTCTCTTATGGTGAATTCCGCTCGCAGATCTCGAGCGCACCAAAAGTGCTCCATTTGGAGCGCGCATATTCCGCTCGCAGATCTGGCTCAAGTTGGTCATCTTCCGCTCGTAGATCTCTGGCAGCGCCCGCTCCACGGAGCGCCCCAAACTCCGCCGAACTTGCTCTGCGGGATTTCACGGATCTCTCCGGAAGCTGACAGAGCGGCCCACATGATTTCCGTCTAAATCGGCGGTGCGCATGCGCGGCGAGGTTGGAGAGAGACAGGCGGCTTTGGGAGAGATCGGCGGGCCGGTCGGGTCGTGGAGTTCGATCTGTACGGGTGCGTCGGTTGTTTACTCTGAATTGTGACGGCTCGAACGCTTCTACCTCGCGTAGATCAGGGATAAATAGCCGGGATTGTGGAGCGTGGCAAATCGTAAGCGCTGACGTCTGTGATCGTGAGAGGAAGAACGAGAAAAAGAACGACAGAAAAGCCGGAGGCAGACGCAAGGTTAGGCCTATTCATTCTGCAGCCAGTGATTGTTTACCTTTTTACACTGCATTCCGTCGGCGTTTTCCCGTGAAATAAAGCAAGAAGTGGTTAGGCAACGACCGCGAAAGTGATGGTTTGTTAACTCTGTGTTTATTAAAGTCGTACTACAAATCTGAACTCCACCGCTGGCAATCGCTGTCCGTGCCCCGCCGCTTCGAGGCGGCCGAAAGGTATGTGACGGTGCCGAACGCGGACGTCTTCATTATTTGTGACAAGGGCGCCGCGGTACTTATAATTTCGCCCGGCCTGTGTCGCGTGTTACTTCTGGAGCTAAGCAGTGACAGTCGTCACTGGTCGTCGGAAAGATCAGCCGGCAGAGGCGTTGGTGGGCTGGTCAAGTTCGAGCAGCGGCCGTTTTGTACGGCGGGGGGAGAAGGGATGGGGAGGGGTGTGGGGGAGGTCGCTCCAAAAATGCAAGTTTATCTTCCCCTCGTCGATTCGGAGCGGGTCCCACGGAGCCGAATTTTGCCTCCCTCGCGGATTTTGGAAAGCGCTCCAGTGGAATTCACCATTAGACCTCTCGGTACGCCTTTCTGACATGTACTTTCTGGGGAAGTGTATACGTGCTTGTCACGAATGTTGGTGGCTGTCGACATTCTGTAGATACATGATCTACAGAATACATGATCTACAGAATGCCTTTATTCCATCGTAGGGTGAGACAAAGTTCACGGAATTTCACGCCGATTTAGAGGATGTTTATAACTTCATATCCGAATGATTGAGGGCAGGCGTTTTTTAGGGGCGAAGCTCCTTGGGGGCTAGCCATGTCCGTTTGTTCATCCGCCGTCGGGTGCACGTGCTCCTGCTCGTAAGCTCACGTGCTCACGATCACGTGAGCACGTGCTCCCGTGCTCGTGTGGGGCAAAAAAAAAAAAAACAACCGCATCTCCACGTGGTGAATGATGTTGATTGGGGCGAAGCTCTGGCGGTGTTTGTTTGCGTAGACGGTGAGCCGCAGCATGCCGAGCCTTTCGTTCGTTTTCATCCATATCAGAAAGAGAATGTGTGGTATGGAACGTGGTTATATACGCATTTGAGCATTTGACCGCAGCGTGACATGGATGAAAACGAACGAAAGGCTCGGCATGCTGAGGCTCAATGTATAGGCAGGCACGCACCACCAGAGCTTTGCCCCAATCAACATCATTCACCACGTGGAGATGCGGTTGTTTTTTGGGGGGGCAGTACAGCATCCCGATTATCACAGAACGTGATGACAAGTCTCTCACCTGCCGGAATTGCTTGCCGCGGAACTTTGTGTCCTAATTCGTGGCAAGCCGTCTTACTTTGGTCAATCCTCGAACGTTGGTGTATGCAAACCTCGGCGTCTTGAAGCACCACCTCGCGCACCAAGTTTTTGCGAGCGAAACCAGCCACAGCAAATTACCTTTCGCAACACATGCGCCCGCCGCCAGCAAGCGAGCCGCGCCCGCGACCACTATCGAGCAATCGACGGACCGGAACTGCGGGAACGAGGAGTGGCCGCCAAGGGCTTCTGTGTAGGTCAAGTGGTGGAGCGAGCCACGGGAGGAACGGGAGGAAGGGTAGAGGGGTGGGAAGGGAGGCAACAGAAGGCACAAGCGGGCGAGGGCGATAAATTTGACTGCGACTGCGAGCGTCGCGCTGCTGGTGCACCGCGTTGCGTCGGCAGTGGCGCGCTGATTGGCCGATCAGATAACTCCATTCGATGGAAGTGACGCTAAATTTTGACGTGATATAAGGCTTCGCGTCTGAAGAGAACCCTTTTTTGCGAACTGAAGGGGCGGCGGTTATCATGGCATTTGTAGCCATTCTTTACGCGGCATGTTACTAGAATCTGCAATTTTACGTGTAGGTAATTTGCTCGTTAACTGTAACTTTATCTAGTTATCATTGGGAGCGTTTAACTGCAACCTGTACCTTAATTAGCTTTTACGCGTAAGCTGTACAGCTAGCTCTGTTCCAGACGCTAGCTGAGATAGTGAAAATGTATGTGCGTTCTAAAGCGCTATAGTTTATCGGCGCACGAAGCGCGGTTGCCTCCTGTGTATTCTCACTGTGGCGCAGCCGTATTATCGTAGATGGTTGTTTTAGGATTCCCGGATATAGATGGTATCTGTAGTTTTAAAGTTTGGAGCAGGTCTTTTAGACTTATCTCTGCGTAGTATTGCGCAAGGCTTCTTTTGGTTCCGCAATGCAGGGCAAGACGCAACGTTGAAATAATAAAGGACTAAACTGCTTATCTAAATTGACGTTGAGGAAACTAGCGAAATTTACTCTTCGGTACAGAGGCACGAACGGGAGTCAGTTTGTTCATTCTTCGCCGTTGCTCAAAACAAAATGAAGAAAAAGTAAAAACAGCTTACTGAAGAAAAAAGAAACAAAAAACGTACGCACTCTAGTTTTAGCCGGCTATAACTCGAGCCTGTTTTTCTTTTTTTCTCTTTCTGTGCTGATCGATTTATCTTAACGCAGTTTTCTTTCGTAACTGAAGCTCAGTGAGCTCTAGAACTCCGGGTAAACAGGCCTCGATATTTTGGTTCTCCTCGCGCCTTGTGACGAAACCTTCTCTCCCCCGCAGATTTGCGCGATGTGGACGCTTGGTCCCGAAATGAACGCCCGATCGGTCGTTGAGGCGTAGCCCTTAATGGTACACTTGGGAAGAAGCGCTGGCGTCCTCGAAAACGAAGATTATTTCGCAAGGCGTGCTTTGTTCGCCTTGCGAAGCTAGACTAAATTTTCCTTACAACATCGTAGTTTTTTTGGTTGTTTTTTTTTTTATTCGGGGCAGCGGAGAAGGGAGAGGGTTCTTTATAACGAGAGTGCTGAAAGAAGTCTTGCTAGTACTTTTAAGGTAAATAGACAATATTTTTGGTCGTTTTTGCACTCCGATAACAATACCGTACGCAGCGCTGGCGCCATCGCGCATGGGCGCAGTACTATGGGGTGCTTTTAGAGAGAACGTGCTTTGGGGTTGCACTATGCCGTCACATTGAAAGTCTTTCGGCAGGCTGTTGGAAGCGTTCGACACCTATGCGGAGAACAAATCGTCTGCTTGTTGAGCAGGAGCTACAGTGACGTCATAATGACGTCGAGCTCTGATTGGCTTTCATTGAAAGGTCTACCCACTATTCCTTTGTGAATGGACCAATAAGAGCTCGGCGTTCTGACATCACCGCAACCCCTTTGCAAGAAGCAGACGAACTTGGTTTCCGCGTGGGGGTTGCGCCGCTTCGCCTTGGCAGGTGGATGGCGGCGCCGCCAGTGACAGCGTCCGCTTTACGTCGCATACTCAAGCCTTTCCAGGGTCTCTAAACTCGTCAAACACAAAGTTGGAGCCGAAATTGACGGAACGCACCGATTGGCCTATCACGACGATGACTTCGCGCTTTTTTTGACGACGTCTAATGGGCGCGCTCTGCGATCTTTTGGATCAAACTTTGTGTTTGACGAGTTAAGGTGCCCTGTCCTGCCCTATTCGAACGCGCCCGCGCGTCTTGGCCGCATCTGCGCCTTCCGTCTGCACTGGAGGATACCTCTACGAAACGTCTGTCTGTTCGACGGACCGGAAACTACTGCGGGATGACATTCACGAGTGCCAGAAATTCATTTAATTTACACGCAGAAAAAACAAGGTGTATTCTCACACACCTAGTCACATATAATACACCCCAAAACTTCAGATGGACGTGCAACGTACAACGTTGGATCGACGGTACCTACTTCCACGAACGGATTCATAGCCGAGCTGTACAGAGCGCGACACTGTTAGCGCGAACGAGCGATCGCCGGTTTTCCCAGTTTTTCCTCTTTGAAATCAAGGCGTGTCATCCAAGTTGTTATTGCTACGGAAAGAGCTAATTTAGTTCTATAATGTAAGAAATCAAATTTCGTGCTCGCTAACATTCGTTACAAGTAAAATGCGAAAATATGCCGACGTCGTGTTCGCGCTAACTGTTTCGCGATGTGTGCAACTTATTAAAATAGCTAATGTACTTGTGACTGATCGTAAAAAAAAAATAAAAAAAAAACTAATCGTTTTTTTTTGTTCTGTCTGTCCCATCTGCAAAGTCTCAATGTTTTTTTTTTCTTTCTAGGTTTGGATACGTACTTAAGGTGTTTAATATATTATATCCCACCGCCATTGGGCCTCTCGTAAAAGCTGGCGGCGTCAGTTCGACATCAGTGCGCTGTACGTCAAACTGAGGTTTTGGGATGTATTATATGGGACAAGAGGTGTCTTTGTTACACCCCTTTTCTTAGAGTGTACATAAGAAGCATCTTTCGTTCATCTTATTATCAGACTCTTCTTCGCTCGCTGGCAGATTGAGTAGACGTGCTACAGGGATTAAGATGATCGCGGCACTTTTCTCTTCTGTGTTCTCATCGTCAAGGTCTCGTGTAAGAAAGTTAGCACCGATTGTGACCCCAAACGTTTTGAAGAGCTCTGTGCTAAAGTAAACTGACACAGGTTTGAAAGGTTGGGTGCTTCAAAGGATGTCTATGTCAGTCCGGCCGTGGTCTATGCGGAATGCATCGGTTAAGAGCCGCACCGTGGCGCCACTGTTTTTTTCGCGCGCTTCAATAAATTCTCTCGGCTCGTGTGCTCGGCGAGTCCCGATCATCATATTGCCGCTCCGCAGCCGAGGAGAGTGCGACGTCAGACGATTAAGAACGACAAATATGGAATCATGAAGCTTTTGGGAATTAAAAGGAGGGAGGATTACGCACCTTTACGTCCGGGGACCTGTCCGGTCAAAGGGAAAATCCGATGCCCGTCCCACCGCGCGGCCGACGGCTACCAGCGAGGGCGGTCGCCGCGCCGGGTTCGGCCAACGCCATGCCGACAACGATGATCCCGGTGTCCAGCAGCGTTTATTGAGTACCAGGGGTCCCCAACAAGACACTGCGGTCAAGCGAGCCGCCGCGGCCACAGTGTGCCCCCATCGCCCGCCGACCTGAGAGCCAAAGGGGTAATTGCGAGCGGAGTCATCGCCGGTTGGGCGAGCTCACGCCGCTACCCGTCGTCGCAGGAGTTCGGGGCCAGGGCTCTCGGCAGACGGACGTCCACACGTTGTGGGGACGCCGACCGTCAGAGCCAGGAGAATCACCAGCGTTGAGTCATCGCCGGTCGGACGAGCTCTCGCCGCGACTCGACCCGTCGCCCGGAGTCCAATCCAGGACTCCTCGACCACACGGCCGTCCACTCGGAGGGCAGGCCTGACTGTCCCTCGCGCGATGTCGCTGTTCCCCCGAAATCGGGGAGACGCGCGGAGGAGTGCGAGAGAGTAGGTCAGCGTGGTGACGTGCTCTCCCCGACATGATACGGAGCGACCGGGCTCGAAGTCAGATGGCTTCGCCCGGAACGTCCGCGGCTCACGCCTTCTCGGGGGAGGGAAACCAGTGGCTCCCACAAGCTTGAAGCGTGAACGTAATACGGAGCGCACGTTCGTCTGCTTCTTGCACAGGAGTTGCGATGATATCACAATGCTGAGCTCTTATTGGCTGATAAAAAAAATATAGTAGGTAGACGTGAAGTCATCTAGGATTGATGTCTACCTCCTATCTTTCCAGTCAAAGCCAATCAGAACCCGTCGCCGTTCTGACGTCGCCGCAATCCCTCCGCAAGAAGCAGACGACTTGGTCTCCGTATAGGCCTTGGCCCGCGTAGCTCCCAGCGACTATAATGCGGGCGAAAATGTATACGTAGTTTCGAACGAATTTTTTTCTAGGAAAAGAGAACACATTTGTTGTAATCATCTCCTTGCCGTCCGTTATTCCCAAAAGAATTCTCCAGGTCCAAACACTTGTCCTTATGTTGCGGTTATTTAACTGGGCGGCATGTTACAGGCAGGCATTCAATCGACTTTACCTGCCATAAGGTGCAGCCTGTCAATTTTTTTTTCAACAGATCTTGCTGTAAAACAATGGGCTGACAACGCGAAGCCGCGAAAACGCGCATACCGGACGTGAAGGCTTACGCAGAGGAACAATGGTCTGTCACAAGCGTTGATGACACTCAGTGGTTCGGAACTCGCGAGCCTTGTGGAACAGAAGCTGATACAGTCTGACAGAGATCGCGATCACGTCACACACGACGTAGCAAACGCGTAGCTTGCGGGCACATAGCAATGTTGGTTTTATTATTTTGTTTCATTTTTGTCATCCGATTTTACTTGTTGTTTTACGTGACGATGAGTGCCGAACGTCTGGGGAATATGTTGCTCATAGCACAGTTGTGAGAACTCAATACTTTTACAACCTGTGTTGCGTGGCTTTCCTCGACATAACCTTGAAATCCGTGTATTTAGATTTTACCTGGTTTTTGTTTGTTTCTGCGAGCCTTTTTGGATGTACCGGACAAGTTTTACATTTGATTGAATGTTTTTCATGAAATAAACACGAAGACATGGGGCGGTTTATATTGCTTCATTCGATCCCTCCATGAAGCATTAATATGTGCGACGGCCCGGAAGGAACCGAAGGGTCTAGAAAAAATATATAAATAAAATGCAAGACGCAGCACCACGACTTGCTTAAGTTCTCATACAAATTCACGCTAGCTTACTTGCAAATGGCTCCAAGTTTGTTTCAAGATGGAAGAACAAACTTGTTTTTCCTGCATGAACGTGACATTTTTTTTGTTGTTGCGCATATTCATTGAGTGAATTTTGACACACGTGTCAGGGCGGCTGGGACACAAAGTAAGTAAAATCACCCGACGAGGTCCCAACCGCCAATACAGCACTCAGGCGACATGCTTACATACTTAGCATAGAAAAGATCCGAAATCAGCACACACGGCAGGAATTACGAGGTTGCTACACGATATTACAGCTGAAGAGGTAATCCTTGGCATATTTTTTTTCTTCAAAAGAAGCACGAAAGAAATTTAACGGTCTAGTTGATAAATCCAAATATATTTGTTCAGAATATCCGGAATATTGTAGGATAATATTTTGAGTATTTTACAAATTTCCGATGTCTCGGGTTGTAATTTTTTTTTGTTTCGGTAGATATATCCCACAAAAGCCAACAGAACCAATGTTGACTTGAAGATGTATTGAAGTCGCGATCTTGAACGAGAACGTTAATCCTTTTTTGATATTCTGTGCATGAAGTTTTATTCATTTTTTTTGTATTTTGTTTGGAGCAATCAAAATTTTACTTCCGGGTAACATGATGGCGCATGGGCGGGCATCGCCATTTTATCATAAGGAAAATATTCGGACACCGATCCCCGCCGCCATATCAGTTTATTTTGATAGCTGTATTCGAGGAATAATTCTCAGCGACCATTCCTTACTTAAGTTCCTCGATACAACTGAGCGCACTCCCTGCTTGTTACAAGCAGGCGACATCGTTCGCGACGCAGACTTGCGTGTTTATGGTGCCTCTTACGGGAAGATAATGGCGACACATGGCCGGGGATAATGAACTGGACATCGCCATGTTTTTTCCTGCAAAGCGTTCTTGGTAACGGGTCTTTGTCACTACCCTCGTTGGATTTCCCTCGCTCCGTATTGCATCAGACAAATGACACCAGGTATTGTATACTCCCTTTCCAATTTAAGTCGGACAGCAGCTAACGCTTCTTCCAATGGAGCCAACCAAGTAGTTACAAATGCGCTTCGTCACGTCGGCCGTTGCCTTTGTTAGTTTCTCATCTCCGGCTAGACTAATCACAAACAGAAAAAAGAAAAACTCATTATCGCCGCAGGTGCGTGATTTGATTCGGTAACAAAGCAAAGAAGATGTGCACGTGCCGTGACGACGCACTTTTATCGCTGCTTAATTGACTCCGTCGGATTGTAGTCTTGGCTACGGTAAGACGTAGAAACGTATTACGGTTCAACGGGATGTAGTCATTTATTAACCCTGATTATTGCCAGCCGCAACGCAACCCCCCTTTCCGAGCACCCTTTTGCGCCGGCCTTTTAACGACGGCGGAATGCCCCTCGCCCCACCGAACGTAATCGTTACCTCGCGGACAAGGTAACCAGGGCCGGCCCGCTGGAAACAGTGTCTCAGCTTTAAAGGGATACTGAACCAAATAATTTAGTGCTCATAATAAGTGGCGCACGTCCTTTCCACGAGCCAGCAGCCGCAGGTGTGCGCGAGCACACGCAACCAAAATGACGTCAAAGACCTCCATTCGCGCTTAAGAGGACAATGAAATGCATGGGCTTCGGGCCAAAGGAGAATGAAGACAGGCTTTTTATCTCTACAAGTGAAAGCTACGTGCTTGTTAGACCAATTAATCGCTTATCTTTTACACCAGACACCACTGTGTAGATGAACAACTTGTCTTTATTCTCCTTTGGCCCGAAGCCCATACATTTCACTGTCATCTTAACCGCGAATGGAGGTCTTTGACGTCATTTTTGCAGCGTGTGCTCGCGCACACCAGCGGCTGCTGGCTCGTGGAAAGAACGTGCGCCACTTATTATGGCCACTAAAGGTCTGTTCACACGATGCATCATTTAGGCGCGCAACAGTTTCGCGACACTCAAGTTTCGCGAAATGTGCTCGTTCACACGTACCGCTTCACGTGCAACAACGATGACGTTTTGACTCGCGAAAATAGTTTGGGTGTTGACCATAAAGTGGCGCTTCAGTTGAAAGCCAACATCATCATCATCACCATTAGCCATCCAGCGTCGTGTTCTCCATCTCCCGCCACATTCTAAGAGTCAAAACGCAGGCGAGCTGGTGAACAATCATAATTAAGAAATAAAACCTTAAGACAAGGAAACAAAAGGGGACATACAAACCACCGTCTTAAAACCAGGACGACATACAGCTGTCATTTACTTCCATTTACTTAATTTACTCTTAAATTGTCATTTACTAGTTGTGGAATTGTCATTTACTGCCATTTACTTTATTTACTGTTGACTATGTATAATTTGGATGGAGGTTGACAAAGAAGAAGACTGTCGTGGAAGTAAATGAGAGCTGTACGCTGTGCTGGTTTTGAGACGGTACTGTGTACGTCTCTTTTTGTTTCCTTGTCTCAAGGTTTTATTTCTTAATTATGACTACAAATAGACGCGAATTATCATCGTCACCAATTACGTCTTCGTCCATCGCTGGATTTTTTTCCGATATGCTACTCACTTTTCCTTCAGTGGTGCTTCACGTGCTTGCGGAAGCGCCGGCAGTATCCATCGTTCGTGGTTTCGGTTTTTTTCGGATTTGGCTCGGCCACAACACCGTCAGTGAAGTGGTCTTCTCAAACAGCTCGCTCCCCCCTCAAAGGCCACGTGAGAGCGTTTCTGAGCGGCCATTGGCGGCGCCTCCAGAGTGATTGACAGGACTCGGCAAAGTTTCAGCAAAAGCTCGCTCCAGAAGCGAGGTGTGCGCGCAACTTTTTTTAGACGCGCGCGTCCTTTTCGGACTCGTTCAGACGGCGCAACCATTTCGCGAAACTACGTTTCACGACACTAGATGCGCGAGAAAAATGCATCGTGTGAACGGGCCTTAAGACGAAGGGCAAGAAAGCGCTGCCAAAGCCAGCGCACGAGCTGAGCGGGACTCAAACCAATGCTGCAGAAGCTCGCGCACCCCAGCCTTTGCAGTATTTTTTTTCACCCGGTCTTGAATCACTCAGACGCTGTTCTAGCATGCCGGCCCTGCAAAGATGAATGAACCACGGCCACTCGATCCCCCCTGTTGGTGCGGCCTGCCGATGCTTTTCCGAAAACAAAAGAGCGCGCGTGAGAGGAGAACTTCTCCCATTTTCCGTGGGGGCGCTGCACATCGGTGAGCGGTAGAGTGCCTTCATACACACGCGCGCTTTTGCTTGAGTGGTGACATCTCAGCCATTTTTCCACCCAATCGTTCTTTTATGCATTTTGGAGCGCGCGCAATCTGCTGTCACTCAGCTCGAGCGCGTAGCTTTGGATAATGCATAGACGCCATTTTACCGCCCAAGTCACGCACCGAGTGCGCGAGAGAGTCACGCGCTGGCAGATTCAGGGCAACAATGGATGTCTTCACCCTGAGACAGACAGACATGTAGGCACCCTAGTGAGCGGTCTTGTGAGCTGAAAGTACTCTGTTTCACCTTATGTTGTACCGCAGAAAAGGCTGTAAGCGCGAGCTCCTTGCTCTGGGGCAGATCTCGGCGGCACAAGCTCTCGTTCAGTAGGGGCAGCTGTCAACGCAATGAGCTCGCGCTTCCAGCCTTCGCTGCGGTACAACATAAGGTGAAACGGAGTATAGAGAAGGCGCCCAACGCGCTCTTGCTCCGCTACCCAGATAAAATATCTGCCTGTCATTGGCTTCGCCGATACCGAGGCGCTGCCGCGGTTGCAGAAGGCAGCAAAACTCGCTTCCCCCCCCCCCCCCCCCCCTATGCACCGCTGTGCTCGGCGAAAATATCGTAGTGTCACTCTGCGCTCGCGTATGTGGTTTGTGTTGGCATTTTGGAAGCTGCCGGAAACGTAAATGCGCGTTCTAGTTCTGAGTGCCAGACGGCGGTGAAATGTGCCAACTCCACTCGTGAAACAGGAAATCCTGCAGTTGATGAAGTACAATGAAGTCTCTTCCGAACTCGAGTTCGCACCACTGACTTACATGGCTGGCTACTTGGCCCTCGATTGCGAACAAAAGGTGACCATTTTTATTTGTTGAAATTGTAATTTCAAAGTAATTAGCTGAAACATTCAACCTAGCAAAGCAATAAGAATGTCTCAGTGAAAGCAAGGAAAGGCTAATGTGTAGAACCCGCTAAACTTTGCAGGTGGCGTGTCCTGAATGCAAGCGCAACTTAAAGGAAATGCATCACATGACGGAGCATATCAGTTTATGTTTAGCCTTGACCAAGGAGGATCAGCTCTCCACGACCTGAAGCTGTCTGGCTGTGCAATCTCGTCTGAACCTTTGTCGAAAGGGCTCTACAGTCGGCAGGGATTCGTGGTTGTGGTAGGATTTGCAAGCCTCCTCTCGAGCGCTGTGCTTCCACACCTTATGGACTGCCCGCTGATGTGGTGTGTTAACTGCCGAGACCCCTACCACAGAGAAGAGCTCTGCGAGCTTTTTCTCAGAAAACTCCTCAGACCTTTTTTGGCAAACTGGGCTGGTGACCTAAACAGCCCACTAGAGAATACATTGAGGCTTTCGCGGTAGCCTCTTTCCCGAAAGGTACTCCGCTTGTGAACTATATGACTCCCCTGGTCTGTTTTTTGTGAACAATGAAGTTTATATTGCTGAAGTTATGCACGCGGAATCTGATTTTGTATTGTCCTTAACAGATGAATAAATGGCACAGCTGGCGCGTGCTCGAGCGTCGGTTAAAACCGGAAATCATACGGTCTAGCTATATCCAACTATAACTCTTATATTACAGTGGTAATAGAAACGGGGCAACAGTCATGGGAACAAGAAAACAACAATTCGCTCATACTGCCAGCAGAATGCAGCTTTAACGCGCAGCCTGCAGCTGAGTGAGCTTTTCTCAGAAAGAATCATGTGCTTTTATTCCACTCAGATTTGTCACATCATTCATACAATCTGACAATCGTTTCAATTGAGACTTGCGGCTTCACGAAAAAAAATCTTAATAGCCACACCGGGCCGGGCCGGGCGTACTGCTCCTCTCTCACTATATTTCGTCTTACCTTAGCATGGACTAACCGCGAACGCTGTGCTAGCGCGAGCGGCTAGCCTTTACTGCCTTGACAGGAGCACTCGCTGCACGAGCGCTCATGCAGCCGCCGAGGCTTTCTTCGAAGCAACTATCTCGCGCTTTTAGCACGCGCGGCTAACAAGTACATACTAACGTGACACGACGTAGAGAGTTCCCCGATATGCTCCCCCGAAAGGAACTTTATCTCTCACCGATAACGAGCGCCACGGCTGGCGCTGCGGGGTAAAGTAGAACTATCGCTCTCACCGGCGGAGTGAGGCATACGGCAGGCCGCTCCCAAGGGGAGTCCTAATCGAGTGGCCGTGAATGAACATACGGGCAACGTGGTCGAACGGTTTGTGCCACGAGGGTACCCGGAACTTGAATGTTTGTGGACAGACGTAGGGACATTCTAGCCCCGAAAGAGCCCTTCTGGCGACTCCCCTTTGTCTCCATAAAGCTCTTGTAGGATTTGATGCAAATGTTTTTCGCACCGGAGATATGAAATGTCAACGGCATTACATAGGAAAAAAGGCCCAACCTGATTGCGTGCGTATCTAACGACTATTCTTAAGGGATGCGCGAGCGCTTGGTTATTAGATATGTTACGAGACAGCTATTACCCGTCTTTTAACGACGCCATTAAATAATTTCGAACTATTATTCCCCGGAGTAGACCCGAAATTGGATGATTTGCATTGTCCTCTGGTTTCCGTTAATTACAGATTCTATACAGAAATGCTGCATTGTAAACCGAACGAGCCCCGCGATGTTACACTTTTAAATCTGTCAATGCCAGACGTATCTATATGAACACCTTTCACTCGCCGGAATTGCGGCCATTATGCCTTTGTCAGTGGCTGTACCCGACCGCCATTTAGATCTCGGGAAGAACGGTTATGGGCACCCGAGATAGCAGATAGAACGCTAAACACACACACACGCACACACACGCACACGCACACACGCACACACACACACACACACGCGCGCGCGCGCGCGCGAACATAGGAACAGATTGTTGGATAGTCAGAAAGACAGTGAGTCGGGTGGAGGGAGCGATAAATGGACATAACGTTTGACAGAGCGCTGTAGTTAGAGATAATGGTGGAATAAAAGACGCCTCGGAGGGATCTGACCTCGTACGCACAACAACGCGGAATGTCTGAGTGGAATGGGCTGGCATTGATGAGAGAAGGCTAGCCTCGTCGAGGACGGCTGCCGAAAGCTGTTAATTGGTCCTCCTCGCTCGGCGGCGCATGTTCTCGAAGGCCTGATTACCACGCGTCAAACTAATGACCTCGCCGAGGACTTATTCGGTGAAAGATGGCACCTCTCTTGGCGCCGGCGCTCCCCTTCTGAAAGCGAGAAGCACGGACGATGTTGGGGGGAGAGAAATCTGATGGCGTATTCGAACCATTTGAACGGAACTTTTCGCAAGAACATGAAATGGTCTCAAGCCGGGGTGAGACTGCTCATGCATCCTACAAGAGACACGCTGTTCGCTTCCGACATAATGACAAAATTATCTGCGCACATTCCTCAAGCATCTTCGATGGATGTTTGCTTGCTTGCATACATGCTTCGAACACGTCTCCAAATAGTTTTTGCGACCAATGTAGATTCACACAAGGAAGACGCACGTCTCAGACATTGCCTGTGTGCAGTCTCTTGTATCATGAATTAGCAGGGTGACCGCGACTTTGAAGTCGCGCAAGTTTTTTATATTTCTTTTTATATGAAGGTTTGTGCTATGTTATATTTTTGCCCTCTCTCCCTTTGTTGGTGCTGTTCACAGGACGCCGTATTTGAGCCCGTTGCAGACATCACGTGTTCATAGGAAAATGGTTCTGCCGTAAAGCTGCAATCTATAGATTGTGCGAAATGCGTAGTCCGCAAGGGTAGTAGTGGCTATGGTATGGGGACGTTTGTCGTCAGCACCCGTTTAGCATAAATGAATTAAATTATAATCTCCAGTGATCACTTCTATAATGCCTTTATTTGTACGCACCTAATTCGAGATGCTGGGGAAAAAAAAGTTTTTGGGAGACGGCCTTTTTCACCTCCGCTGTAGATTAACAATTCAGCCGGCGCGGCACGATGGCTGCCAACCTGAGGCCTTTAACGCTCATTACGCAGCGTTGATTAGGCGACCGCACGCAGCTGCAGCGCGCACTCCATACGCAGCGGGGATGGGTGAGGTTGAAGTTGGAACTCACGTTAGTGAGATCGGCCATTTTGTAGAAGGATGCGCTTACGTTTTACGTTTACTGTGGTGAAGGTGAAAGAGCATTTCTCTGCTAAATTTGTTTGTTTGGACAGCTTGCACGGTTCCATTTTGTTTAACACAATTTCTTTCCACTTTTGTTTTCCCGTGGGCACTCGCTTTTGATATCGGACGTTCGATAGGGCGGTTCCTTCTTTAGAGTAATATTGAGGTCGACCACTACGACCTATTATAAATTCTTAGCAGATGTTTTTTTAGACCAAATACACTGTTCTTAATAGATGTCTAAATATATAAAGTTGACGAAATGGAGATGTAGATGTGGATCTCGTGGCACATGTGAGTAATAACGGCTAGCGTTCCCGGATGTTCTTTCTGCATTTGGATAGAGACGTCCTTTGTCCTATTGAGTGCAGGGTCGGATTTAAGAGGCGACTGCTTTTCCTGTGCCTCTCATGGGCGACATTTTTAATGGAAAGAACGAAGGATTTTTTTTTTAGGAAGTAATTTTAGTGTCGGGTGAAATGGCAATTATTAGGTCAACAAAAATTTTATCGGAGCAATTTTACGCTTGAGACGTCAGGTTTCTTTGCAGATGACCCCCCCCCCCCCTCCTCCAAATCCCCCCACCCTTTTACCTAAGCCGACGCATAAATCTGCCTCTGATTGCGTGCCGCGTGCGCGGACATCAGAATTTAGGCAATGGTACACGCCCGCATCGAGAAACGCCAGAGCGTATAAAGATTCCAGAGCGTAAAGAAATCCGGGTAAAATATCCGAGATGGTATTATTTACTGACCGTCTTAAGAGCGTACTCGACTAGATAAGAGTTACAACGGGAGTCACAACACGTGAAAGCATGGATGGAGCCACGCGGAACGCGGGTAGTTTTACGAACTCCGGTGTGCGCAATATTTACTCAGGATTGAAAGTGTACGCATTTTGGAACGCGGCTTATACCGGCGTGTGTGTGTGTATGTCTATATTAAGACACTCTAATATCAGCGTTTCTTACTTTTTTTATTATCGCCTGGCCCCACTTTTGCTTCTTTTTCTTCTTTTTTTTTTTTAACGTTTACTGTTTCGTGATGCAGGCCAAAGTACGCCACGCTAGAGGTCATAGCTTTTTTTTTTCTTTTTAGGCGTAATACCAGACATTACGTTAAAGTGGTGTAACCTCGGGGTGTCTAAATATTCATGAAATTAAGTTTAGACATTTTTAGGACTTCTAATAGCGGGTTTTAAGAATGCGTCACGCCGTATCTCGCGATGGGACCTTAGTTCCGGAGACAACTACAGAGGTTGTCATGTCGTCATCCCGCTCCTATAAATAACGCGACGATGAAGCTATCAATGTCCATACTTATGTTTTTTTGTTTTTTTTTGTTTTTCTCGTGTCCGTGTTCCTCAGAAAAGACATAAACCCTTTTGCAGCTTTTATGGCGGCAGTAAACGACGACCTTTTGTCACTCCTGTCGTTGACTACCATAACGTAAAATGTTTATAGCGCATAGGCGCATACCGGGCCGGTGTCCTGAGATAAAGACAGGAAGTACATTTTATTAATTTTTTTCGCTAATTTTGTTCGGTCATGAGCAGAAAAGTTGTATTCTTTCCGTGAGGCTATTAAGAGAGGACGGGGTCTAAAGATAAGCTGCTTTCACTGCCCCCAATTTCACGCGAAACATCACTTGAACGCTAGGACACCAGTGAAGCATATGGGGTCATAATCTCTGTATTGACGCTTCTACTTTAAATTTCGCCAAAGAGACTTTATAACCGCCCAACTATTCCGGCGGATTGAGGCGGGTTAGCGGAACACTATGTTACACGTTCATAGGAAAGTGTCCCGTCTGGATGTCGCCCACAGGTTGCCGCCTCAGACGTCTCGGATTCGCTTTCTCTGGGGAGCGTACGCGGCAAGTGAGTCACAAGGGGGAGTAGATAAATCTAGTAAAACATGTTGCTTCTAGTGTTAACATGCTATGTACTGCGCGCGACACAGTTAACAAGAAGAAGCGATCGCCGGATTGAAAACGCGCCGTTTTGAACGTCGGACGTTTCACGCAGTGATTTATCAACAGTTTCTAAATACATTCAATTCGCTGTCACAAGTTTGTGTATGTCGGATTGTGACAATTCGCGATCACATTTGTCGTGACATGTTATGCCGATGACCTGCAGCGTTTATATCTTACCTACTAGCATTATAGGCTACAAGCGCGAGTTTCTCGGATATCAATCGTGCTTTAATTGCTGCACGAACAAATGAGCAGCAGTGGCAGCAGTCGCAGCAGCAGTAGCCGCTGCAAAATCTGTCCGCTCACCCTTATTGCCTTCGCAGTTAGTTGTTAAGGTACGACCAAACATGAGGCACCCAACAAAATTGGTTCACATAATCCGCTACTGATGTAGGGAGTATTCACTCGCGGCCATAGCTGTGTGCGCCACTGCTGAGCGCCTGTTCACGCCGAGCTTCCACGGTTTTTTCGCAGCGTATATTCCACGCCATCAAGATTGACGGTCTTAGTAGCCTATTAATGTGGGCTCGTTCTGAGCATGCGCCGTAAACAGCGCCCTAAAATATGGCGTCGAGTAAATACCTCCTATTCAAGAAAAGAAAAAAAAAATGCAATAAATCCCCGATGGTTATGGTGAGACAATTTACAGGTAGTTATTTACCTAAGCATTACGTCGAAGTTCGAGGTACTTAAATATTGCGGTAATGGTATTTACAAACAAAATCGGGAGGGTGCCTCATTGGAGCTGAACTCGCTGCTGAAACGTCTTCTTGAGTGTGCTTCTCTGCAAGTAGACTCCATATGCGGAGAAGCCCGCTTTGAGCAAAAATACTATTTCCGCGTTCGGTACCACGGTGTTGAGAGTAACCGACACGACCTACGGCTTACGTAATAATCGCATTTTTTTACGTGATACGTTTTGCAGTTAAAAAGGCATCTAAACTATTTTAATTATGTTTTGCTACATTTAACGTAGTCATGAAACGCCTGCTTGTACGAACATTTTTCTTGACACAAGTTGCTGGACTACGCAACCGCAAGCGGCGGGCCCTGACATGATGCGAGCGAATGAACCATTTTCAAAATGTCTTGTTTTGCAGATGAATTTCAATCTGTTGTTTCATTAGGTATATAATATAAATTTCGTTATAATTAAGTATACCTTCGGCACCCTGACAACGCCGTTCAAACTTTTGTCATTTCATAAACTCTGGCCTGACAGCAGTGACGCCACTATCCCTACGGCAATGTGACGCCAATTCCAATCCGCGACTCTAATAATATGCCTGCAAATGGTCTCACTTCCACGCCCTGTATCTGCCTGAAAAATCATTGTCCATCTCGCGGTGTCTGTTTACGTTTATATATATATGTATATATATAGGTATTTTCTCTTCATGCGTTAATAAGTGCAGCAATCATCCCTTCTAACGCCCTCCGGCCGCACATCGGGCGAGCGTACCCCGCGTCTCGGGCGAACGCCCTCCCGACGCCGACCGAGCAAGTGACTCCGGGCGCCTGTCACCGTACCCGGCGGGAGGAGGCGGCGGCTGTTATGAGCGGCTTTACTCCGGGTCGGTATCGAACCCCGCGTCGTCGTTCCCGAGGGCGTGCCTTTGTCCCGCAACTGGTCGTTATCCCGGGCTGTCCTCTCGCAGCACTCCCGCGTAAATATTTGTCGAGGACCGTTAGCCTATACTCCGTGCACCTTCCTAAGCTGGCAGTGTGGGGGAAGCCACGCGAGTACCGGAGCAATCAAGCGCCTTCCTCTCATCACCTGACCTCGCTCCCTCTGCGTCGGTGTACAAGGGAGCTCGATCGCGTGGTGAAAGAGAGGCGTATGACTGGTCGAACGAGCCCGTAGTTTCCACCGCACTGCCGGCTTAGGCGTGAGCGGAGCATAGCTTCCGCCGCGGCCGCCGCGCCCTGCTCCTGCCAGAGATGGGCCTTCGCGTGGCTCGCTTCTCCGATTAAGCCGCTCAGCGACGCCGGCCCGTTTGCCGCAGCTGACGCCTCGCGCGCCGCTTCTCCCTTTATACCTGCGTTTTTGTGCGAGTGGGTTCCCGCACCTGACCCGCTGGGCGGGATAAAGGAGAGCCGCCCACCCCTGCACTCAGCGATATGGCCCCCGGGCGGCGATTAAAAGGGACCGTCTCGCGCTCGATGCTTCGTCGATCGCCACACCGCTTGGACGAAGGGCACTAAAAGGGGAGGAAGAGGGGGGGGGGGGATTCCGTGCACCGCCTGTTTGCTGGTTGAGGAGCTCTTAGCGCGGACGCGTCGCATATGAAACGACAGTGACGGCACCTTCCGCGTCTGCTTGTAAACAGGCATTCGCTCTCGATTATATCGCGAACGTCGGCACACAGTGGTCGTGAAGCGGACTTTTATCGCTACTTATACGGCGTTTGACGCGGTCGACGAGCGTGAGTCAGGCTATCAAAAACTCGGTCGCGTTTTGTAATCTGCTTATCGGGAAGCTCGATACTCGGAAACACGCCGTCACTGAGATGACGTAATATATACTGCTCACAAATCAATGACGTCGAAGCCTTTTTTATTCACATTCAGGCTGATTCATAGCCCTTTACGTGAATCACCTGGGTCCCGACGCGCACACCATTATTGTGGATTTTATTCTTTATTTCCGAATAAAACAGAGCACATAAAAACACAAACTGTGCATCTGTGCGTACAGAGGCGGATAGACTGAACGTGTAAAGTCGCGGTACTTAATCCGCAGACGATTCATTTCGTCTGTGATGAAACACACAACAAAAGACGACGGGCGCAGTGACGTTGCGCTTTTGCACTCCTTGATTATCGTTATGCAGGACTGGCGGCTGCGTTCGGACTTATGGTCAAACGAAGTTTAGCTAAGTTTGGCGGAATTGTCACGGGGTGCAGTTCTGACATTATGATTGGCTCGGACGTCTTTTAGCTTCCTTGGAGGTCCACCTCGAGCGCCATAGAGCATTATCCGTAGTTCTCGCCGGTGGCCCGCTGGGAGGCCTACGTCTCGCCCTGTTTACCTTAGGACTAAGTGTGTGCGGACACTGAAGTGGCTCGTGTTTACACAGGACCCGAACGAGAGGGTCCATGTTTTGGGAAGCTGCTGCCGGATCGGTTGCTCCCATCGACAGCTTGTTTGCCAAGACGGGTGTCGGGTTTTATGCGAGGGGCGAACGCTTAGTCCACTCCTAAGGTTCCGGGGAGAGTTGGCGGCAGTGTGATGATCTCGTCGTTTAGTATTTTCTTAACTCCGGCGCGACTCGCCGGATGAGCGGATGTTTGACCCGAGGAGGCGAGCGTGTCATCCCCCAACAAAAGTTGCTTAGTAGAACTTGCGAAGCGATAGTATGGAACAGGATAAACAAATATTGATCTAGTGTAGGTTTCGGCACTAGCAGTGTCTTTTTTCTGGTGTATAAACGCGGCTTTTAGGGCGAAAGAAGCCGTTGGCGTTGTCGATTATGAATTATTTATATACGGGGTGAAATTAAGAATATGATAAGGATAGCTAGGATTAGCCAATGGACTAGAGCGGCCCCACGCTTGAGGGTGCCGAGCACGGTATTATCTGAGCTAGCGAGCTACCTTCTCTCCGCTAGGGTTGGAAGGTGGCACGCTGCTATCGAAGCAGGATATTCCGCTCCGTGGGACGAATTACGGAACCTTTCTTCCCTACGTGATCGCAGCCCCTCCACTTTTATAGCCTCTTTCATGCTAGGAAAAGCAGGGCAAGCCCTTCTCACAATGCTTTCTGCTTGTTATGAGTGCTGGTTTCCTTCTCTCCACTTGTCTCCTCTCCAGCGTTTGCTCCGCTAAAGTGGGAGGAATTTGTCCTGCATGTGTTAACCTTCTATATCATTGGTATTTAGGATATTAACGTTCTTTAGACCAACAACAACATCAATCCCCTTTTACAGTATTTATTTTTACTGATGCTCTTAACTGGTTTACCGGAGTGCATCCACAGATGAAGTGCAGCACACTCAGCTTCGCCAATGCGAGACTGTCTTCAAGAAAGCAACTATACTATCAAAAATGTGTTTTTTTTTCTCGTCTCTACCTTGTACAGTCATGTCTCCTTAATACAGAGCCCTTTTAATATGGACACCCCGCTAAAGCTGCAAGCGTTTCAGGGAGGAATTAGATAAGTACGTGTAATTTTGTCTCATTGCAGTGGACGACTTATAATATGGATGATTAGTGCGAATAACTGAAGTCCTCTCTGTTAACGAGGCATCACTGAACGCACTCGCGTTCCGCCTAGTTGTTGTCGAACGGGCTCAACATCCGTCACACGAACGGCAGACCGCACTGTCAAACGTGCCGTCCTGTCTCAGCCCGTCCGCATGAGCCGGCCTCGGCCGGTGGCCTCTTCACCCATGCCGAACGCAACCTGCCGCCGACGCTCCGTTCCTGCCCGGCCGAGCCGTCTCTACCAGCTTCCCCGGCGCACTAAGTTTTTTCCCCCTGCCACTGCGCCCCCGCGTGCACGGACAACTCCCAGCCTCCGGAACAGCGTCCGTCGTATGAATCGAGCCTGATGATGCGGCGGCGATGCAAGTAACCCGGTTAGGTGGCCACCACCGCAGCATCTCGGACGAGCCTCTACCACTCCCTCTCCCTTCGCTTCCCTGATTAAATTACACCTCGGTGGCTCCCCCACGTGACCGTACAAGGCGCCGCCAAAGTTCTGGCTCGCTCCCAGCCCGACTGATTCATTAAATGGCGCGTGCACCTCCCCACGCCCGCGGAAGAACCTCGCGGCTGCCAGGAACTACAGGCCGCGCCGGCACTAGTCCAGTCATGTCTCGGCTCCGTGGCGTGATTTCTACCCGGCCCTTTCTTCGGACTCCCGAAGAGCAGCACACCGTGCGCGGTGCTGGCGTGTGACGCGCGCCCTAAGACGAGCGAATCTCTCCTCTTTGTTTGCGGGCACCGGGGTTCGTTTCGTTGCCCCTTCTTTTCTTGTCTATTGTGGTTTCGGCTCGTGCGTCTATACGGCTCGTAAATTTTCCTTATCGAATTACGCCGTCGTGGCGGTCGGGTCGGCCGTTACACCGGCGCTGCACGCGGAAGACGCGCGCAGATTGGTGCTGGGTGTCGCCCGTGATTCGGCGCACGTCGGGTTTCCCACCGCTGCCGGCTACTCGCGTCGGAGCTGCCGCATGGACGAACTTCCGGAGACTGAGGGGGTCGGGGGAAGTGCGTCAGTTCGGATGAATTGGGGGGGGGCTCGCGGTGTTCGTTTGCCTCCTCCCACGTTCTATTGTCCAAATGTATCCGGTGGGTTCGACACCGACGTGTTAGCTTTCTCGTAATTTGTAGGAGTTGCTCATAACCTCTTTTTTATTTATATATAATGAGAAATGTTAGAGACTATAGTATACTTCCCGACCAGCAACGTTTATACGCAAGGCTTACCTCTTGCGCGTAGGTTTACTATAAGCGAAGACTGCCGCAAAGATTTTAGCCATTTCACGGGCTACCTCTGACGCTATACTTTCAAGTGTCTGGTTCACTGTTATACTTACCGGTCATAATATATTTTCTTCTGGTTGATTAAATTTTCTTTGATGCTAATTATTAAAATCTGGTTACGTTACCTCGATGTAATTTGATATTTCTGTTTGTCTAGTTGTTAATCAGGAGTTGGTAAAAGGTTCATTGATAAATTCCTCGCTTATGGAATGCTCCCAATTTTTTAGGAGGATAGTGAAGTATGATGACAGATTGTGTAGTGCCGGTGAAAGATGTTATATCTCAAAACTTTACTAACTTGACAGTGGTAATTTTAGCGAAAGACTTTACTGAATGAAGCCCCGACCGCAATTTTTGGTCAAGCAACGGCTTAGAGAGTGGTGGTAACCGCCATCTTTGAAAAGAAGAAACCTATCAGCATTGTGGGATGAACGTTTCATGAGCGTTCAGATTACTGTTTCTGTTTTGCTCGTGATCATATTTGAGCATTTCGGATAAGATTGAGAGAAATGACGTCGAGACAGTGAGGACAGTCAACTGCTTACCGTTGATAGCTCTGGTATCGAGAAGTTTAATATTTACGAGCGATGCGAGCAAATATTGTAATACTTTACGTGTCGGGCTTGCATGTCAGTTTGGGTACTTGACTTTTGCAACTGAGAGTTGCTAACGTTCATGTTACAATAACGAGGGCTGCTGCATGCCAAAACAAAAAGCGATATTCGACGTTATGATGTGTGCATTCGTGCTGCGGGGGAGTTAAATATAAACAACCTACGAAAACGCTTCCTTTCGGGATGGCGACTTCCCTAGTGAAAAACTTTATGTGTAAGAAATGTCTTGGTTTATTAAACACATATAATCGAATAAGATCATATAAGGACCTAATGAGATCATATAAAAACAATATAAGATTACATAATAAGTTATAAGAAAGTTCTTATCAGATTTCTATAACTTCTTATATAATCCTATATGGTACTTTAAAGGTTATTGTATGCTTCTATATGATCTTATTTGATCATATGCGTTTACTGAACCAGGAAAGTTCTTATACATATGAGAATTTTCGCTAGGGAAGTTTTCATTACTACCTACAATGGTTAATATCATCAAAACTTGAAACCATACTTTGCTGCCCTAGTTATTGCGGTCTCAAACTTCCCTTCGAAGCTGAAGAACCCCTGAAACAAACTTCCGCCTCTTGAAGTGTATCAAAACTAGCTAAACATAGAGTAATCTATTGTCCGATAACCAAACTCACACTGCCGAACCGTCCACAACGATGCCGATCGCGCACTCACTCCTTCGAGTTCAGTTTCCAAAGCCTATTATTTGCACCACTCAGAGTATGCTCATTTTGGGAGGCGGCACCAGATGCATTGGAAGGAGGTACGCCCACCCGAAACACAGAACCCCGTCCGCCCTAATACAGACAAAACGAGACATCGACGCAGAAGGGAATACCACAGAACTCGGGCGTTCTTTGAGCGAGCGATCTCTTGAAACCACTCGACCCAGCCTTCGGAAAACTTTCTCAAGTTTCCCGAGAGCAAACCGGGAAGCACAGAGACAAGCCCACCATCTTCGAAACTTTCGAGGAATAAATAAATCTGTCGAGTGTCGTTTTTTTTTTGTCGTCCGGTGGCTGCCGTCAATAAATTTTCATCGCGGCACGGCGCGCGTTTCAGACTGTAGCGAATATTAATTAAGGGGAGACGCAGGACGAAATGTGCCCTTTTTCTTTGCAACCCTCTTCCCTCTTAGCTCCCCTTTTAAGGAGGCGATCGCTGTTAAAAGTAAAAAGAAGATATAAATAAAAATATTCAACCTTCGCCATGGCATCCCCTAAAGGCGCCTCTCCACCCACTAATTTCCCTGAGACTTTATCAATTCCATCCAGCGCGGCTCGTGGAAAGAGCTTCGCAGACCCCGCAACCCGGCAACGCAGCCGAAGCTTTGGCTTCCCTTGTTTCTCAGAACAGACGGGCCTTTGTGAGCTTCGCCGCTGCAGCCTCTAAGCTTTAGGGAGCTCGGAGACTCGCTTAATGCGAGGACAGAGATTGTCTTAAACTGCGCCATCGATCACGCTTCCTCCCTCCCCGGCTTCTTCAGCACGCCCCGGCCGATATATTTTATATGAGCCCCAAACCGTCGCCACTCGCTTTAAGCTCGGTTGAAAAGGGGGCCTATGGTACAGCTTTACTGTTTATCAGAATGCGAAAAATAGCGGCAAGGACAGGAAGCACATGTGGGAGGCGGCAATGAGGAGGCAGGAGCAAAAACAATTCAGCGCCGCGACCGACTGCAATGTGAGAAAGCTCGCAACCTCATTTCCGTAACTTAGCGCTGCTTCGTTGTTGCCGCCTTGGGAGTAATGTTGGTTTTGGTTCTCTTCTTTTTTTCCCGTTGCGCGAGTTTTTTAAGTTGACGTAGTGAATGAGGAAATTAGGGTGAGAAGACAGAAAAGCGCTCGGCTCTGCGCCAGTATCAAAGCGAAGGCATGTCGACGGTTGACGGCACTTTAAGTCGTGTTTAAAGATGCGTTTAATTATGCCCAACTTCCCTTTTCGCTCCCCCTAACCCCCCCTCCCCCCCCCCCCCCCGCGCCCGCCCCCATAAAAAGAGGAACTAATATTATTCTAAATGAGATATGCGAGGCTTTTTTGCTTTCCTATGCAAAGAGCTTTTAATTTTGTTTTCTGGGCGATACTGTATTAAAATAGGAGCACAACTCGACAGAGCTCTAAGAAATATGGATGGAGTATGTCATCATTCATCGGAGCGCTTGCGGCACCCAGCGTTCATATAGGAACACAGAACTTAAACTAATTGGTAGAGAAACGCGGGCTGAAAAAATAGATAAAGTTTTTTTTTTTTTTTTTTAATTTGGACGTGTTTTGTGCGAATGGCCGAGGCTCGGCCATAAGAAAGGAAAAGGCTAAGTTTGTGGCAATTGTTTTTTTTTTGTTAACATCCCTTAACCCTAACGGCTTGGGCTCTTAATCGTACATCTTGAAAAGTCTTACCTAATTGCAAGATTCATTTGATGTGTGCATTCAACTTGCTCGATGCTAATTGAGCTCATATTTTGACTAAGCCTCCTCAAAGCGTGCATGATTAAGCCATGGCATGTGCGTGAAGAAATATACCCGGGAAAGCAGCCACGTATAAAGAGGAAAGAAACGGCTATCATAAAGAAACTCAACTCCGTCGACCTGCGCTCGCACATTGTTAGCGAGGACTTACTCGAAAGACCCGCCGATCCAGACGATCCCAAGCGTGCTCGGTGCCCTTACGCAAACACGATTATTTTCCGAGCGCGCAAATGACTTGCAGGCTTGATCCGAACTAAAAAAAGAGATGTGTGAAGCTCGCCAGGCGGCACCTAAATTCCTCGCTTCACCCGATTATGACTACAAAAGAATTCAACGGCGAAGGCAGAGAAACCTTCGCGTCTAAAGAAATGAGCCTCTACTTTGAATCGCGCCTTCGACGCTAAACCTAACAGATTACATTTTTTTGTAGTTATCGTTTTGCTGGGAACACGATCTTTCTTGTTTTCATAAAAACAGACGTGACTAATAACAAAAAAAAAGGAAGATAGAAAGAACAGTCAAGGATTTGCGTTTTGAAATAACCTGGAAAGCGACGAAAGTTGCACGGCTGGGGTGTGCCGTAAAGAAGAATCGGAGCGGAACACGTGACAGCGATCTGCGGGAGTGTACCCTATGACTGTAATGACGCGAGCTCGTCTCGAAGAATCTCATTGGCCTAGCGGACTTGTAGCTTTAGCCGTTTTCCAAGCTACGCTGAGATGGAGCACAAAATCCCCGCCTTCCCCCGATTTTCGTTTTGACTTTCTCGAAATGGTCTCACAGCGTTCAATTATTGGGTCGGATGTTTTCAGAATTGTTTAGGTGACGTTCGCATTCTAATTGGCCTTAAAAATCGACTTGAAAAAAAGTAATTTTTTTCCCCTTTTTATTTTTACTTTTTATATGCGAATAAAGCCGGAAGGATGAAAACCAATTGCGTTCCTGGAATGGTGGGACGGCAAACGAGGTCACCCGTCATGCCCTTTCTAAAGTTCAGGACTTTCTTTCGGCGACGTTTGAATTCGTTGTCTGAAAATTACGCCCCCAAATTGACACGTCCTCTTTCCTTGGCGCTCCAGCCCCTAAGTTGATTGGGCTTTCTTTGTGTTGGCGTGTCTGTTTCCGTCGAAAAGGAACGAGCGAAGCAGGTTTAGGAAGACTGGACGGGCCGTAGTGTTTAACGTTTCTTTTTCCTGAAACAAAAACCTCCTTGTTCAGAAAAAAATAGGTAAAATAGAACTCCGTTCTACATATGCTTCTATCTTATCCGCGTGGATGTCAATAGAATCATACTGCGTTTCATAATTGTGTCCTACCACAGCCAACGCCACGATGCGATGGATGCAGCGCCAAAAGTTATGTTGTCGTGGCGATCGTCGTCTTTGAGCCTTTGTTATCACCTGCTGAACCTAAAGTGCCTAGATGAGAGCTTCCTTCAAGTAGCGACATCTTTTGAAGCGCCGACTGCGTGGCGGTGCAGGTTTTAGGGAGCGAATGGCGTCTCACAGCAGAAGACTGAACTGAATGACGCCATTTTTGTCCAGTGGAATAGGCTTTGCCATTTGTATTGGTTGTTGCTACTTGTGAAAAGAAGTTTCGAGGCACTTTAGCTGAACCAACCACGCGCAATAAATGCAGCGTGACTCCGCGCTTCCGCGAGTGCGTGATTGGTTTGGCCCGCGATAGCAAGCGTCCGAAGACGACGAGTGCCGTGACGATGCACTTTTGGTGCTACGAGCCGCCCCGCCCTCCGTTAGGCGCAAAATTAGGCATGGAGACCTTTGCAAAAATCGCCTTCTGAGCGCTGCCATCTTTGTCTGCTGGGCTGTGGAACGTCTGTTGAGCATGCGCTGTTGCTCTGCTGTATGGCACATCAGACGCTGCGCATGCGCGCACAACTCGGTGACTCAGCATTTTTCGCACGGGTGATAAGCGATTCAAAGGTCTATATCAGGCGCACCATTTAGCCTCCTCCTTTGTGCGTCTCGCGAGAAAACAAAATTAGCTCCGAAGTGGCCGAGGACGAAGCTATAACTGCGCGGGCACGTCGCACGTCCGAAAACCTTTTAATATACGCCTCCGACGATCGCGCTGCGACGCGGGAAACGACATCAACCATTAGTCCAGGGTCCTCCTTGAACGAAAGCCGTAATCCCTCGAGGGACATTATATGCATTACGCCCTTCCTTTTCCGTCTTTCCGTTACGCGCTGAAAATTCGCCGGGCGTGCGGTTTCTTCTTGTCGTCCCGCAGCCGACGGGTCCCCTTTCCACACTCTGAATCCCGTCTCATGTTATAGCGGCCTTTCCATAATAACGCGTAATGGTGGCGACTAGCATACGCAGTTTCCAGGTTGTGTTGCCGACTTGTATGCGTTTATCCCCAGAAATGGGGGCCTTTTCCCCCCAGACGTGGGGAATAGTCCCCATGTAGGATTCTTCCCCAGGTGTAGGGACATTCGATTATTTTTTTCCTGTCTCGGAGGTAAACCTTGTTGTTGAGCGTAAGCTTACAACTTAAACGAAAAAAAAAAAAAAAAGCGGACCTAATGCGTGTGTAGCGCGGGTACGCGAAATGGGAATTCGGGAACAATTTGGAAATGATAATCTGTAAATTTCGTTTCTAGATAACAGAAAGGTCCTGGCGGTAATCATTATGATGATGGCTATACCGAGGAAGAGGATAAGGTTTGTTCGTTATAAAGGGTGCAGTTAGCGAAAGCATTGGCAACCATATAGCCCACGGGCAAAAGTGATTGGTTTTTCTATATAGACGCTTTACACACGCGCCAGATTACAGACGCCATTGCCGACCTTCTATTGTCTTACCGAGATATCAAACCACTAAAGCGGGCTTTGGCGAGCCTCCACAAAGGAAAATGCTGGGGAAAAAGACACCGTCGTATCTAAAATGCCAGTAACCTGTCCTCCTGTGGTAATGATGGAGCAGAGTGAAAAATATAAGCGAAAACAAAAACTGAAGGGTGGTTATGGCGGCGCCCATGCACAGCTGCTGTAAAGCGTCTATGTGTCAGTGGACTTGACAGTTCAGGGGACTTCCCATTGAAATAAAAATGCATCTGAGTCATTATTGACTTTTCGTTGATCGTAAACTGCGGATTGCGGGACATCCAGGCTCAGTGTGTTCTCTAAGTGACGGCGGAAGCTTCCACCAGCAACGCGAAAATTTCCTAATATAAGCAAGCTTAAAAATCGTACGTGCCAGGTGACATATAACTCGTTACATTTTTTTTTTTTTTTGTAACGAAGTAATAATTTTGTTCCTTCTTCCGAACAGCAACGAGCAGCTTTTGGACCGAGTAACGAAAAAAATAATTTTGCGAACAGGAAGGGGTTACTTTTCATCACAGTAATACGTAATACTCTTTTTTAAGGGGGGGGGGGGGGGGGGCACATACGCTTACACCTGTAATGACGACTTTGCCCCGATCCATGCAGTTTAGCTGTCACGATTTAGTCGCACCAGATGGACAGACAATTTGGAGTCGTTCACGAACTTGGGTGGTGCACAGTTACCCTTATCTGTTTGCGTGAAAACCACAGTTCACCACTATTAATTACTTGTCCACAAAGCCCCGGAGGCAAGCAACATTAACGAGGTTTGGTGGATCGACCTGTCAGCCATTTGTTTTGAGGTCATATGCCACTTTTCACTTCAAGTTGTCCAAAAAACGAAAAAAAAAAAAAAAAGATAGTTGGTTACTATTGAGCCAAAGTGACGCGTTAATTGTTGAGTAAGGACACTCGATTACGTTTTAGTAACATGTTCAGCTGTTCCTGTCTGGACGCTGCTAGCGTGAACCCATGCACTGAAGCCTTCCTACTTTTCTTCTCCCATCCTGTCTCAAATCGGATGTCTGATTATTTGCTTTTGATCTCTCCTGTACTGACCCTTTTTATGACAATTAAGTTGAATATCGAGAGTTGGGGCTCAAGGCTCGGCGGCACAGAGAGCGCAATAAGAACAGAGCTGTATACAGAGTGCGCAACCCGTGTTAGCGCGCACACGGGATGGAGCGCCGGTTCCTTTTATTTCGTTTTACTCTTATAATTAAATGGCTGCTATAAAAAAAAAAAAAAAACTACTAGTGTAGTAGAAGGTGGTAACTTTTGCCATCTGTCCGCATGATGTCTGAGTAACGTGCAGAAAAGCTTTGAGGTCTCGTGCGCGCTAAGAGTGTCGCGCAGTGCGCATGATCGCCGTCGCTGTTTGTTCCCGTGAAGCGATCGAACCGTACCCAACTTTAAAGTCTCGAGATTTATCGGGAAGGTTTAGTCACTAAGACGTTGATTTCCCTTCCCAGTGACCGAATGTGGCGTTGGCGTTTCGCGGACCGGAAATGTCCAGCGGGAAACCCGAAGAAACTGATACGATTACGCCGACCAATCTCGGCTCGCCGCGATATACACACAGCGCTAAAAGCCAGACACTTTTTGTTTCTGTTTTGTTTTGTTACATTTAGTCATAGCCATCCTCACGAAGGACCTCTGACGCCCTCATCCGTTCTGAGGCACCCCGGAGGCTGTGTTGTGGACGTTTCTCTAAATTCAATTTGTATCTATCAGCCCGCGAGCGGATACAACTTGCGTCCGGCTCTTCTTTTTTCTGTTTTTATGCGAGAGCTTCTCAAACTGTTTTTTTTTCTCCCTTCTTAGTTTTTTCGGGGTAGAAACGAATAGCCTTTTTAAACCCGTTAAAAGTAACTCGATGAGCGGGCCCGTCGTCACTGATGGAATCCGCGAAACGGTAGCTTATATACGCTGCGAACGCTTACGCAAACGCCCGAGTGGCCGCTCTTTTTGGAAACAAACAAACAAAAGTGTAGGAGGTTGCAAAAGGTTGCTATCCGATGTGAGGAAAAAAAAAAAAGAAAAAAGTGCTTGAGTGGGAGAGAGAGAGAGAGAGAGCGAGAAAACAAAAATCGGGAAGGCAGCGAATGCCCTCAGATCCGTTGAAATCGAAGGTTTATTGACAGTGGCCGAAAGCAGGCAACGCGCACGGGGCGAACCCTGGACGTCGAAGGAGGCAGAGAGGGCGAAAAAGGATCATGATGGAGCCTCGCAAGATGTTCATTGTTCTCAAAAAGGAGCCGTCTGGTATGATTCGGGGATCGATCGCCCGTCGCCGAGAGGAAAAGAGGAGAAGGGGTGGGGCCGACGATGGTGCCGATGTTTGGCAGGGAAGGACCCGCTCAGTGCAAGATAGCCTTTATTGATGTCGCCGGCTCCTCTGGGGGGGACCTTCGCCTTCGCACCTCTTGGTGACGCGTGTGCCTATTTGAAGGCATCAACTGCAGCGGCCACTGCAGCGAGCGACGACGGCCGCCGGTAGCGTCGCGACAAGGCAATCTTTATTATTATTTTTTTTTTGGTGCGTGTTTTTCGTTACATGTTTTGGTCATTTTTTTTTCTCGTTTTTGTTCCTCGCCGTCCCTCGGGGAAGGAAGTTTTGGCGCTCACTTTCGAAGGACATTGGCGGTGGCACTGGGCCGATTTTGATCCCCTTCCCAAATGTTGATATTCTCGTCGCTTTTTTTTTTTTTTAATGCATAACTGTTATAGGGCCCGAATTTCGTTCTATGTGTTTGTGTTGACGTGTTTGTTTTGGTTTTAAACAATGCCGGAGTGAAGCGATGCCAGAATGGGTATATCGTTTAGTAGGGGCTCTTAAGGGAAGACTTTGGGGCCCCCAAACGCTTTTTTCTCCCACGAAATCGGGTTGAAGTGTGGCGCCGTTCAGGGGGTCGTTTCTTGCTGGGTCTCCTTTTTTGTTCAAGAGTTTTTTTTTATATCTATGCCCCCAGAAAAACGGGGGAGGGATGTAGGCTCATGGAAATTGATAATGCTCCTCGCGGCCCCTTTTGTCTCTATTTATTTTTGGTGCGGTCCCCTATCCCGAACCCGAAACGACTGCGACGCGCCGGCGGCGCCCTTCTCGAAGGGCACGCAATTTCGGGAGGTCATTTGTTTTGTAAACTTTATTTTTCGATGCGTCAGTGTATTTCCTCGCAGGAACGTCCGCTGCAGACTCAGTTGTTAAAAAAAAAAAGGCTTATCCTCGCGCTATATTCTTTCTTTATAGTTTCACGTACTCCACGTTTTTTGACGAGGCTCGCGTATTGAAGTTGACGAATGTAGGAGCGGTCCTGCACCTTGCACTGTGATACCTATGCGCTCGTCTGCGCGCGAACCCGACTCTCCAACATCAACCTCCCGCTTCGCCGAAACGTCCGCATATAGCACACTCGTTAAGTCGCCGTCGCGCTGCCAACACATCGTACAAATGACAGTCTAGTTCCAGTCATAGTAGTGGCCTGTCTATACCATGCTATAAAACTTAAAGAAAAGGGAGAATGAAAGACGCAAAAAAAATTCTTATTTTAGTCGTCTTGCGGGGCTAGGGAGACAAAGAAGCGGTCAGTGCAAGGGCGTGATAAGGGGAACGAGGGGAATGCTTACGTGACCGAAGTGAAAGCTAGAGTTGCGTTTATGATGAAGGTGGCAATTCGTACCTTCCGGCGGCCCGTCCACGACTGATCCACCGCCGACTCCCGAGCGCACGCAGCGGGGTCAAGACAATGGAGGAACACCTCCACCGCCAAAACATCTCACAACATTTAGTGCGAGAGTGTGGTTGGGCTGTAATTTCACGTTTTGGATAAAGTAAGCACGGTCACAGCCTGGATGGCATGCTCGTCGCCTCTAAGTAGCATATGAGGGCTTGGAGGAAAATGCTAGGGCGTTAACCTCATGGGGTATTCCTGGATGGAAGGTATATATTCCGGGTGTTTTTCTTAATTTTTTTTTTATTAAATGATTTGTTAAAAAAAAAGCGGTGAAAGTTACACTTATGCGGCTTTTGCAGGTGAGTTATACGGCCAGGAGGATATAGTATAGGGTGCTAATCGTAACGATCAGTCTGCTAATTAAATAAAATTTGTTAGAGAGGATTACGCTGTGCAAAAGAGCTGTACAGCGCTGTTAGAATGACATGAATGTTGCTGTAACTACCATGCAATAAAGAAAAAAAAAAAAGATCGGTGGCCGAGTGGGCTAGCGTAGTGCCACTAAATAAGCTACGCTTCAGAGTAACGACACTTGGCCATATTCTGTCGTAAAATCATGGTTGCCATTTATCTGAAGCTTTATCTGAAATCACAGGAAACGCCTTTTCGCCCTCCACAAATGTTTAAATAGTTCGTGACAGAGCAAAGCAATATTGCGTGACCTTTCCACAACCGAATCTAATGCTGAGGAAGTCGCACTTTTGAATCATGACGATCGGCAGTTGCGCCTGCTCTGCATACGAGCCAAAATGGCGGCGCCCACAACAATGCCGGGGAACGGAGTGCCGATACTCTAAGCGCAGCTCAATTAGTGGCTCTAGGCTAGCGCACACCAGCTCGGAGCACGTGGAGCGAAAGCTCGCGCTGCAGAACTCAGGATCCTGTGTTCGAGCCCCACCCCTGCCCGTCTCGATCTGGATGAGCATCGTACCGGCGTGCGGTCGTGTATCACTACTGCGTGATGCACGTTAAAGACCCCAGGCTAGCGGTTGAACTGCACTGGCTAAATTGCTCATCTACAGCTGGGAGACTCGTCGCCCTTGGAGGCAGACCAAGTTCTAGGCTGTATAAACATACACACAACCCAACTTTTTTTTAATTCGTTCATTAACTTTTTAAATAATGAAAATAGTCATATGGTTTTAATTAGAAACTTTATCAGCGTCATCGAAAACCATTAAATCAATTCTTTTTACAAGGATATAATGCAGGGCCAGTATATTACGGCGTTCCGTAAAAACGCTCAATTTGGATGGGTCTTCGGCTTCGACTTCTTATCGGAGCGCATTTCTGCGCCCGCGGTTCACCTCCCCAGTGGCTGAAACGCGCAACACACGTGCGCCCCACTTCCGCCGATGCGACGAGGGAGGCGAGGGTGGGGCTTGGCGCCACGACCATCGAGGGCAGGACCGCGTGCGCAAGGATGCGCTCCGATAAGAAAGCGAAACCTACGAACGCGTCCAAAATGAGCGCTTCTTTAGAACGCCGTAAAATGCAGCGCCTGCTTTATGTCCTTTTAAAAAAAAGTTGATTTAGTGGTTTTTGATTTCGCTCAGCAAGTTTCTAATTGGAACCATATGTATATTTCATTAATTAAAAAAGTTAATGAATGAATTTAATTAAATGGCTGACTGATCGTTACGATTAGCCCCCTATACTATGTCCCTGTGGCCGTATAACTCACCTGCACAAACAGTATAAATGTAACTTTCACGACTATTTTTAAACAAATCTGTTAATTTTAAAGAAAACACCCGGTATATGCAGGCTGTTTCACGAAAGGTGAACAAATTCTATATTGCGAAAACTACGCGTCGCAACAAAAAAAAAAAAAAGAAAGAAAAAAGGCTTGTGTAGTTTTGGTCCTGGGTCAGGGGCCTATTTAGGAAAATTAATAAAGTTCAGAATAATTAGATTGTTAATTGTTTTTGCGTAATTAACGTTTTTAATACTGTGTTTGAGGGCATTGTTTCAAAAAGAAAATTTCTCAGCATCATCGAAAAACACTAAATCAACAAATTGCAGAACGATAGGAGGCACGCGAAGCATTTTACAGCTTTCTGAAAAACCGCACAAGTTCGACGGGTTTTTAAGTTTAGGTTTGCAATCGGAGCGCATCTCGGCCCCGACGGCACCGCGTCCCGTGGAGAAATAGTACAGCCAGCCTCTGCTGCGTTGTGCGAGGAAGGCGCTGCAGAGGTTGGTTGCACTATTTATTCACGGGGCGCGGTTCCGTCGGTGCCGTGAAGCGCTCCGATTGCAAATTGAAAATAAAAAAAACCGTCAAATCTTGGTGGTTTTTAGAAAGCCGTAAAATACTGTGCTTGGCTTCTATTGTTCTAAAATGTGTTCATTTAGTGATTTTCGATGATTCCGAGCAACTTTCTAATTGAAACCATGCCCCTAAATCACAGTATTAAAAAAAAAGTTAATTACGCAAAAATAATTAACAACTTAATTATCCCGAACTTTAATAATTTTCCTAAATGGGCCCCTGGCCAGGGAACAAAACGGCAGAAGCCTCTTTTTGGTGCGATGCGTAGTTTTCGCAATATCAAATTTTTCCACCTTTCGTGAAACACCCTGTATATTTAAAAATTTTATACTGCGATCTGATTCGAATACTGCATTTCGTACAGAAATCCACATATCTGGCACGAGCATTTCAAAGAGTCGATTTGAGTATTTTCACTTCCTCGCTCCGAGACAAACCCTTCTGATGATAGCTCCAATAGTGGAAGGCACAAATGGACGCGCGTTTTGCACGTACGACATAGCAGTTTGTTGAGTTCCACATTACCGACTACATTAATAATTAAAAAAAAGAATGTTGAGGCCAAGATATAGGGGCCATTACTGCCAGAAAGCTTTGACGGCCGGTGAGTACCACGGGTAGTGGTTCCTCTGACGCAGTGCCGGATTAAGGCATTTGAGGGCCCTGGGCTGAGGCTGTTATGAGGCCTCTACCTATGATGATGGTGGTGGTGGAGGTAGCGATGACGACGGGAATATGTATATTTTTTAACTTTTTAAATCTAAATATGTTTCATCGTACAATCATCCTAGAACCTTGTTTAGATCCGTAGATTCAATGGAATTCAAGTTTTCCTTGCTGGCATTGAGGCGGATGCGATTATTTAGAAGCTACTTCGCAAATAATCAACCGCTCTAGCAATTTACAGTAATGTAATTTTGATTTACAAAAATGAAATTAAATAAACATTGCGGAAAATATTAGGATTTGTCGTTACCATGCAGCAACTTAACTGCAAAAACAACAGCAACCACAAAAAAACAACACTGAATTGCTTCCGTTTAAAATGTTGACTCCGTTCATGAATCTGTTTGTCCAGAATTGGAGCTAGATGCATAGAGTACATGCCCGGGCAGTTTATACAAATTGGTCACGATGTCGACTTGTAGCTCAGATGAACCTCTTGCTAACATATGTCGAGTGACATCATTAATCACACATGAATTGAGTTATGCAGCAACCGAAAAGGTACCTGCAAAATTGCCATTCTAATTTCGCTTCCCCTAAATGGCATGCCTCAGAAATCGACAACTGCCACGAAAATCTAAGGCCCTTATTCTTGTAATTGTTCCAAATTATTGGAAGCGTTTTAACTTCTAACTAGACCTTCTTTAATTAATTACTGGTGTGGACAGTGAAGGAAGTGACATAGGCAAGAAAGAAATTTCGTTGGTTGAAGCAGTCTTTATCGGGATCAAACTACTTCGTAAACGCCCTTCTAATAACTGAACCCTTGTTTCGAAAACAAACACAGACTTCCACATTTAAAGCATAGCCGAGACTGCGTGCGATTCTAAGACATCGACCGCTGTCGTTCGGGCACATTTGCACTTTAAGAATTTATCGTGAGAATCGACAAGATGTTTTCTTTTTGTATCTACACGCTGTCTTTTTGAATGGGGAAAATGTTTCGCATCAGATCTAGTACTAATCTTGTTCTTTTTAAGTGCAGTAATTTAGACTTCGGCGGCCATTTTGTTCTCTGACTCAACGTTAAAAAATAAGAGGTTATACCTCAGAGGTTGTTGAAACCATTACAGTATTCCTATCAGTCGCTGGAAGGAATAGCGTTCAGTTGCACTAGACGACCAGATATCGACTCTAGAGCACTTCCTTGCAGTCAGTACCCATCAAAAACTGTTGAGGGGCGTCTTAAGGGCCGGCTCCTTTGGACGCCTCTTTGTTGGTGGCTGTAGAGACGGCGTCCGGAAGATTTACGGGCACCTTTTCGCTTGTTCCAAACTTATCGTTCTGGAATAAACTCCATATGAAGTTTCGCGAAAAGGTTTAAAACAACATGTATGAACCATCTGCGTTGCTTATTAACGCTTGATTAACTTCCTGATCAAAATTGTCCGTAAAACACGCTAAGAGGGCCCCAGTACAAAAGAAAGCTCCATAACCGTCCTTCCATCAAACTCCAATTAAAAAAAAAAAAATCTAAAAAGGGGCGTGGGAGGTTTAGTTAAATTTTGTTGTTCTGGCACGCTCTTGCACAACGAGCTCACGAACGCCAGCTGATCTAGAGACGGGAACTTTATGGCATCCTTGTTTCCTTGTTGAGGAAAAGAGAACGAGAAGGCCATTGCGCCAGAGGCCCTTCGGAGTGTTTCATCTGCTTTGTGCCTAAACTTCCTTAAATAAAATTAAAAAAAGAAAAGACTAACATTTTTAAATTTTCAGGGGCGAGCATGGGGCCCCCTGACAGCCTGGGGCCCAGGGCTGCAGCCCCCTTAGCCCGTAACCTAATCCGGCCCTGCTCTGACGGGTTGTGTGCAGCGTTAGCATATGGGCGAGGGCGTTTGTCCCTCGCCCTCAAGCTAACGCTGTACACCACCCGCACAATTTTTTGCAGAATATGTCCCACGCTGCGGAATAATTTGCTAACAAAATCATCCACGCAAAAAAAAAAAAAAAAAAAAAAAAAAAAAATATATATATATATATATATATATATATATAGTCTTAAAGCCACGCGTTTGCGTCGCTATTCCTTTGCTAGCACAGCTTCAAACTTGTGATATTGAGTGTTGGCGAGTTTTATCCGGTGTGTTTGAACCTACATCCAGGGCTTCGTCTTCAGACTGCCGGGCGCCGTGAAAATCGGATTCGCTCGAGAAAGCTGACGAGCGAACCTGCCGTAGTAGCTTTCCATTTTAACCACTAGGTGCCGTTGTTTGCCAAGAAGTCGCCAAGAGAGCTACTACGACGTCGGTATATTTTTCGTACACGACGTAACCGACTTAATTTGTTTTGGGAGTTTCTGTCAAGTGCCACCGGTAGAATCAGGTCAAATCAGAAGCTGCAAGTTGACTTAAAATATGTAGTATGGTTTCTTTTGAAGGATGGATCTAAAACTCACGAAAACACAGGGCTCTAAATTTTGACACCAGTGTGCTGTGTAAGCTGACACGAAAAAAAAAAAAAATCCACTTTCGTTAGTGCACAGCCTCAGGCCTTTGTTTTTGCACGAACGAACACATTTTTGTTGTTTTCTCGTGTTCCTACCTCACTCGTGCCCGGTCGTCTAAGCAAGATCTCAAGTGCCCGGAGGTGGGAAATGGGGCTTACGTTTACGGCCGCTTTGACGCTGTGTCGTGAGCCTCGACTGAGCCCCAATGTCCACGCTGCACACAGAGCCGATATGGTTTGTTCTTTGATTCTTTGTCTTGCAAATCTTAAGCTTTTTTCTTTCGAGGGATTAGTGCTAAAGAAAAAGCGTCTGACATTCCTAACCTCTTTTTTTTCCTCCTTTTGTTGTGGCGTTTTTCTTAATTTTTACGGGGTAACACGGAGTTTGTTGAAGTTGTGTCAGCTAAGGCGATTGCCAGCCGAAAATGAAAAGAATGACATTAAAGGGGTCTTCTTTTACGACATTTCACTGAATTCGTATCCGCACTTTTGCTCAACATCTACGTTCAGTGTTGGGGAATATGAGCGTTGCTCAAGAATTTGCTTTTCTTGTGCCAGTGCTCCTGTGAATACATGATCCTACATATCGTTGTACATGTGAAATGACTGAATAGCTTGTATTTACTCGAAAATAGATAACCGTTTCATATAGACAGTCTGTACACATCGCGACACTGTTAGCGCGAATGCGACATCGGAGCATTTTCGCATTTTACTTCTAAATAGTGTCAGCGAGCACTAAATGTTATCGCTTATATTTCAGAACTAAATAAGCTGTTTCTGTAGCAATAACAACTTGGATGGCATCCCTTGGTTTCAACGAGAAAAACTGGAAAAACCGGCGATCGCTTGTTTGCGCTAACAGTGTACGTCTGCTTTTCCGTAAAGCACAGCGGTGCAACCTAGGTCCCAAAAACGAGAGGAAAATCGTGCACGAATTGCAATAGGCGAAAGTTGTTTCATCAAATAAACTCAATTAAACATTCTCATCAAAGGAATTTGCCGCACGGTTATTGCAGATTTCTATAAGCTCGAAATGTTCACGATCTCCGTGCGGTAAGTCATTCATGCGAATCGCTTAAAACGTGAAGCATATATTTAATGATTTTAGAAAGTAAGAATTTCCGTCTGATATTCGTCCCGGTATTCCGGACATGTGTTGCATCCTCTTTGTCCAAACATTATCTCAAGGTCCTCCTGGAGGAAAGCAGACGTGTAATTACGTCGACATATTTTAGGGTAAACAATGTATTCCTGATTTTTTCATTGCATTGTTACAAAATTTCTCTCACAGAGCGCTTGAAATTTCGATCATATTGACTTGCAGTGAAACGTCTCTAATTACTTCCTCGTAGAGAGTTGACCGTCTGGTTAACAGACGCCATTGCCGCTTTGCACTGACATTTGAACCTGCTTCTAGACGGTTTATTTGAACCATTCCCGATTTCTGAAACGTTCTGAAACGTTTGCCCTCCAAAACGACTCACTAAAACTTCCCATATTAATTGGCGGCTGGGTGCATCGCGGTGCAACCTCTAACAATGCTAGCGTTACCGGAACGGATGGTGGCTCCTCTGCAACGTGTTTGTTAAAACAACGCGGGCATCTGTTTTCATCCTTGTTCTCTCGGAAAGCCTTGATGCGATTACGACCCATTTACGACCACGCCGGCCGTTGAGACCGATTGCCTCCCAAACGCTCCTATCCAAACTCCCGACAGCGCGTCAAAAAAAAAAAAATATTATATGAAAAAAAGAAGCCTCACTTCATAATTAACTGGGGATAGCGCGGCGGGCGGCTGTCGCTTGCGACCCTGCGGCGACGACGCCCGCAATTAGATGGAACGACTCGCATCAACTTTGTGTTTTCCGAGGTCTTTCGCCCTCCCCCCTCGCCCCTTTCCTGCTCTCTGCCTAGCCACGCTGACCATGAAGGGACACTACTTGAGTCTCCTGAGCCAATTAGCGTTCCCCGGCTGAGCACCACGTGACTGTGGGATCCTACATTTAAGAAAGCTCATGCCACGAAGATCGTTTTCAATCTAATGGCGTCCGGCGCATTCTGTACTGCAAGCGCTGGTCATAAGCCACGTGAATGAACAGTTTGAAACATTCTCGAGGCTAGGCACACTGCGTGACCGCGCCCTCCGCGGATGCCCTCGTGTGGAGGAAAGGGCTGCTTTGTCCAGGCGACAGGTGTCGCTTCCACTCCACTGTCACGCTTGCGAGACGATGGGAAGGAGGGAGAAGAAGGAGGACTCGAACTCGCATCGATTGCGAGTCGCTGCCGTAATGTTCGCATTCGGGCGAGGGTATAAGCTCCGAATGCGCGTAATTGAAACGAGCCGCCCCCTCGTGATCCATCTCGTGCTCGGCCCCTGCCGCCGTCAAATCCCTTCCCTTGTGCGGGAAACTGCGTGGTGCAAGAAGAACTGAGGCGCCCGCTTTCATTTCGTTGCGTTGCGCTGCTCCGGGGTGGTTTAAAAATGGCTTTGCTTTGAAACTAGGTTAATGAATGCAATTAGCGAACGCGCCGGTCGGCAGTCTGTTGTTGTTGTGTTTTTATTCGCCTGGAGTCCTTGAGGGATGGATGCTTTAATCTTGTCACTGAATGCTCCGTTCAGGGCAGCGTACGCGGCTGGTATCGCCGAGGGTCGGAGAGCAGGGGATTCAAAGGCGAGCACTTGTGCAAGCGGAATTCGGGGCCTGCTTATAATCCGCGCGCTTCGTTTCAATTACTGGGAGTAATGTGCTACCCTCGAATGGCCGATTGCGAAATGGACACCCGATCACTTCATCACCGCTTTGTGCGCTTTGACGCGGACACCAGCTTATACTTTGTTAGGACTGCCTTTTATTCTGGGCCAGCGTAAGGAGATCCTCCCTGTTTGCTCTCCATCCAGCAATTTGAGGATTAGGTCTCCCCTTTTAACTGCCGTCTTTGTTAGCGGAAAAGCAGCCAGTGAACCAAAAATCGCGTTTGTTCGTACCGATCTGGTGTTTACAGGAAGGGCTGGTCAAGATACTGTCGAGAAAAACATCGAACGTAACAAAAATATATATTTCTTTCTTCGGAGGTCAGTCAGGATTACACATAGTCCAATCACGGCCCTATTAAACATAGCAGCGTTCCACAGATACACCTGCCATTGTCGCATCTGTTTATCCCTTCGACCCGTTTAACGGTTTGTCTTTAGGAATTTGCGTCTATTTCGCTACTGTAAAGATGCCGATAAGGCGTAGTAATAAGACGAAATGCCCTTTGAGTGGAAACAATTGTCGCGACGTCCCCTTGTATCCGTTCGCTGAAAGTCTGGATATTTATGAGATATAGACTTTTGAAACGTTAATGAGTAGAGATGCAACCCTGTTATCACTGGGCACCTCTCTTTGTGTACATATCGATATTACACTAATTACACGCAATTAGCAACACAGAAAGGATAGTGTCAATTGACACGAAAACTCAGTATTAACGTCAAAGTTTTTTTTTTTTCTTCAGAAAAGTTTTTTGGACGTTACGGCACGCACACATGGGACCAGGGATACAAATTAAAGTGTTCAGAACAAGTATACCTCGCTAGAAATATAACGAAGCACAGCTGTTTCTTACTCGCTGAGTAAATAGAAAACGAGCCAGTTCAAGCCTCATAACCGTCCGCGTTCAGCATCTGCTCCCATTGGAAGCGCTTCTGTATAGAGGAAAACTCTTAATGAAGTGCTGCTCCCTGCGGAATTTACGGAGCCTCCAACTCTCGCCGCACGCGTGCGGCGCACGCGCGCTCATATTACGCTATACTTTGGCGAATAACTCAGACTACTTTCAATTCCTGCTGCTTCCCAGCGGTGCTCTGATATATTGAACAAGGCCGGCGCTGATTTTTCGGCGTGATTGGAAGAACTTTCGGCACAAAACCTTTCGTATATATTGACGTTGTATAGCGCATTCCAGTCGGCTCTCTTGTGCGCGCGTTCCCATCTTTCTTTCTCCTTTTCTTTCTCTCTCTTGCTATCTTTATTTCTCTTCAACCCCACCTATTTTTAAGTTGTTTTTTTTCTTTCTTTTTGACCGCAGGTAGAATCCAAAGAATGGCGTCGAGACTAGGCCAGTCACGTGCGCGCACCGCGTTGTTTACTGCAGACCAGAGTTTCGGCCGTCTCCTCCCCACATTTTTTGTTGGTTTTCGTGCTTATTTTACGACCAGCCGTGGGCGCCTCCTCGATTTTTAGTGCGCCCGACGTGCGCTCGGTGTGCACTGATGAACGAAAGGGGATTCGTCGGTCGTGCACGGCGCTGATTCGCGTTCGGCCTGGTTTCGACGCCCGGGATTGCGTATAACAATGAAATTTAGATTGGATCCCACGGATTGGCGCAAGTCGCTGAGACTTTTTTTGAGTTCCGTGCGCGCTACCCGAAACTTTTCCGAGTTTGGGACTACTGGCCCGTAATTGGGTTTGCTTTACGTTTGAAGACACGGCGGTTTTCTTTATACATTTATTTTACGGGCGGATTGTTAGCTTGGCTCGCTGCTTTGTTGGTTCTCCGGGACCGTTTTACGAGAATTTTATTAAAGAAAAATAAACAAGAAAACACGAAAGAGGTTCTTTTATTGATCCCGTATTCAGGAAGCCAAACGGGTGTGTGTGGAATTCCTTATGGAGGTTTTGTTTTTCAAATTTTGTCTTGCCAGGCAACACTAGAGTAGTTTTACAGTGTTCTGCTTTCTATCAGATTGATGGCAGCTTGAAATGTGTATCGAGTTATACTAAATTAAACTTTTTTGCTGGTTGATTTTGTTCGGTCACGCTTATTTTGTGCTGTAATGGAAGTACAATCACTGGTGACACGGTAGTTCCGTATTTATTTTTTTTTGTATCATTTTCATATGATTTTGAGGAAGGTGTGAGTTGCTGCGCTTTGGTTTCTCCTCAAATCGCGAAGTGGTACTTCCATTTAATTGGTGCGTTATTCGGTCAAAAATGCATACAGAGCATGAGTTTTAATTTAGTAGACAAATTGCTTTCTAACTCTGATTCCGTGAATTTGCCTCTTCGTAACTATTTTGGTTTAAGTTTTCTCCAACTTTTTAAGGGGGATTCACCCGCGATTCATTTGCACCCTTTTCCTCTTATATGGAGCAGAATTTTCCCGCAGCAAACAAGTTTCTCCCAGCTGCGCACGCAGCTCAGGCGCTCGGGATTGGCTCGGGCCACGGGCTGTTCGCTGCCGATGTAGGCGATCTAGATTTTACTCGCCCGGCGTCCGCCGGTACTGGCAGAGGCCCAGGCTCTGGCAGAGGCCAACGGCCGGCGCGGGGAACGAGCCATTAATAAAAACTGTCTCTAATTTACGACTGCCTTCGGTCCACATACAAACCATTCAAACGCATTTTGTGAACATCCTATTCGCGAAGGGTGTTGAGTGTGCAATGAGCAGCGTCAGATCATGCGCGTGTCATGGTCGTAAATAGAAAATAGCTTCTGAACATGGTGCCTTTTTTTGGCGCTTATACGTACGGCACGCACTTTGCTCGCTTTCGAAGTTGACGAACATGTTCGTGCTGAACTGTGCTCGGCATGCGATCTTAACAGCCCTGCATTTTGCAAACGAAGAGCTTCTGACCGGTGCAATCTTCAGCGTTCTTGCGTACGGCGGGTGCTTTTCTCGCTTTTTGAAGCGACGATGAAGCATGTGCTAGCCTCTAAAGATAGCACGCCGGGCTGTGATTTTGCAAACGGAGAAATGGTGTATAAGCATCTGTCAGCATCTGCTCACCTGCGCTAATAAAGCTTAAAACAAAAAAAAAACAAAAAAGTATACACAGAACGCCACCTTTAGCATCTTATCAGAATCCAAACATTGGTTTCTTTTCGGATTTTTCGTAATTATTATTTTTTTCCCACCCATAAGGCCCATTCAAACGAGGGCATTCGCTTACGTTTTCTTACGTTACGTTCAGAGTCACGGGTACATTGGTGCTTCATATATTGCGTGCAAAGCTACTCTGAATTTTCCGCGCTTCGTATAAACAATAACAAGCATGACGTTCTGACCGGTGCCCTACGAGTGCAAGCACTTACAGCATGCACGTAATCATAGCGTTGGCAAGCTTGAAATTGCACGGGCTTTTCCGCATGACCAGAGACCTGGCGGCGACCGGTAGCCTTGCTTGAAAATCGTCTATTAGCGGCGAGATGTTTTGGTGGCGCCCTCGCATGGCTCCCTCTCCTGACGTCCTTACCTTGCGAACAACGATGTTTGTAATGAGCATGGTGGAATCTTGAAATCATAGCCCTCTGAAAGCAACACTGCCGACACCGTTAAAATTAAAATTCTGACATTCCTCTTATTTCCGTCGATGCGAAGTCCTTTGCTGACGTCATAGTCAACACTCGGCCAATCGTGGAAGGCCGACCACAGCGATGCTTTTGATCGCGCACGTCGCCAATAAAGCACATACGAAAAATATCCGCGCTTCGTATGAAGCCACACTCTATAAGCAGCACGGATGTCCCAGTGACCGTCGACGCAAGCAGCCGTAAGCTCCCGGAACAAAATGCAAACTAAGCAAACATATAGGGGGCATTCACTAGATGTCATGTTTGAGGGCGATGTTTAAGGCGCATGCTCAGAACGAGCTTACATTAATAGACTGCTAAGACCGGCACTCTTGATGGTGCGGAATGCGCGTTGCAAAAGAACTGTGGAAGCTCGCCATTAGCACGCGCTCAGCAACTACGCACACAGATATGGCCGCCAGTGAATACTCCCTATACTCTTTGAACGTACCTTTATTGTTCGCGTGCAACGTGAGCAAGAGTGCGGGATTGGTGGTCGAGTCAGTTAGCGCAGCGCAGCTCGGAGCACATGGAGTGAAACCTCCCGCTGCAGAACCCAGGAATTTTGGGTTCAATCCCCACCTCTTTCGTTTCGATTTGAATGAGCATCGTGTTGGCTTCCGTTTGTGTATCACCATACCCCATTCACCCTTGAGCTGAGATTAGAAGCTCCGCCTGCAGCGCGGAGCTTCTAGTCTCAGCTTAAGGGTGAACGGAGTATGGCGACGTCCGCGATCGGACGCGTCGCTATGGTCGGCCTGCCACGATTGGTCGAATGCTGACCATGACGTCAGCAAAGAGTTTCTCATCGACGTAAATAAGAGGAATGTAAGAACTTGAATTTTGACGGTATTGGCAGTGTTGCTTTGAGAGCTCAATTAGTTCAAGCTTCCACCATGCTAATTATAAACACCATTAAATTTCTTGTTTACAAGGTAATGGCGTCACGAAAGGGAACCACAGGAGGGCGCCACTAAAAACATCTCCCCGCTAATAGTGCGTGATGCACATTAAAACCCCCGGGCCGGCAGTGACACTGGGCTGGCTCTTTCAATTTATCATCTACAGGTGAGACACTGACACCTATTAGGGCTGACCAACTTCCGGCTCTCTATACTCTGTTTCATACTTAGCGTGCAACGCTGTCAAAGCTACTGGCGCGAGCATGGGGCTTGATCTCGTTGATCATTTGCACGAGTTCTCGCGCAAACAGAACCATATAGATGAAGTCACGCGCTCGCGCCAGTAGCTTTGACAGCGTTGGACGCTAAGTATGAAACAGAGTATATGCTGAGGCGCGTGGCTTTTTTGAAGGGACGATCGCGCTTGTACAGCTTTTAGCGGCGCTTACACGCTAATAGCTCTGACCATAGGCTAGCAGGGCACGTGGCCGCCGCCATGTCTCTGCTCGTGCGGGCAGGCCTGTGTAATTTCAAGTTTCCCAAAGCTGTGTTCACGCGGAAGCTGTACGTGCTTGCACTCACGGGGCGTCCGTTGGGGCGCCATGCTTGCAATTGTCTATTGGCGACGTGTGCGATCGAAAGCGTCGTGGTGGTCGGCCTTCCATGATTGGCCGAATGCTGACTTTGACGTCAGCAAAGGAGTTCTCATGGACGCCAATAAGAGGAACGTGAGGACTTCAATTTTGACGGTGTTGACAATGTTAGTTCAAGAGCGCTATGATGTCAAGCTTCCGCCATGCTAATTACAAATACCATCGATTTTGTTGTTCGCAATGTAATTACGTCTCGAAAGATAACCATACAAGGACGCCATCGAAATATCTCGCCGCTTGGCTTCATGCGCACGGAGAGTGGTGTCAAGTATACGGTGCACGCTACGCACCGTTCGCTTGACACCGGTCGCGGTCGAAATTGGTTTTGCCGGGGAACTACGAGATTGCATTGCTGTCGAGAGAAGGGGTCTAACACATTGGATGAATGGAGCGGTGATGCCATGGCAACGAGCTAGACCTCGCCGCCGCGAAGCCTTCCTTTCACTTTCAAGGGGTGAACGCGGCCGATGCAGCGAGCTATCCCGGAGTGACTATATCCTAGTCAACGCGGCATCACGCTACCTCGAGCTCAGCGAATCGCAAGGCCAAACCGAAAAGGCACATGCTCTCAGGGCTGGAATAACTCCGATGGCTTAAAGCGTTCGCTTGATACATCTCGGCTACTTACTTACCCGTCTTTTTTTAAGTGTTTGTAAATGGCAAGGACTGTCTCTGGGCACGAGCACGTAGAGTGTACTTCAGCTCTTCTTTACTCCGACTTCACCACTACTAAATCCAACAAATGTTCCGCCCTGCTACCGCACATGTGGACCCATTCAGACAGCGCCTCCCACAACCTTGTCGTGACCATCACCGACAAGTAGTGTCAAAGGGCCTGTCCTTCGTCCCTGCAACTCACAAGTCTCCTATGATTCCTTCGACCTACACTCCGACTCCGAACAATTTTTCCGGCGGCTACTTCTTGACAACCACTTCTCCCAAAAGCCTTCATCTTACACCCGTACATCTTTGAAACTATTAACCTCAAATGAAGCATCTAGACACCCCTGCCCTCTAAACACCCGTGATGAACAATTCCATAATGATGTTCCGCAACATCGATGAGCGCTCCTGAGGTCGCCTTACCTGCAGTTCCGGCAACCTTCGCGGAGACGAGCTTTGTCGCCGTTGCGCACTTCGGACCAGCTCGGAGCACGTGGAGCGAAAGCTCGCGCTGCAGAACCCAGGGATCCTGGGTTCGAGCCCCACCCCTGCCCGTTTCGATCTGGATGAGCATCGTACCGGCGTGCGGTCGTGTATCACTACTGCGTGATGCACGTTAAAGACCCCAGGCTAGCGGCTGTACCGCACTGGCTAAATTTCTCATCTACAGCTGGGAGACTCGTCGCCCCTGTGAGGCAGACCAAGTTCTAGGCTGTATAAACACACACACAACCCAATTGCGCACTTCGGTCTCTCCGAAAACGCACTGACGTCGTTATCAAATCTCCATATAGAGACTTTTATATTGAGGAAGCACATCTTCAATTCACCGTTCCAGACTTTTATGAACCGATTTCATCCCACCTCACCATCGAGTGGTAACGAACAATAACCAGCAGCATCGAACACGCGATTAGTACCAAAGCCTGCTCCCCCCCCCCCCCCCCCCCCCCGTCCTCGCTTCCCGTCTAATTTTCAAACGCCCCATAACCCCATCCTTCTAGCTGTTGCCCAAAATCCCCTGAACCGGCTGCCTTGGGACCCTAACCAGGACACTTGGCGAAAAAGTCGACGAGAAATGCGGCGGCCGTGATTGGCCAACGCCGCACTTGACCTTGGCGCCGGCCAATCATAACCGCCAGATTTCTCGCCGACTTTTTCCCCAAATGTCCAGATTAAGGCCCCTGGTCGACCGATCGTCTCCGCTCTCTGTTGTCCCAGGTCTCCCAGGAGCGGGCAGGGGACTAGTTATTTTTCAGTCTTTTATATTTCCCCATCTCAAAAGTTGTAGTCCCAGGTCGCACATTTCCGCTTTCGTAAACCCAATCTGCTTTCGTAAACCCAACTCGTAAACCCAAACCCCGATATAGAAATTGTGTACCTACATTAAAGACAAAGCACGTCCTTCAAAGCCTACATTACTATACCCCTCACTCCGAGACTTAGCTTTTCACCGTGAACGTCATTCTTTATTTAGTGTAATTCCCCACCATGATGGCGTACGTGCCCTCCAATACTTTCTTGCTCAACGACCGACTCCCTCCACCCCCCCCCCCCCTTCCCTCTCCCCACACCATCATCCGCCTCTCCGAAGCTGTCCTCTCTCTTAACGCTTTCAAATTTAACAACTGTCTTTACAGACAAAGATGTGGTGTCGCCATTGGCACTAAGATGGGTCCCTCCTTCTCGAACCTTTATGTGGGTTTCGTTGAGCAGTCACTCTTCGACACACTCCTCCTTCCTCATCTCGATTATTACGGACGCCATATCGAGGATATCCTCGGATGCGGCCCGCCTCTGACCGTCAATTATTTCCTTCGTCAACTAGTAAACGGACACCTTTCTCTAAAATTCACCTCTTCAATTTGTACTTCTATTTTTTCCTTGACATCACCACCTCTATCGACAACAACCACTTCAAAAACACTGTACATTACAAGCCTACTCACACAGCTACCTTCACTACTCCTCTTGCCAATTCCCAAGCACCAAATCGACACCGTCCTGTTTTAATAATTTCTCCTCCGACTTGACTCCTTTACGGGTGATACAAGCCAGCGAAGCCAAACCGCAACGCAAGTACATAAATATAGTGCCATCGCTTTTATCTCGCGTGACTTTTCCTTTATTGTGGCTCATATGTACCTTCCCTGGCCGTAGCTTTACCTGCCGCTTCTAAAGTATAAAGGGGCGGTTAATTGGACTCCAGTTGGAAGCCTCTGCGGTTAGTTTGTGCGAGCGAAATTAAACTTTTGAACTCGAAACGACACGAATTTCTCTGCCATTAGACAGGGACGCTAGTACTTCCTTGTCCCCATGGAGCTGGTCACGAGACCTAAAAATCCCTCTTGACAGCGAACGCGGCACGGCCGCGAAATGAGGAAACGGCCCCTAGGCTCTTTAAAGTGCACCACACAGTATAGTGATACACGGCCGCACGACGGCACGATGCTCATCACGATTATAGTGTGTGTATACAAATACGCGCTTTTGCTTCAATGGTGACATCTCGGCCATTTTTCCGCCCACTCGTCTTTCTATATGTGTCGAAATGCGCGCAATCCTTAGACGCTATTTTACTGCACAAGTCGCGTACATCCGCTCTTTTTTGCGTCCTTCACAATGGGGGTAGTTTCTCTCTCCCAAAGCATCTCGGTGGGGTCGTTGAGACATCACCCTTTCTACGGCGCCTTAGCACGTTCTAGCGCTTTCAGGGGAAAATCTAAGGGTCGTGCGATATCCATTACGTTTTCATAATGAACATTCAAAACAGTCAACACTCTCGTGCGTTCCTGAAACTCAGGTTTGTGTAGCGAAATATGCCTATTTGAGTAACGAGCGGGTGAATTCCCCTTTAAAGTAGTTTCTTATTTGGTTTCGTAATTAACTGTTGTCTTAAACGCGTTTTCCCACTGCTCGTCGTGTTGCACAATCAAACAATCTCCTGTGTTCTCTTTGCAGGTAAGCAAGTCTGAACGGTGTCCCTGCGGCTATCGGTGTTCCAGCACGTAAGCTTGAACTGACACGCTAGTTTTGTGATGGAACTCTAACGTAGCACGCCATTTCAGCTGGAGATGCCAAAACCCCGTCTTCGAATGGAGTTCGCTGGATGAACCGCATAGTATAATGTCGGAGAGGCGTTTTTAAACATTGCAGCCGCGTGTAATTTCACGGGTAAGGGACATTCACAGGAAGCTATAGTGGTGGTCGTTGTTCGCAGCAAATGCTGAGAATCAACTCCCCATCTATCTTCTGACCAGAACAGATATCTTGATTAGGCACGATTATGCACGTTCAGCGCTCATTCCACGCCATCAGGTTTGCTGTTCTTGGCAGAGACGACCCGATTTCATCACTCCTCTCAGGGACCCAGTCTTTATTCGAGAGTACCTGAAACGCGAATGTTTAATATGAGTAAACACTTTGATGACTATAACCAAATATTTTGTAACAAACAAAATCATTTTATCACACGCGTTGTGCTTCCTCTGATTGTTTAAAACCGTTCAAACCTTTTTTGAACCATTTGTACAGAGTGCTTTATGATTCAGTCTCTAGTTCTCAAGTTTTCTTTCTTATGGAAATATTTAACGTCCCCGCGTCGTCAGTAATCTTTTCACTGTGCTGGCTCTATTCATTTCAATTACGACTTGCGAGATTTATCGGTTAACAAAAGTCATACTCAGATTTCTCACACCCAATCATCGTTGGAATTTCCCCATAAAGGCAAAGTAGTTTTTAAGTAATAATTTTCATTAACGTTTCTCAGTAATCAATTTCGCATTTAAAATTTATGTAGCAAAAAAAAATATAAGAAGAAGAAAGCTTGGAAAACCGCTTTTTAATTATTTTGCGACAAGACTCGTCTAATGTTTTGTTTTTTTGTATTTTCTGAATGATTTCATAAACTGACTGGAAATGTATTATGGTGTATCTTTCTTTGTAAGGAGATAAAGGGAGACGCCATGGTGAAGCGTCTATCTTCCTGATATTACACCTGACTTAAATGTGGTAAGCACGACAAAGCACAACCTGATGAAGGTGAATCTTTGTTTTATTTATCATTGCTATTCATATTTTAAGGCGCGAATCAGTGCGTTCAAAAGCATTGGCTCCAGTGACGTTGCAATCGATTTTGGATGCTTGAGTAACCTAAGAAGCACCTATAATATGCCCACTTATGTAGTGAAATTATAGGGACTGCTAAACGTTATCGGGTTCAAGTTTTTGTGAAATACCTATATTTTAATGCGTCCCAAGCACGCTGAACATATAAATATGATACGCCAAAATGTAAACCTTGTTTGTGAAAGGAAAAAGAAGAAAAAAAAGCTGGACTAGATGTTTAATTGTTTTTCTTAATCCTGTTTGGCTTTACCGTGATGGTTCCGCAGTTCCAAGAGCACAATGCCGGAATTTGGTTTGCACATTAGGCAGGAACTCGGCGTCATCGGTCGGCTCGAGCTCGGGTCTGTTCAACGCTCCGGAAGATATTCGGTATTGCCCTCGTGGCCAATCAGTACGGTGACGGAAACCGCCGAACCCTATTTGAAGCAGAGTGCACGCTCTGAACATCGCCAACTCATGCGTGTGGTTGTGATGGATATTGGCGACACGAGGCGTCGACAGAACTCGTGAATGCTCGTTCCTGCCGCAACTTCGAGAAATTCACACTTCTGAAAATTTTTCAATGTTTTCCTAATCGTTTAGGGTATAGAAAAGAAAGAGGAAGGAGGGGGTGAGGGAGGAACGCGTGCCTCATGCATTATGAATAACCTCACGGATTAAGTTTAAATTGCATTCGGTGAAACCAAGAAACTTCTTTTATGGGATATCTTCAACTCCGACATATTCCTCCGAGCGTTGTCAGAAATAAACACGGAAAACCGGGCGATACAAACCTCTCGTTCGCGGAACAGGCTTCAAAGTGCGCTTTTGCCATAACTTATTCCGCACGACATGGTTGTGATCAAGGCACGATGGAAGGCAACAAACCGTATCTTCACTCCTTTTGTGCGTTCCTTTTTTTGTTTCTTTTTCTTTTCTCGCGCTGTGGCCCGTGCGCGGTATGTACGCTGTCAGGACGCAGCCCACACGCTCGAGCACTGAATCCTTCTGGGCGGCGAGCAGCGAGAGCGCACATTTGGTGCGAAGCATTACCATATAGAAAGGATTTCTCTTTTCACCTCTTCACTGTCGCTCTTGGTCTAACATCAGCCGACCGTTTCAGGAACGGCGGGGGAGATACCTTCCTTCTAACTTGCTCCTTTCCGCGATTTACCTTTACTCGGGAAAAAAAAAAAGAAAAGAAAGGGTGATCGTGATTCAGCTCAATTCCTACGATTTTTATCCTCTTTTTACTTCTCGAGAGAGAGAAAGAGAGAATGATCATGTTTATGGCTACGGACACCGTGAGTGCTTACTCCAGTGCTTCGCAAGGTTCTGTCTTTCTCCTTCAATCCCTTCAGTGCACTTA